>NC_045603.1:98521657-98852074 GCF_009762305.2 Zalophus californianus | reverse complement strand
TCACGTGACTACAGTTCTGCCCAGTGAACTGTAAGTGCAAATGTAGACTCCAATAGCGGTTTCCAGGAATCTTGTTTTTTGGTTTTTGGTTTTTTTCCACCATTTTGACCCAGGAATCTTTTTTAAAGGACAGCTGTGTGTGTCCTTTGTGCCTTTTCCCTTCACTCCCACTGCCATCTGGAACCCGGATGTGACAGCTAGAGGTCCATCTTAAGCCATGAGAAAAAAGCACACCCAAGTGAGGGCAGAGCAAAAAACTAGAATCCAGTCTGAAACCCAGAAACAGCTGGAGCTACCTCCCTCTGATCAACTGTGTGAGAGAGAATTTTACTTCTCTGTTACTTGAGCAAAATTTAATCCTAATGGATGATGTGAGCCTGTGTACCCTTAGGAAGTTTTATGGGCGTTTCTTTTGAATACAGGTATATTGAATCCTTTAAAAAATCCTCTTAAATTAAATAAGGAATCCACAGCTATGAAGAGTTGCTTGGAGAAAAGGTACATGATTCACTTGTCCCACTCTGGCCCTGCTCAACCCCTTCTCACGATGCCAAGGCAGGTGGCAGGAGTGTCTAAGGATATAGAGCACCAAGCATTTTCCCGTAAGTACAGAGTGAATAGCCGGGGGTAGACAAGGAAACTAGTAAGTAGAGAAGGGCTATGGCTAACTCAGGAACTATCATTTGCCCCTTGAACTGCAGGCAGGTTGAAACGAGGCACTACCATCTAATGGACTCAGAACAACAGAGCTGGATGGAATCTAAGGGTTGCTTGTCCAACCATCTCATTCCGAGATGCAGAAAGCAAGGTCCAGATAGAGAACAGCTGATCACCTCCTGAGCTGGGATTAGGGTGCCCAAGTCCTCCAGCCACAGGCTAGAGCTGCAACAGTTCTATGATAATAAACTCTGAGACTCCAAGATGCTTGCATATATTGATTTCCCTCCAGAGAAAGTCAGGGATTATATTCAGTAATTGGAGGGTAGGGGGCTGAAGTTCAGTGTTCTTTTCATTCCAGTGCCCCCTGAGGCAGGAATCACATCTGATTCATTATGGTATGCCCTGCATGCTAAATGATGAATAAATGCCAAGTCCAAGTAGGAGAGCTGACCCTGGGGAGGCACCTCCACTAGCAATCCATGGTCTTTCTAATTAAGATGCTTCTTGGTATTTCAGTGGCAAAATTCCACTCACACTTCAACATCCTGCTCAGGCATGGCTTACTCTGTGAGCCTCTGCTAAACTTGGGGTAATTTCAAATCAGAAATGTGACTGGTCATTCTGTACTTTGCTGATGCCTATATGTGTCCAAAACATTAAAGTCACATTTGTCTGAACTATAGAAACGCTTCCATTTACACAGCATTCTACACCCAAATTACTGAAACATCTATCATCTTATTTGATCCTAAATAAGATCCTAGGTAATGGGAAAAGCAGGGATTTTGATCTTTATCACCCAGAAAAAGAATATGAGGCCCAGAGAAGGTTGAGCAAGACCACAACTAGTTGGTCTTCACAACTTTACAGGATGCCTTTGGAGACTCACCACAGAAACTGGTCCTCCTCCAGTCAACACAGACCCCCTTGGTCCGACAGAGGTGGGCATACAAGGCAATCACCTCACACACCTGCTCCTGGTGGCAACTGTCTTGCTGGCACATGGCATAAAAAGTGGTTGGAGTGAGGACCTTGTGGCACTCAGCAAACAATTCTGAGAGGAGGACCTGGCAGTGGGAGTTGCTGGAGATGGGACACTGCTCCCAGGAGAGCGGTTGGCACGTCTTCCCGGGCTGCTGCACGGTCCATTCCTGGACGAGCGCTCTCCAGTCTGTGGTGACCGTGCCATCCCTCAGCACAAAGTCATTGGCTCCGTTCTCGTCACAGATCCCTAGACAGATGGGGAAAGGCAAGATTGGTAGCCCCGGGTGCCGACATACTGATGTTGGAGACCTGGCCATTCTCCATGCCCACCAGCATCTGAACCTTACAATCACCTGGACCCAGAAATACAAGCAGCCAAGAATCCTGAGACCAGAGCAAAGGAGAAAGTTCTCACCACAGAGACCATATGTCTTTGAAGCAAAGGTCTTGGGGCTGAGCTGCAGCTGGAATTCATTGTTTCGTGGAGTGAACGTGAAGATGTGGCCAAGATGGTTGAGTCTGATCTCATACATGATGGTGCCATAGACATTGACTTCCATGTCCCCACCCATGTATGGGACAGGGACCAGTCTCCCATTCACTGTCAGCTGTCCAAAGAAGATAGTGATTCATCAGTAGTCACACAATAAGGAATCCTAGAATTTCACTCTTAACTTCTTCCCGAAGTTACCGACAGTCTCAACTCCAGTGTCATCCACAAACTCTGGTATTTGGCAGTAGCTCTTCTAAGGTAAAGGAGCTTTGCAGAGCTTGACAGAACAGATTATTAGAATCCTTTACACCCCTCCTAAAAAGGTGGTGCTCTGCTGGTGAGGCAGAAGGCGGAGTCCCTAACAGACACACCAGCTAAAACCAACCAGCAGCGGAGGCGTCTTCGAGGTTCTGTTGCTGCCTTGCACGGGACCCAGAGAAAACACCCCTCACCTGCATATCACTGTGGAGCTCAACTGAGAGGCCGTCATGCTTCACCTCGATGGATTTCATGCAGGCCTGCCTCACCCCAGGGCTGCAGGCACCATTATGGAGAATCACCTCCAGGTCCTGCTCCTTGTTTTGAAATAGGACATACGAACAGCTGCCAGTCAGGTTGAAATTCTGCCCATCAAAAGTCACGATGTGCCGGGTAGAGCTGCCCATGCACACACCTGGACGGGGAGAGCAAAGGACGGATGTGACATTCTCCAAACTCCCATAAGTGCAAAGAGGCAGGTGTTACCAAGCTGCACACAGTTAATAGAACTGAGAGCTGAATGGGCCCTTTGAGGTCATGCAGTCTAACTTCCTGCTTTTTACGGATTAGGGAACAAGTTCTGAGGGATAGAGTAGCTTAGGTAAGTAACACTTGGCCAGTAAATATTTTTCTAGAGAAGGGTTAGAAGGACAAGTATCACATAAAAAAAAACATGGAAAATTATAGAGCTATATTTCCAAAAAACTTTAGCGTGCGAAGTGAATGATCTCCTCTACAGGGATGCCTTGGCCCAGGAAACAAAGTTAAGTCTCAGGGTTGTTAGGACTTGTTGAAATCATGAGGAGCTAAGCGTATCATGAGCTTATGAGCTCATTGTAAAGAAAGTTCACCTAAAGACACATGTGTCTTCTCAGCTGCCAAGTTTCTAATGGTACAAGAGGCCATGTTGACTTGATCCTTTAAGAGATCACACAAGAGGAATATTTCTGGAGCCAAAACAAATGATTGGGTCTTAGCACTCCCTCCCTCATTTGCCACTCATTCATTCACATGATCAGCAAATTCTCAAGGTTCCTATTAAAACACCACTTGGGAATACTAGTCATCTTGCATCTGCATAAGATGATTCTGTAAAAATCCCCCCATGGAAGGCACCACCACCATGCATGAATTGAAAGTTATTCTTGGACCAAAATGAAGCTGGAGATGAGCTTTCCGGAGCAACCATGACCATAGCTATGGTGGTGGGTAAATAAAAGCCCAAGAACTGAGAGGCAGACTCGGTGGGTCAATGAAAATGCACTCATGTACCTCACTCACACCAGGTCTAGGCAACCTTCATCTGCACGAGGGGCCTGTAGATCAAGCAGCATGGCCACTAACAAAGGAGGGGGCTGGATGCACCAGCTGTCAGAGCTGAGCAGCCTGCTAGGAGCTCTTCCACTCAAAATCTCCTGAGTCCTGGAGTAGATGGTCCCTTCCAAGGGGCAGTACTGAACGCCTTTGGCCTGCCGACACCCATGCTGCAAGTGGCCCAGCTGTGGAGCGTGTCAAGCCTTAAGGAGATCAGCCCCAACTGCTATGAGGATGTAGCAAGTCACAGGCAAAGAAATGGTGTTAGCTCACCTGCGGCCAGGTAGCAGAAGTGGCTCTGCCCACGAGGGCATTAAACTGTTACAGTGAAGTGGGTACTTCAGAGCCAGAGAAACTCAAGATTGAATTTGGCTCCCACCCCTTGCTTGTGCTGTGATCTGGGATAAATTAGTTCACTTCTGTGATCCTCTTGTGTCCCTGCTGCTGTCTTTGAACTGATAGAGAGGATTTCTGGGCTATGTTTTTAAGCAAAAAAGGCAAAGCTCATTTGTGAAGAAGGATAAACCTGGAATGAATGAGGTCGGTTGCCTGCATGAACGTAGGTGGAAATGAGCAGAAAGGACAGAGGAAAGGGGACAGTGGAGTGACATCCGAGTGAACCTTTCTGTACATTCTCACATTTGGAGCCAGATTAGTAATTCACATACCGAAAACAAACAAATGAATAAAATCAGCAAGGATGGGGATGAGGGAAACCCAAAACGGAATACAAACAGAAACAAATTAAACTCATGGTAATGAATAACATAATTACACGTTCGGAGGGGATAACTTTGGGGGAATGTACTATGTACTCAAAGACAAAAGATACAAAGAATTGTATACAAATATCGTACTCTAGTTAGTAGATTGGCTTTCCATCCAGGCATTGGTTAGCAAATTCTGAAAATACTTTATGTGTATTCTGGGATTAAGCCAACATAGGAACATATTGTGGATAATGGGAGCCAGGCTCCTCACTGTGTGAGAGAGTGAGCTGGGGATGTCAAAAGTACGCGAGTCAAATTGAAAGGACTCCCAGCAGCCAAATCCAGGACCAGCTGACCAAGAAAATAAATAATGCTAGTAATTGATTCTACCCCCTAGAATAAAATGAGAACTGATGAGTCCATATTGATACAAATAATTAATTGAATTAATAAATGACAGAGAAGGAAAAGTTCTTCCTTTCAGTAGAATTCCAACTAGTAAATGTGGAGGGAATGATGGAAATCAAAAATCACTGTTTGGCAAACACTACGATAAAAATTGTGTCAGGTAAGGATCACCCATGCATGGTAAACTCAGTGGGTAAAAGTATATTTCCATAGTTCCAGAATATTTCTGTACACGATCATTATTAACTGCAAGGAAGAAAACAGTAACTTTACAGTGGAAAAATCCTGGTAAATACCACCTAAACCAAGTGATCAAACTTACCATCACCTGTAATGAGGCAAATTGATAACATGTGCCTCCTCTTGAAAAACCCAAAAAGACACAGTATGTCTTCTGGGTTATTCTTGACAACATGTATAATCTGACTCTAACTCAAATTGAGGGACATTCTACAAAATTACTAGCCAGAACTTTTCAAAAAAAGGTCAAGGTCATAAATATCAATAAATACTAAGGATCTGTTGCAGATTTAAGGAGACTACAGAGACATGATAACTTAATGCCGTGTGTGATTCTGGGTTGAATCCTGCATCTGAACAAAGGACATTAGTGGGACAACTGACAAAAACTAAGATTTTTATGGATGTATTTTACGGATGTTAATTCCTGATTGTGATCATTACACTGTGATTATGTAAGATCTGGGTAAAGATATACAATCTGGGTAAAGATATACAGGAATTCTTTGTACCATTTGTGCAACTTTTTTTGAAAATCTGAAATTATTCAAAATAAGAAGTTTTAAATGGTTTTAATTTAAATTTTTTTAATCCTTAACAAAAAGAGCCTAAATCAAGTTTTACCACTTCTGATAAAAGAGAATATAAAGAGGGGCGCCTGGGTGGCTCAGTCGTTAAGCATCTGCCTTTGGCTCAGGTCATGATCCCAGGGTCCTGGGATCAAGCTCTGCATCAGGCTCCCTCAGCCAGAAGCCTGCTTCTCCCTCTCCCACTCCCCCTGCTTGTGTTCCCTCTCTTGCTGTGTCTCTCTCTATCAAATAAATAAAATATTTTTTAAAAAAAGAGAGAATATAAAGGGTAAAAAAAATCAAGGGTATAAAAGGAGTCCAGAGGAGTATTGAGGGACTGAATTTAAGAAGAAATTTGTTTGCACAAAACTCCTATTGTGTTGTGAGTCTCACACCCCCAGGTGCCCCACTAAGGACAAATGGGACACCTGAGCCTTATGAACAGAACTTTCAAGAGGCCCCTTCCAGAGAGGGGTCTGTGTCCCACAAGCGGGACACACCCCTGTCCGGGGGGCAGGCAGCCCAAATTGGGATTAAGGAGCTGTTTTAACTCTAACTCAAGTTTAAGGTTTTGATCCTTACACAGGGATGTGCACCGAATTACCAAGTTGAGAGTTTGTTTTTTAAGGTAAAGGAACCATAGAACTCTTTATGAATAAACAGAAATGATGAGGTCTGGTAGCTGGACTGGTTATCCAGTCCAGGGAGATCATTTATCCCACTAAATAAATTGTCAAGGTAGGGTGGGGGCATCACTCTCACTGCTACACTTCTCCAGCATAGACTCCTAAAGGCTGACTTGCCAACAGCCAAGCTGAGCTCTGACCTCAGAAAATCAATTCTTCCTTCTTGTTATGCCTTATCTGGGGAAGTGCTTTCCAAAGACACAGGAGGAGAACAGTGATCCCTGGGACTGAATGAAAACACGTCTAAAGGACACAAAGGGGAGGAAACATGGGTGAGGGAGCACTCTGCGTATAGTGAGGAGGGAAAGGGCCTTCTGGTCTACCTCTCTGCACAGTCATGCTAAAAGTACTGCCCCTATAACACTGTCCAGGCTGGTAAACCAATGGACTCACAGGGGCAGGTCCAGCGGCAGCCACAGGTCTCCTCCACCCTGAGAGGGGGCTGGCCATTGGGGCAGGAGGGCCTCGGCCCTCGGTCACAGTTGACCCGATGACTCTTCAGCAAGGTCTGGCCATCTGGCAGGCAAGTCACTGTGTGGCACTGGTCTGGCAAGGTCCAGACATCCCCAGGCTGCATAAGAAAAAAGCAGATTCAGGCAGGCATAGGTTGAGTCAGTCCTGCCCTAAGCCCATCAACTGGGCAACTGACCCCCTCTAAGGATACACACAGACTAGGACTTGCACATGGGCCCAAGCAGCAAGAAGGCAGAACACAAGATTTATAGGTAAAAACCTACACACACACACACACACACACACACACACACACACACAAGCAGGATATAATGGTAAGAGCGAGAACCAGACCAAGACAGAAAGAGGAACAAGGGGGGAAAAGCACCCCAAATACTCATGCTGATCTTTTTTTCAAAGTCAGCTGAAAGGAACTCACCCTCTTCTCGTTCCCATCCTCATCCACACAAACTCTCACGAACCCTGAAACAGACACAAATAAGGTCTGAGGTCCCACCCATTATGCAGAAGTTCCAAGCCATTCAAGATGTCTGCTTGGACACCCAGGCTTGTCTGTGAAGTGGACTTCACTCTGCAAAGGATCTGAGAGGGTTCAACCATGAGGATGCAGGTCCACCGAGCTAAGAGGTGGCCATCCTGTGGTTTTTTTCCGGCATGCTTTGCGGTTCTTAGTAATTGTGGCGACAACAACAGTCAGAGCACAGAAATCCCTATAGTGCATGGTCAGTATCTCCTTTTCCCATTTCACAGGTAGACCAGTGCCTAGTGAGGGGAAGGGGGAGGAAATGAGGCAAGATCCCCAAAATGTGAAAGAGATCTTTAAGAGTCCTGCCAGGAGAGCTATCTTCCAGCAGGAAAGGGCAATAACTCTGTAGTAGGTATTGACTCATAGCTAGTTCCTTAAGGAATATAAATAAAAACAAGTAAAAAAAATCATATATAGTAAAAAAAAATTCTAAGTCCATTTAAACTATGATACTTTGGTATTAGATTCTATGTTGCTGTTTTTCTAAGGCCCTGTATACTCATGCTGAGAGTAAATATAGGGCGTGGGGAAGAAGACCATGGTCTGCGGGACGCTGGGGTTCCCTGCTTCTGTCTTCCACTTCTTTGTCCAAGATCACTCTGCACAAGTAAGCACGGGCTGTCTCTGCTAAAGTCTTGATGGGCAGTTAGGATGGAAGGAGGGCTATACACAGAGAACTTTCTGGTAGCCCTTTGGGTGTTTTAGTATGAACTTCCCATGAGCAGAAACTTAAAGGTCCCGGTCTATGTAACTGTCTTCATCAAGGCCTGGCCAACCTCAGGCCAACCTCAGGTGTCTAGAATGAGTTTTGTTTTTGTGTTTTGTATTTTGAAGGAGTAAAAAAAACATGAGGAGACTCACCAGAGCACAGCTTGTGGAAGAAGGAATTTCCTAGGGTGGCCATGGTGGAGAGATCTTCGATTCGCTGGAGCCTCAGCACGTTGGAGCCGGCATTTGGGCCTGCCAACCTCCTCAGCTGGGCCTCATCATACCGATCCCCAATTCCAATGGGGAACACTGTCACTCCTGGGGTTAGCAGAGGAACAAGAAAGGGTCTGTGTCAACCTGCTTTGGTAAGCTGGGCCCCAAATGGACAGAGCTGCAGCTGTACCCAGCATCTGTACAGAGCCTCGTATTTTCCAGACGGGTCACATAAACCGATCCTGGGAGCGAGACATTCAGTCAGTCAACCAACGTTAATGACACCACTCTGTGCCGGGTACGATTCTAAGCAATGGGGACACAGTGAGCCAAGCAGATGAAGTCCCTGTCTTTCTGGACCTCGCCCTGGGAAGAGACAGACACCGGACACAAAAATAAGTAAATATCCAGTATTTCAGATGTGTATGAGTGCTTAGGAAAAAAACAAAATGTGATATGAGGATGGGAGTGCCCAGAGGTAGGAGCGGGGGTTGCTGTTTCACGCAAGGTGGCTGGAAAAGCATTTGGTGAAGAGATGACATCCGAGCAGAGACCTGAAGTAAGGATTGAAGGAACCATGAGGATATCCCAAGCAGAGAGAAGAGCGAGCACAAGGGCTCGAGCAGAAGTATGAGTGCGTGCTCCAGGGCGGTGGGAAGAGAGCAGATAAGAGGGGGTGGAGCACAGACCATGCAAAGCTTCATAGGCCATGTAAGGACATAACATGTTCTCTGAATGAAACGAGAAGCCAGCCAAGACTATGGAGCTAAGGAGTGACGTGGGCTAACCAATTTTTTTTAAAGATTCGTTTATTTTAGAGGGGGGAGGGGCAGAAGGAGAGGGAGAGAGAGAATCCTCAAGCAGACTCTGCACTGAGCATGGAGCCCAACATGGGGCTCAATCCCAAGACTCTGAGATCATGACCTGAGCCAAAATCAAAAGTTGGGCCCTTAACGGACTAAGCCACCCAAGTGCCCCTGGGCTGACCAATTTTTAAAGGGTCGCTACAGCTGTCATGTTTATTATGAACTACAGGGGACAAGGGTTGTGGCTGAGGTTCCATCAGAAAGCTCTTACAATAGTCCAGGTGGGAGACAAGGGTGACAGTGGTGGGTGCGGTATGGTGTGGTGTGGTGGGCTACTCAATATCTTCTGAAGGCAGAGCTGTAGTTTGTGGATGGACTGGACAGGGTCTGAGAGAGAAAGAGGAATCACGGATGCTGAAGTCCTGGGCCTGAGCAGCGGGAAGGATGGAATGCCACTGTCTAAGATGGGAAAGACTGTGGAAGGAGATTCAGATGTGAATTTGGTTTATGTTGAGTTTCTCTTTAGAACATCGAGGTGGAGTCAAGGTGAGAGATCCAGGCAAGAGACGGGAATATTGAGGTCAGCAGTGTATGAATGGATTTAAACCCATGACACTAAATGAGACCACCCAGGGGGTGAGTGTAAGAAGAGAAGAGAAAATGTCACAGGCCTGAGCCCAGAGTATATATGTGCCCATTAACAGATGAGAAACTGAAGCTTTGAACAGTTCAATGACTTGCCCTAGAGCACGTCTGTTTCCCCCAGACTGCAACTGCTTTCCTTCCAGATGAAACTCTTTCTTGGGATTCATGAGAGAAGAAGTGTCTCCACCCTGAAATTCCCCAGTTCAGTTCTCTGGAAAGTTCTAGGTATTTGCAGTTTGTTTAAGGTTAGAGCTGATTTTCTACCAGCAACTTTTCTGTTCTTGTTAACTCATTGTATCATCCAAATGTATATCCTTTCCCTTTTAGGGTCCTTTTCCCTAAAATAATCAATTTTATAAACATGTCCCCTTCATTCATTCAACAAACATTAGATGGCCCCCTATTTTGTGCATCATGCACAGATGACAGGAAAATAAGCAAGCTGTTGCCCTTGCCCTCAAAGACCCCCAAGTTCTGCAAGAAGCAGGTATGTAACAAACAAATACAATGTCACTTGCACATGTTGAGTTGTTCAGATGTGGTACAGAAAAGGGAGTGGATAGCTGTCTTAGGAAGACATCAGAGCAAAGATAACTCCAGAGCAGGGTTTTGAAGGATGAACAAGTCTCCAGGTGGCCACTTGAGGATTTAACATCGTTCCACTCACCCAGCGCTCCCTGGGCACCATGCCACCTGCCCTGGCTCACATTCCATCGCTATTCACAGCACAAGTTCACATGGGGCACCAAAGCTGGGTCATGCCCACACCTGTCCCTTTCCTAAAGCGGCACCCTTTCTCTTGTCCAACCAGCACCCCACCCACACCTGTTAGGCTGGTACTGGAAGAGGTCTGATGGTTCCCACGGCCCCATGAGTCACTCTGGCCTCAGACATGGTGAGAGTAGGGACAGAGCAAGGACACCACCTCAAAAAGGAAAGGTGTGAAGGTCTGACCCAGCCCTGGACACAAAGGAAAAATCTGGAGAAATTACAGGTGACAGCCAGAAGCATGCAGACCAATGAAGGACAAACACATATTTATTACTGTTTGGTTTCTAAGTAACATGGGGATTGGTTGACTTCCTGCTGTTTGAAACCAGGCCACAGGTAGCTCTGCAGCACTCACAACCATCCAGGCCACCCGAAAGTATCCCCCCGCCCCAGCCCACGTTCAGTGCTCTAGTGGTTTAGGAGAGTCTCGGGATCATACTGGACACTTACGGTTGGATGTGGCAGCATCGGCTGCAGCATCCACTGAATCTGCAGAGACATCCGTGACGAGGATGACCACCGCCTTCGAGGCTCCAGGTCTGGCACCATGCACTTCGGAGGTGACATATCGCACAGCATAGTCCAAAGCATCCCCTGAGAATGGAAAATAGCCCACACCGAGTCAGTCCTGACAGCAGGAATGCCGGGCATCCTGTCTCATGGCAGATCCTTAGGTGGTCAAAACGGAACGATTCAGAGACAGAGAAACACACACTGAGATCCAGAAGGGCAGCTAGGCTCGCACACTTTCCCAGAAAGGAAACTAGCCCAATGAGCCAAGGGACCGGCCAAGGTCACTCAGTCCCGGAAGCCAAGAATTAAGACCAGACGAAGCTCCCAGCCACAGCAGTAGGTTACCAATGTGGCTGAGGCCTCCCTCCCGCTGCATGAGGTCCACGTGGCTCAGGAGGTGGGCTTTTTCGTAGGCCACGTTCCACGGCACGGCGGTGATGGTGGAGCTCCCGTACTGCAGCACCGACACCTGCGTGAGCCGGGGCCCTGCCAGGAAAGACGACATGGGAATCACAGCCTGGATCAGGCGGAGCCCCCCAGAAAGCTCTCCTTCCCCACCGGCTCTTCCAGGGCACCACTCACCTAGATTAGCTCTTGAAATGAAAGCCTTGGCGAAACTCTTCATCTCCTCAAAGTAAGAATTGGGAAAGCTGGAGGAGCCGTCCAGAAGGAGGGCCACGTCCAGGGGCTGGCTGCAGTCTGCGAAGAGAGCAGAGGTGAGCACACAGGGTCTGGCCGCCAGGCCCCCTGCAACACACAGCACGTCCAAGGGCGAGCAGGATGCTGCTGGCTGCGCTGCACCACAAAGGGGAGGGTGTCTCTACTGGTCCTGCGTGGTGGGAACACAGGCCAGGGAGGAGCGAGAGGGGCCCATGAGCGCCCCAGGTCTGGACGTGTTGGAAAGACTCGAGTCTACCCAAGGCAGTTTATATGCCTACAGATGAAAGCGAGAGGCATTGGCTCCCTCAGTAACTGGAGGCTGCAACTCTTCTAGAATTGAACAAAATACCAGAACGGCACAACAGGGAGATGGATGGCTAAAGGAGATGGAGAGGCAGCCAAGGGCTGGGGGCCGAGCTTGTGTGCCGTCAGGTGTTAGGGCCGGTGAAGGTGCTGTAAGGTGGTCCAGCTCTATGCGACTGGCGCTCGTGGTAATGTTTGGGCAGAGTCATGATCACAGTGCAGAAACAACCTCTGGCCAAAAAGCCATTCTGAGATTTGATAAGAAGATGTTACTACTGTCCTCCTCAGCAGAAATATCACAAGAATGTCAATAAATCTGTGGCTCTGGTTAAAACCAAAACCAAGACACAAAACTTACAACAAGTGTGAGGATCAGGAGACGTTTAAAGAAAGTTATTCTGGTGTTAGTCCTTCATTCCTTGGGTAAATACCCAATAGTGGAATTACTGGATCATATGGTAATTCTATTTTTAACTTTTTGAGTAACCTCCATACTCTTTTCCACCAATTTGCATTCCTGCCAGCAGTGCACAAGTGTTCCTTTTTTTCCACACCCTCGAAAAGATATAGGCATCCCTCTGTTTACAGCAGCATTATTTACAGTAGCCAAGACATGGAAGCAGCCCAAGTGTCCATCCATAGAGAGTGGATAAGAAGATGTGGTGTAAGGGCGCCTGGGTGGCTCAGTTGGTTAAGCGACTGCCTTCGGCTCAGGTCTGATCCTGGAGTCCCGGGATCGAGTCCTGCATCGGGCTCCCTGCTCAGCGGGGAGTCTGCTTCTCCCTCTGACCCTCTTCCCTCTCATGCTCTCTATCTCTCATTCTCTCTCTCAAATAAATAAATAAAATCTTAAAAAAAAAAAAAAAAAAGAAGATGTGGTGTAAACACACACACACACACACACACACACTGTACTATTTTTCAGCCATGAAGAAGAATGAAGTATTGCCATTTGCAACAGCGTGGATAGAACTAGAGGGCTGACCTAAAGCTAAGTGAAATAAGTCAGAGAAATACAAATACCATATGATTTTACTCATATGTGGAATTCAAGAAACAAAACAAACAAACAAAGAAAAAAGAGACAAACGAAAAAAAAAAAACTCTTAACGACAGAGAACTAACTAGTGGTTGTCAGAGGGGAGGTAGGGTGGAGGGGTGAAATACGTAAGGGGAATTAAGAGCGCACTTATCGTGATGAGCACTGAGAAATGTGTAGAATTATTGAATCACTATGGTGTACACCTGAAACTAATATGACACTGTGTGTAAATTATACTTCAATTAAAAAAAACAATAAAGCTCTTAGGGAAAAAAAAGAAGTTAGTTATTCTGGGATGGTCCCGAATACTCCAAGGAATGTCTTGAACACTCCTCTGCTCAAGAACTAGGACCTGATTAGACATTAGCATCAGTTAAGAAGGCAGTCACCTAGCTCTGGTGGCAACCAGTTTTTGAGCACTTGGCTATGTGCTGAGTACTGTTCTAAGTAAGCATTTTACAAGCACTATTGTTATCCCCAATCTACAGATGGGCAGACATATACACAGAGGTACTCGCTCAAAATTACCCCCAAATTATTACCAAAAATAAATTGCCCCAAATCACCCAGCTGGTAAGGGGCAAGAGTTGAATTTCAAACTAAGGTGGTCCGGCTCCAGAATCTGAGGGTTAAACCTGTCACCTAACTTCCTGGCCTTGCCCCAGAGATCACCAGCTACTTAGAGTGATTGTAACCATCCAGCGTGGTCAAAGCTGAGAGCCACTACATTTAACAGGTTGCCTCCAAGCAAGGCATGGGATCGGGTGGTGATGAGGTTGTGTGATAAAGCAAGACTTGTATTTTTCACTCTATATCCTTGACATTGTTTACATCTTAACAATAGCCTCGGGTAACCTTTCAACTTACAAGCACACTCAATAAGAAAAGATCCTCCCTCTGCCAAAAGATCACAGATGCAACTCCCTGGCTGGGAGGTGAGGAAACAGGGCCCTCTAAAGGCCAGGGTTTGACTGAAGGCACAGAGCAGGGAAGCAAGATTGAACCCAAGAACTGCACCTCCACCAGCCCTCAGCAGCCCTCACATCGGGCAAGGTGCCCCCCTACCTGGGGTGGGGGCGAGGGTGGGAGACTGCGGCCCCTCTCCAGAGCAGCACCTCTGCAGCACCAGATCAGGTGCCTCTCGGGGGAGCGTCTCAAAGTCCTGAATAAGGATGGGGGCATTGGGCCAGCTAATACTCTGCAGCTCCTGCACATCGGCGTGAGGGCCCACTCCAATGGGCACCACCTGGATGTCTCCAGGCATCCGCTTGATCTCATCAGAGGCGGGGTTTCCTGTGACCATGTAGACCAGGTTAGGGACCTGCTCCCGATCCCCCTGGCTGACAGAGAAGCTGTGTTCAGACAGGTACTGCAGGGCCAGCCCGGTGTTGGTCCTGTTGCCGCCCCGGTATCGGATCTCCCGCACGTGCTGCAGGACCTCCCCCTTGGACTGGGCCTCGCTGAAGGTGTACTCCACAGCCACCGTGTAGGAGTACTGCAGCACCGTGACGTGGATGCTGTCCTGGCCCACGTCCATCCGCTGAATCACCTCCTCCATGAACTCCCTGCTCTTGTTAAAGTTGGCCTCACCAATTTTGTCTGACCCTTCCAGGACAAACACCACATCCAGAACCATGGAGTTCCTTTTGGGTCCCGATGATGGAACCCCCAAGAGCTCTGGACCCACAGTGACCGGAACCATAGGGGGGTGCTGAGTAGGGGCAGGTGCTTCCGGGGCAAGGTCACAGAGGTAGCTGATAATCTCATCTCTTCGCTGCTCCAGCTCGTCCACACCACTGAGCACAAAGGCCTTGTTCTCAGGGGCCTGCTTCTCGATGTTTCGGATCTGCTTGAGGTTGGCGTGGGGCCCGATGCCCACGGGGATCACAATGACTTTCTTCTTCTTCAGGCCCTGCACATAGCGGATCAAATTCCGGGCCAGCCTCGGGGGCTCCTGGCTGGCCATGAGGATCAGGGCGATGCGGGACGCTTCGGGGCGGTCGATCTTGCCAAAGATCTGGAACAGTGTGTACTTCAAGACCTCGCTGGTGGAGGCCACCTCGCTGCCCACGTACTTCACCTGGCTGGCGATGCGCCGCAGCTCAGAGGGTCGCTTCCGGTCCTTGAGCTCGATGTAGGCATGGGAGCCATCGTGGTACTCCACCATGGCCACGCGGATCCGCTTCTGGGAGATGTGCAGACGCTCCATCATGCCCACCACAAAGACTTTCAGCACTTCAAACTCGCCCTCAGACAGCTTGGAGGAGCCATCTAGCAGGAAAACCAGGTCCAGAAGCTTGCTGCAGTAGAAGTCATGGAGAGGTGGCTCCGGGGTGTCCTCCACATACGGGGTGGTGGAGGCAACGGGGCCTTCCGTGGGGGGTACCACGAGGCCTCCAGGTTCCCTGCAGGCCTCACAGGTGAGGTTGACGCCCTCACAATGACTGCAGTAGGGAGAGAAAACCAGAAATGGTTCAGGAAGGACCTCTGGGCACTTCTTAGCCTTATCTAGAACCATTCCAGCCTTCCCATAGAACGACCTGCCGGGCCTACCTGAGCTGAGCTCCCAGGGACCACTCCTCTACCCAAGTGACACATCATTTTTTAACATAGGTCCCCAAATAGCACCCCTACACATGCAGCAAAGGCCTCCCTTTATTCTAGAAGCCAAAGCTCCGACCCCTCGTAGCACCTGAGGAAGATTCTTTCTTGCTTCTAGGCTGTCCACACAGCCCTTCAAAGTCAATGTCTTTTCAACCTACACCTCTAGCAGCATAAATATTTAATTCTAACCCAAACTCTCTCCCAAGTGTCTCCAAAAACAAGTATCGCTCTAAAATGTTGATGCTGGCCAAGGCATGTGAATGTCCTATTGAAGATAAATGCTTTACCTCATTTATTGTACCAAAATTTAAACTGAATAAATTTTGTACCATGTTTAATACACTGGGCCTTAAGAAAAACAGAAAAAAGTGGAATGGAAACATTTTGGAAAGATGAACAAAGATTCAAAATCCCAACTTTATCCCAGAACAAAGTTGGAAATAGTATTCAGGAAGGTCCAAGATGTTAGGGGAAAAGACAGTGGCTCGATCATCCCTCCAACAACCGGGTGGTGAGCACCTGTCATGTGCCAGGGAGAGGCTAGGCCCTGCACCAAGCCCCAAGCACATACCCCAAGTCTGTAGCAGAGCCTTTGCCCTCACATAAATTCCGGCACTACCAGGCCAAGTTTCCAGTCCCTTCTGGTCACTCCTCACCAGTGTCCTAGAAATGGCAAGGTACTCCAGACCACAGGTGAAATCAAGTTGCCCTATGGGAGAGACCCATAGAGGCCAGGACTTTCTCCTATTCTGACACTCTGCCTTCGAAGCAACTTGCCTTCAGCACCTCCAGTAAAGCCAAGAGGCAGCAGTGCCCTGAGCCCTGAGAAGCGTCCCCTGTGGCTTGCCTCCCAGGTGATGTCCCCAGCCTGCTTTGGAATTACCGTCCACAGCTGTCTGAAGCCAAGGTATGCACCCTGGTAGCTGCCCCTCCCCACGGACCAGCAGGGGGAGGTTGGGAGAGGGCCCTAAGCTCTCATGCCTGTGTGGCTCAGAACCCCAAGCCCGTGTTGGATTCATCCCTGTCTTTATTCCTTACAGCCTCTGTTTCAACATGGGGAAGGAAGGCAGGCAGGATCTTACTGGGAAGTTAATTCCTACTTCCCCGTGGCCCACACGATTTATTGCTTCAATCCTTGGTTAACAATGCGTGAGTGACATACTTTCTAGTTTCCTGTGTCTGCTAGAAAATTTACCCTAGGCAGTGTTCCCCCTTGTTTGTACAGATGGCGGCGGTAGGATCTGATTCTGGCAGCTGTGGCCACAGCCCTTCCCCAGAAAATTTAAGTTCTCAAGTTCAAGTTCCCATAAGGCTCTATCAGTGTCAGGATGTGGTGTTAAACACATCAGCGTCTGAATACATGTTCCCTACTTGGGAGCAGAGCTTCAGAAAGCTCAGAGTCCACCCTGAGGACTCCTTCTCACCTCCACAAAGGCCAGTTCCCAGAGGCAATCTGAGTGAGAGCCCAGGGTGCAGTGATGAGTGTCTTCCCTCCCAAATACGAAAGTCCCCGTCCGGGGACCTCGGCTGTGGCCCCAAGGTATCTATGTCACACTGAGGGGTTAGGGCTCTGAGTAAAAAAGAAATTTGACTTCCAAAGGCACCTGTCCTTGGACTAGATGCGACCTCCAGAGGCAGTAAGAGACTACCTCCTTCCTTAAGTGAGAAGAGGCTAAAAACCCCAGCCTCTTAAGAGGTGTTTTCTGGGGAAGCAATGTGGTCTGTCCTTAAAGAAAGAGAGGCAAATTCTAGAAATAAAACAAACCCAACACTCAACTTCTCAGTTCACACAGCAGAGTTCCTCCCCACACCTCCCACCCCCCCCGCCCCGCCCCAAGCAGGACCCTGAGAAGAGAGTGAGACCCTTCACTTCAAACACCAGGGGGTCTGTTTTACCAAATCTGGCAGTGCTCGGGGTCATCGGGGTTCAAGGTGATCTTCTTTCCTGGGGCCAAGCGACGACCAGCCACCTCACACACAGGACAATCTTCAGGGTTGATGCAGGTCTGCAAAAGCTCGTCCAGGATTTTCCCTGCATGACACATCCCTCGTTAGCAGGCAAAACTCTCACCTTTCCCACAAGGAAGACTCCGTTTTAACTTATGGGGCACATCGCAGAAGCTGGTTCTGTCTGCCTCCCCCAGGGGGCACCTCAGCACTTAGGGAGCAACTTTTCCTCTTTGGGCCTTGATTTATCCCCCTGCCAGACCGGGCAGGGGTCTTCTTTCACCCTCCCTCACCGCACACAAGCCTCAGGACAAATGAAATCTTCTCTCCAAGGGTCATTTCACGCCAGCGACGAAGATAGCTGATGACTCCACGTCTGCGCTACCCCCTAGAGGAGCCAGTAGCCACAGGCGACTAGTTAAATGTAAATGTGAATTGACACTAAACAAAACTGAAAATTGAATTCCTCAGACACAGGAGGAACTTTTCCACTTCAGCAGAATTTTCCCATCCTGGCAGAACCTTCTATCAGAAAGTGCTCTCGGTGATAAGCCCATGAATAGGGGTGCCCGAGCACTGTACCGGAGCTCAAACTGACAAAGGCCTGGCTGGCCTGGCTTGGATGGAAGGCCACCTCGAAGCAGAGCCAAAGGGGTAGGGACGGGGACAGGGCAGCGCTAGGCAAGGCCGAGGAGGAGCACGATGGGGAAGCGCCCTTCCTGAGAGCCCAGCCCACCGGCCCGTCCAGCCCCTGGGGCAGGCGCCTTACCTGGAGGGCAGTGTGCATGGCAGCCTTCGACACACTGCACGGGGCACGCCAGCGGCTCAGGGTGCTGGCACGTGGTGGGACAGGCAGGGGCACAGCTGTTATAGCGCCACTCACACTCATACCCATTCTCGTGGAGATTCCTCTCCTCGCAGTTCTGGGCTGTGTAGACAGAACACGATTGGTCTGTGCAACCCGAGAAGCCAGGACTGCACCCAAGTCCCCCAGAGAGATGGTGGTGAGACCCACGGGGGTGACGGCCCTGGGGGAGGCGACGGTGATGGGAGGAAACTAAGCAGCATGGCAGTCGCCAGTATTCGAGGCCGCCGGGGTTTCAAAGCACCTAACCGGGGTGGGGGGGGCGCGCCTGGGTGGCTCATTCAGTCAGGCGTCTGCCTTCAGGTCAGATCATGATCTCAGAGTCCTGGGACTGAGTCCCGGGTCGGGCTCCCTGTTCAGCAGGGAGTCGCTTCTCTCTCTCCCTCTGCCCCTTCCCCTGTTTGCACTCTCTCTCTCTCCAATAAATAAAATCTTTAAAAAAATAAATAAATAAGGCACCTAATCAGGAACCAAATAGTTCTGAATCAGTTTTCCATATAAAAACAATCAGCTGCTCACACCCGAGGAAGAAAGACTCTATAGAAAAGTATGCGTTGCTCATTCACACTGGCAAATATAATAGCCAGTGTGAATTTAATCACTCTATCGACTTCCCTCTTCTCTTCATCGCTGCTCCACCTTCCCCCTCTTCTGGAAGTTTTCTACATAGTGACGTCTTCACTCGCCGTCCCCCGTCCCTCCTCACTCACATCAACATCCTGACTCCCTTCAGGCCTCGGCCATCTGTCCCCAGACGGGCGCTCTGTCTTCTCTCCCACAAAGGAGTCCTCCTGCACCCCCACTTCGAGGTTTTAAAGTCTGAGGGAGGCTATGTGTGACCACAAGGGACGTGAGGACTCACGACACAGAGTGGCTGTCCTCCAGGCCAGCGCCTTGCCGTGCCGGGCGCACACATGGGCGTAGGCAGCAATGGTGTCACAGAAGCAGGTGCAGTCCCCGGGAGACTCACAGGAGCAGGAATCATAGATGCAAATGTCCAGGTAGGGCTCGGGGTCCACCTGCAAGGGAGCCTCGTGGTGACCAAGCCTGGGCACTTAGCAACTCTGGCTCTCGATGGGCGAGAACATTCTGGGGGTCAGAGTAGGGCAATGGGGGCCCGGGGGGAAGGAGACATGCTGGTCAGTGACCCAAACAGGGAGTGGGTACAGAGGCATAATTCCCAGCTTCTCATCTGGACTCCAATAAGAAAAGTTGAACGCCGGAGTGCTGCTGGCCTTCCACAGAATGTACTATGCCTTGGAATTTTCCAGAACATTCACTTCTATCCATCTTCCCACATACCTGCTCAGCTAGCCAGCCATCCCCATAACCCACTCCCAGCCTCACGGGTGTTTGGGTGTTTCGACATAAAACAAACAGACGTACAAGCTGGTCACCTTCCTCCCTCGCCTCATCCAGCAAAGCGAAGGAGGAAACACATTAGGACCGCTTACATTGCCTCGCTGAGGCGCTGTGGCGCTGTTCCGCTGGACAGCCGGGCTGGCCTGGGGCCCCCTGGACTCTGCCCCCCAAGCCCCACCCACCCCCACCCACACTCAACCACAGTAACCACTTCCCACCTCCCCCGCCCCCACACACACAGCTGCCACACTGGCCTTCTCCAAGGCAGTGGTGATAGGAATGAATCCAGACACTAAGTGGGTCATCGTCTCCAAGACATTCCAACAATCCTGATTTCCCCGGCCGCCTGGCTCTCGGCATTCCTCCAACTCAGATGCCCAGGGTTTCCACCTAGCTGGGCACTCTGTGTACTCTCTGGAGCATCCTCAGGGACTACAGATCAGAGGATGGGTAGAGAAGGAGCGCTGAGGTGCAGGAACTCAGCCAGTCGCTCCCACATGTGGTGCCACAGGGCAACATGTGTGTGCACATGGCTGTGTCCATGTATATATGTAACTATATACATGAACCCACACATACAGCCACATACATCTGCACATACAGAGAGAACACGAGTTCAACTCTGGGGAACTGCTTGTCGCCCTTTGAGATAAAGACCCCAAAAGAGGTCATAAAATGAGGCCTCAAAATCCCTAGAGTCTAGGCCAGAGAACAGTTTCTGTCAGACAAGAAGCCGGAGCTCAAGGGTTTTGTGAGGGCAGAGAGTGCTCAGGCCAGGCACGCAGCAGGAACAGGAAGATGAAATCCTGGCTTTCGTGTGGGAGACAAGATCATTTGTTGGGGGGCAAGCCCTAAGATTGAGGCCAAAAGAGAGGCGCTGGCAGGTGCCCAGAAGAGCTACACTTTGCATGGGAGGAAAAATGATTCGCCGGCATCACCTTCCTCCTACACCGGCCATTATGCTTTCTGTTTCCCAGCCTGAAGCCAAGAAAGGGAGTAAAGAGCTGACGTGATGATATAGGTCATTTCCAAGCCTCCGAGGTAGCAGACGCAGTGCGAAGCTCATGCGCCAAGTGCCCGAGCCACAGGGCCAGCCCTCTGCACTCTTCTGCCTCCATTCCCCCCGCCTCCCCCAGCCCTCACCAGCCTGTTGCAGTCCTGGAAAATATCACTGGTGAGGATCCTGCAGAAGGAATCCACCATCGTCTGCTTCATGATGTTGTTGTGGCAGACGGCAGGAGACGAGTCTAGGGGCACCTGGGGAGCAGGGTAAGAGGACACAAATGGACCCCCAACCAGTCAACCCAGAAGGATCCAAGAGACCCTCCTGGCCAGCCCTTCCACCCCAGCCGTTCATACCACCCCACACCCCACCCCACCCCACCAGCCCCCATGGGATGGGTGGGGACCTTCCAGGAAGCAGGCCTCGTGGGTCTGGGCCACACGGAGAGTCCAGACATACTTTGCTGGTGTCGGCACACCGCGGGTTCACTTTCCAGGAATTCCCAAAGTCCACCGGGTCCTCTTCCACCTGAAGGCTACTGCTGGTGAAGTCATTGTTCTGGATGCCGTCAAAATTCCCACATAGGCCACACACCCGCTCCTGACAGACAAGATGAGATCATGAGCATCATAAACCTCAGGGCAAACTCTCCGATTTGGGAAAAGGAGGGCTCCCCGGGGCAACACAGGGGGAGGCTCATCAGAGAAGGGGCGGCCAGCAGAGCGATGAGGACAGAGACCCAGAAGCAGACCAGGGCGATGGGCAAAGCCGGGTCCCTGCCGTGGTCTTTCCCAGGCTTCCTTATGCAGCCCATCTTAAAGCTAAACAAAGGTTATTCACGAAGACAGCAACCCGCCCACATCCCACAGTCCGCCAAGGGCAGAGGTGGAAATCAGGCAGTCTTGGCCCTGGTAGCTCCGGGATAAATCATCTCTCTCCCCAGTAATGGGCGGAGCAGAGAGAGGAGCTGCTTCAACATTATGTCAATGAGAGTGTCCAGGTCCAAAGAGGGAATGTTCTGGTCCTACTTTACCACGGACAGGCAAGCCCATTATCTGAACGACCGTAGTCTGTCCAGAACAGGCTGTCCAGGATTCTGCTCTATACTGAATGCCACCCGGGTCGACATCATATTTCATGTGTCTCCATGTTCACCTCTCATGCGTACAACATGCACATGTGCGCAGCTACGGGTCCCGAACAAGTCATTACTGAATGAACAGAAACCATCACATAAGGACTATGTAAAGAACTAGAAATATCTGGACTGCAAAAGAAACAGCACGATGCTCTTGAAACATATTTAGAGCCCTGTCTTGGCACAGAGAGATGTGACTTGTTCTATTTCAGATTTGGTTTGGTACAAGGGTGAACTTACTGGGAAACACATAAGAATGTTCTCACCGTTGAACAAAAGTCCTCATAGCCCCGAGAGTACGGCTCCTGTCCTTGTAAACTACCACTCATTCCAGTCCCTCCTCTCTAGCCACACTGGCCTCCTTGCTCAAACACTCCAAACACCATCCACAGGAGGGCCTTTGCACACACTATTCCACCTGCCTAAACTCTCTTGTCTGGATATTTAGATGACTCACTCCCTCCCTTCCCTGAAGGCTCTGTTCATGTCACCTTTGCAGACAGGTCTCATCGGACCAACCAAGCTAAAATAATAGCCCCACTAGAATATGATCTCCACCAGGGTTGTGGTGGGCAACACCATGCCCCCTCCCCAAAGATGTCCACGCCCTAATCCACACATGGCAAAAGGAACTTTGCAGATATGATTAGGTTAAGGCTCTTGGGATGGAGAGGTGGTCCTGAACAATGTAGGTAGGCTCGGGATAATCACAGGGTCTTACAAGGGGCAGAGGAGATGTCAGAGTAAGGAGAGTGAGGTGACAGGAGGAGAGAGGGAGCTTAGAAGAGGCTGTGCTGTTGGTTTTGAAGATGGAGGATGGGACCATGGGCCAAGGAATGTGGGCAGGCCCCAGAAGCTAGACCAGGCAAGGAAACGGATTCTCCCCCAAAGCCTCCAGGAGAATGCTGCCCTGCCAACCAGCCAGCTTTATACTTTTGACCTCCAGAACCTTAAGATAATAAATTTATGTTTCTTTTTTAAGCCACTAAGTTTGTGGTAGTTTGTTATAGCAGCAATAGGAAACTAAGACAAGTTAAAACATATATATATATATATATATATATATATATATATATATATACACCCCCATATATGTACATGTGGGTATGGATGTGTAGATATAGAGAGAGATACATATATGTGTATATAAAAATAATACATATTATACATAATAACAATATCTATATTATATAGACACTATATCTGTATGTGTGTGTGTGTGTGTGTGTGTGTGTATATATATATGGTTTTTTTCCCTACTTTATCCACGGTGCCCAAAACAGTGCTTGACACATACTAGAGCTTAATAAGGATTTGGTGAATAAATGAATGCGTGAATTGTTAATGCTTTCTGGAAAGAGAGTGGGTGGCCACAAGAAGTAAGGGCCATGTAGTCTCCCCTCAGTGCAGCTGAGATGAACGGTGCTGTCAGAGATGCCCCGAGACTAAATCAGCCACCAGAGTAGAGAGAGCACTTGTCCCACACTCATCAGTTAGAAAAACAAAGTCCCAACACACTGTCAGAACCTGGCCACAAATACCATCACTTTCACAAAAGCAGGGTACCAGCAGTTCTGCAAATAGCTCTCAAACCGGGCTGGTCGATGGCTCGATGGCAAGGCCACACCCCAATTATCATAATAGTGTGTGTGATCAGTTTGCCTCTTCAGGTTAAGAAACCTTAAGAAAAGCTGTTGCCTGATCTTTCATTTCCTTCTTTTGTGGGTATAAACTGCATGCCTAGCAAGGCCAGTCAAGGAACTGTTTGCTGGGTTGGGGGGGGTGGGGGGCACCCACCATCTTTCCTACGTGCGGCTAACTCAGGAAAACAGCCAAAGCTGACTCCACGGACCTGGAATCCATGGTCTTACTTGTGTCAGGAGGGAGACCGGGCTGGAGGACCACCCACTCTCACCCGCAACGGTGGGCAAGCCAGTGGGCTGAGGAAGGTGCAAACAGTAAGTCACAGATAAGATGAAGAGGAAACAGAAAATCCCCTGACCTGGTATGTCCGCTTCAGGCTCACGAAGATGCTCAGGCGGTGGTCCCAGACCACAGAGAGTGCCTTGCCCAGCAGCAGGATGATGTACTGACCCGACTCCACCACCTCAAAGTGGGTCTCGTCCTTCATGGGCTTCTTCACATTCACCTGAAGGATGACAAAGCACGAGAACAGGGAGAGTGGAGGGCAGGCAGGAGTGACTGGCTCCTCCCTCTACCCCACACCCCTGCCTGCCACCACAGCCCTCCAGAACCACAGGTCGTTTGCCCCACCTGGTCAGAGCATGTCCCTTCCTGGCCAGCACCCTGCCTGGACGTTTCTGGGTCCGTCTTGCCTATCACTGGCCAAGAATCCTATGACTAGCCGATGACAGCAGAGGTAGCAGCAAAATCATAATTAGGAGATTAAAAATACAATGAAGCCAACTAGCAGAAGGTAGCCATCACCGTACCAAAAAAGGATTTTTTGATACTTGATCATTAAATGCATGTGGTCCCCTAGATTGGTTTTAACATGAATATGATTTGAAGCATCTCTAGGCAATTCATGTAAAAATCTATCCGTTTATATAAATGAGCACTAGACTCTTCCCTTTCCTTCCCCCTCTCCCACTCCCCAGAGTCCCTGTCGCCAGGAGTCACCGCTGACAGAACAGGGAGACCATGGCAGGAATCATGGATTTCAGTTTCCAGAAGGACTCTGACCTGAGCCCTTGACTTAGCACAACTGTCGCCAGTGCTGAATACTTAGAGCCCATTTCAGCATGTTTGGCTGACTAATTTGTAAAATTGAAGTCATCGCTAAGGGCCTGTCACCCCTTTGCAAGGGTTCTCTCCTTAGTGACGTACCACATGCAGAGCTAATCTTAAGTGCACATCTCCTATTCGATATCACCACGGTCATGCGTCCTTTGAAAGAGTCGACACTGCTGACCCACAGTCAATAATGGGGAATTCTCCCCCCAATCCCCTGAGATCAGTGGTGCATATTTGCAAGAAGGTGGGGATGCAGGCTGAGACCATGGAACAAAATGAAGATACCAGGACAGGTCTGAGCCCAGAGCCTGGCACTCCCTGGCCCTCCACATGCAGCTTCTGGGGTCCCACCCAGACCTACAAGTCAGAATCTCAGGGTGGACTCCTGGGTCAGTATCTTAAGATGCTAGGTGGTTCTTCTGCACCCTTCTGAGAACCACTTCATAAACTCTTAGTACACAAGGACTGAATCTCTTTACTTCCCTTTTGAGCTCCCTTAAAAATATTTTATCTGAAAAGAACTGAAAAACAGAAAGTAAAAATCCCCCAAAACACCATCACATCCCAAAATAAATGTTTCTGTGTGTTACATATAATGTATATGTATATATTTGTGTATATGTCATTTATGTGTGTATATATGATTGATGTGTATATTTGTATATATATTATATATGTACGAATTACATGTGCACACGTGCGTATGTATATGTACACGTGTACATGTGATATACATGTGTGTGATAGATGTATGTGTATATGTGATCTGTGTTTATATTATGCATATATGTGTATATGGTATATGATATATGTATACATGCTACTTATATACTATGTGTATGTACATATGCACACATATATTACCTGTGTACGTGTATGTGTATGCACATGTGGTATATCTGTATGTCACATGTATGTTGAATGTGCGCATGTGTGTGTTGTGTGTGTGCATGTGTGGGTGTGATCTGTGTGTGTTGTGTGTATGGTGCATACACGTGTGTGTACATGTATGTGTGTGTATACTGATATGTGTATATATAATATGTGTGTATATTTATATCTATACACTTAATATATAGATACATATATGAAAGGGAAAGGCCTCCTGCCCTCCAATCCCCACTCCACCCTCCAGAGGTAAGCACTATTCTTTGGCAGATATAGTTACACGTTCTTCTCCACACACATCTCCGTACTTCATTTTATTAAAATGGGATTGCGTTATCCATAGTCATCTGCAACTTGTTCTTCTCATAGATTATGTCAAGGTCACATGATACAGCTCTACCTCATGCTCTTTAATGGCTGTACAATATTCCATCACACAAGTTCTAAACAATGCTTGATACCTGCCCTTAATCAGCTGACAGAAGAACAAAGGGGGTATGAGGGTGGAGGGGATAAGGCTGGCACTCACCTCCCCATCAAACAGCTCAATCTCTCCTCCTTCCACCAGGATGGTGACCCGCTTCTTGCATTTCACTGAAGGGTAGCTGCACCCCTCGTTCCCCACCAGGATCCGGAAGGTCCCAGGGTTACTGTCACAGTAATCCTGGAGAAAGGGGGTGCCAGGAGAGAAATATTACCTCTGCTACCTCTCCCCAGATCAGAAGATGGGTATCTCATTATCTCAGACCATCGAAGGATACGTGTTAAGGGATGTTACCATTCCATGCACGTGTGTGTGTGTGTGTGCGCGTGTGCGTGCGTGTGTGAGACGGAGAGACAGAGAGAATGAAATTGAAAGGGAAAGAGAATGAGATGGGGGTAGGAAGAGAAAGGACAGGTTTATCATCTTCAGCCATTACATATGAACCAGAATGCAAGCATGAGGAAGAGAAGGAGGGAGAGAGGGAGAGGGGGAAGTGGCCTGTGGTATGCTTTGCTGAACATATCAGCCTAAAGGCCCCTACCTAGAACCTGTCAGTGCTTAGTCTTACCCAGCTAACTAGGACAGTTTGACCACATTGGCACTTTGTGGCTCTCAATTCTGGTTGAATCCCTCTGGACTACTGGCCCAGAAATGTAACCAAAGGTCATTTGACACAGCTCCATGGTGCTGAGCTACCACCTCTGGTTGGGAATAGAGGATAAAGAAGTGCTGGTCCTTGCTGGTCAGTTGCATAGAAAATTAAGGAAGGAGAGACACGTTTCTAGCAAATACCTCCCCATGGTGACTATTGCTGTGGTATGACAGGAGAAAAAAAAAAAAAGACACTCAGGAAAAGGTGTGAGCCTTGCTTCGGCCACTTATTAGATACATTGAGCAAGTCACTTACCTCTCGGACACCCCCCCACCACAGACACATGCACACCTACAATCTGCCCCTCTAAAAGACAGAATCAGCCCATACTGGGATTAAGTTAAATGGGTCTGTGTTGAGTTAATGGGATTGTGAAGGTAAACGAGGGAACAAAGGTACAGATGCTTTATACATGGTTCTTGTCATCCGCTGAGATTTGGCTAAAAAAGAGTCAAGTCTTGATAAGGAAGAAGGGAGAAAAGGGAGGATCCAGGACAAAGTATCAAAACGGACAGCAGGACTGGCTATGAAGGAAAACAAGCAACCCACAGAGAAGCACAATTTGAAAGAGACTCTAAAACTGGCCCACTTAGGAAAGCTTTGGTTGGGCAGGGGAAAAGCTGGGGAGCAATAGATCTGGCCAGCTGCTTCTCGTGGCACTGAATTAGTCTAGTCATGTTTTCTGGATGCTCATATATGAAATTGGCTGGGTGGTTGAGTTCTAGGGCTGGTGTCACCTCATCTTTTGCTACGAAGGTTGGGCAGCAGATAATCAAAAGACGGGCTGCCATATATAATCTGTAGCAAAGCTCTAGAGCAGAATACACGCCAGGTTCATAAGTGTCAGTAAAACCATGTCATGATGTACATGCCCTGTCTCCCCCAGTACACTGCATGCCTCTCTGGGGCCACACTGGGGCATGGGAGATAGAGGCTCGGTGAGTTGGTTCTATTGCTCACATCCCGCATGCTCTGTGCACAGCTGCTCGGCACTGCTGCTGGTTCCGCCCCACTCTCAGCATGCCCTGCAGACATGCATGCTCAGGCATCCTCACTGCCTGACTCATGGGGCCCCACAGCTCTTTCTCCGGGGCTGAGGCTCCTACGGGTTTGTGGTCCTCACTTTCGACCACGCCAAGCTCCTACCATTCCTCCCGAGAATGGAGACAGAGAGACCACATTTGTTTAAAGCTTCACAGTCAAGTTGTCTCATCCCTCATGAGAAAAGCACTCATACCTCCTTGCTTACTCACTTTGGTGTCAACCAGCAAGAGGAGCTTACAGGAGTTCACACGGTGGGGAGAGGGAGGCAGAGGGGCCGGTGCCCTTACTCACCAGCTAGGATTTCCTGGGCAATATGACTTTTCTGTGTCCCTGCTCTTCTGAACTGGACTAGGTTAGAAATGGAAATGGCGGACAATAGGATCATAGGGCGGGAAGCCGACTCCAGGGATTATTCCAACTGTCTTCTCCTGGGCCATTCACCAGGGCACTAGTGGGGGGGGGGCTCAGTCTAGCCTGGGCTGCCCTCCCCACTGTGCGTCCTGACAGGCTGTGTCTGCCAAAAGGAACCGATGCAATTTTCTAACTCCATGTGGGTGCTAACTTGGGCTGGTGGTCGCCTTGCCCCCACACCCATCCCAGTCAACAAAGGAGCTTCTGCCCTGTTCTTGTAAGTCTCCGGGTCAGCTGAAGGAAAATGGACCATTGCTCTGAATTTCAGGCCCCTCTTTTACAGGCTGGAAAATTGCTGCCGTAGAAATCAGCCCCAGTACTCTCTCTACAGACGTAACAGCAGAATCTGACCCAGAAACCCTCCAGAGGGCAGTCAGCACCTCCCGGCCCCTCCGAGAGACAGACAGCACCCCCGCCCTCCCTCACTCTCACCTGCACCAGGACGTACTGGCACTCCCCAGGGAACAGGTATTTGAGCCCGTCGAAGGTGAGGTAGTGTGCCATGCCGATGGCAGAGCACGTGGCATCACACACGTGGTCCGTGCAGTTCCACTTCCGGTCCCGACAGATGCTAGGAACAGTAATGGCCAGGATGACCAGCTGGGTACTGTGGTGTGGGGGGCTCTTCGGGGCATTGGGGAACGAGAGGCAGTGAAGGAACAGATTGCTGTGGGGTGCCACCCAACCCTCCAGGAAGCCTCTAGAAGTGAAGGACCTGTGGGGTGTGGATGTGGGAAGGCAGTTTGCAGTCATAAACGGTCACATTTTTAGAGCACAAGGCCAAGGAGGAGAGAGGGAAGCCACGCTGCTCTCCTGTTACAAGGGGAAAAGTGAAGCAAAGAAGCAAACACGTCCCCCAAGGGCATCAGGAAGCCAGGGGAAGAAGCCCAGATGCTCTGACGACCCCCTGCTATGAATTTGCTGAAGTTCAGCCTCCCTGGAAGTTGCTGAGCATGGCCATGGAATCTCTACAGAACAGAGACACTGAGGTTGAGAGCCCTCTGAGGTGAACGGGGAGAACTAGACACAACAGAAGGAAAGTTCTGAGCTGGGAAAACAGTGATCAACCATCAACTTCTGCCAGGAGAGGTTTTGTGTGTACATAGCTCTGTTTAAATCTACAGTGATTTGCCAACTGCCACAGCACCCATCCCCCACCACCCTGTAACCAGAGCTGACATCAGGAAGCCCATTCTGTGCATCAGAGGTGGTAAGCTCAGACCTCAGGCCTGAGAGACAGCTAAGCCCCTTCCAGGTCCCAGCCCTTTCCACCGCTGTCCACGTGGGCCTTCCCCTGAATCTGTGCACAGCCCAGAAGTCATGGCATGATGAGTGAGCAAAGGGCCAGCGAAGGGTGGCCACAGAGAAGAAGAAAACCAGCCACCCTCCGAAGGTCTTTTTTGAACCATGCCATTACAAGGACAGTTGCAGTATGCTTAGAGGACAGTATGAGTCCAGAGAGGGACCCTCCAAAGCCCATGCCTTTTGGCAGCTTGGTCACACATGCAATGACCCATATGGGCTAAGGTCCTTCTTGGAAACACTACTCTCCCGGGAGACTGTCTATGCAGGGTCAGCACAGGTGAGGACACAGATTCTCCCCCACTTTACAGATAGAGAAACAGAGGCACAGAGAAAAGGAAAAGAATAACCATGTTCCCCCAGGGTGCTGGAGGCAAGTGCCAGAGGCCCTGTGGCTGTGTTGGTCCCTGTGTCCCCACTCCTGCTCACCCCACCCCAACAGCTCAGTCCCCAGGCAAGCCTCTCCCAGGGGCTCACCAAGTGTTGCAGTCAATTTTCACGGTTTCTCCTGGGGCATATTCTCTGCCTTGGTGAAAACAGGGACACCTTTCCAGAGCCACACACTTGTTCTCATGTCGGACCTAAGGGAAAGGAAGCCAAATGTCTTGGGGGCCATAGTGTGATCTAAAGCCCTGCTAGGAAGACAGCCTAGGCCACAGGCCAGGCCAGGGAACCCGTGCACAGGCTGGGGCTTGGCAAACACGCACACCCATCCACATGGACCCCCTCCCCACCGCTCAGGTGGAGACACTCCGTTCACCCTTTGCCCTCATACCCTGCTGGGACCATGGTGGAGACTGGTAACCTGTGGCCGAAGCCCCTGGAATGCGCATATCTTAGACACAGTAATTCCACGCAGAGCATTTCTCCAAAGGAAATAGACTTAGGGACAAAGGTTAACGTAGAATCATTTATCATTGCAAAAAATGGAAACAACCAAGTGTTCGACAATAGGAAATTCATGAACTCTATTAAGGAATCTCCAGGTAGCAGTGTGCTCTGGAGCTAGTGGAAGCGCCCTTTGGAAGACTCTTAAATGCTGTGAGAGATATTGATGCTGTTCATTTTTTAAACAGGGAAAACTGTACATACATATGGTCCCAATCATAAAACTACATATATATATATATATATATATATGAAAACTATACACACACAATGTCAAAAAAAGACTAGAAGGAAATACAGAAGTTCCATCCAAATCCAAATCCAAGCGATAGAGGAATAGAGGAATTTTATTTTCTTCTTTGGTTTTTAAAGTTTTTTCCCAAATGTTCATCAATGAGCCTGTATTATGTTTACAACAGAAAAGATGGATGATATATTTAATAAAATTTAAATGCATTTAATATGCTGGGGGTGAAGGCTGCATATTGGCCATAGACAGGGATGGACCAAAGCCAGAGTCTGGGGGCTTGTTCAAGCCCGCAAGCCCACTCCTCACCCAGTCCCCCGAGATTCTGACACCCTCCACAGGGTTATGCTCTGCTTCCCTGACCTCCGCCCACAAAGAAAGCACTATGTGAGCATGTTATACTCTCCAGGTCTGTAGGGCCCAGAGGGACAAAAGAGGTAAGACCAGCCCCAGTGGGCTCCAGAAGAGCTGTCCAAACCCACTCTGACCCCAGTGTGTAGACATGCTTCCACCCAAGAGGCAGCCCTGGACATCTGCTCTGGCGTGGCCTAATATAGGTGATTGAAAAGAACCCTGGGTCACCCTCAGGTGGAGGGACCATGGCACTTTGGTGCCAGAGCTACCTAAGTGGTGAGAAGCTCCTGGTATGTCAGGATCCGTATGCTCCAGTCACTACTCAGACAAGCCTGAGTTCCCAGGGCTTGGAACCAGACAAAGCCCTGGGGACAGGGCAGTCTTGGCCTGAACAAAGGGCTTTTGTGTCAGGGACCAGAGGCTAAAGTAGTGTGTGTGTGTGTGTGTGTGTGTGTGTGTGTGTGTGTGTGTGTGTGTGTTTGGGGAAGGGATGGGAAGAATAGCCTCCATTGCTTAACCACCACCTTCACCCAACCCTAAGTCCTCAACACCTAAGTCAAGGGGGAGTGTTGGAGCACAGAGAATGAGGAAGAGGCAGGTCCGCCATGTCCCGTTCTCAGAAGACAATGAGCTTAGGCGCCCAGTAGGGAAGATGGCAGATTGGGGGGCACAGGGAGGGGGCGACCAGTGTCTCTCTACCACAGCCTTCATAAGCTGTCACAATTAGGGTTCATTCCCACATATCCCCCACCCTCAAGCTTCATCAGCTCTGACTTAAGTCCGTGGCCTGCCACTTAATGGCTACTCCTAGAATGACCACTGCATCTGCTGGGGAAGCTCAGCGAGCTCTCCAACACCCACACCTACCACCGATGGAGACCAGACAATAAGTCTCTTTATTGGAAACATTATGTGAGACAAAAGTGATGCACAGGGATGGATTCCAGGAGACAGAGCCCTGCTCACCTCACCTCACCTCACCTCAGCTCACCTCAGCTCACCTCAGCTCACCTCAGCTCACCTCAGCAGAACATGAACTACACCTTCTCCTTCGAGCAGGCTGAGTGGAGGCTCCCACACCTCTTGGTCTGCATGCTGGCTGTTTTTACCTCTATCCAGGATATTCAGCCCATTGACAAAAAGTCCTGCACACCCATGGCTCAGGTGGCCCTCCCCCAGCCCAGGGATGAATCCCAGCCCCCCTCCAATAGACACAAACTTCAACCCAGCTTGGTCATGAGATAATGCCACCACTGGGCAGCTCCCATTTCCTCCTCCTGCGCTCTCACTGACAAACCACATGGCTCCTCTCTGCCCTGACTCATTGATGGATTACAGTATTAAAATAGACTTGGTACTGGGGGAGAACTGCTATAGACAACAGGGGTGTGGGGTTCGATCCGTAAGTGACAGCTGGAGAGGGACCAAGCATAACCTTAAAAGGAAAGAAGAGGGTTTCCAGGCCTCACCTCAGTACTGGCTCCGACTTGGGAGAGAAGATCAAATAACACAGGCCCAGCCAAAAAAACCCAGAGAGTCCTAAAGCATTAAAAAAAAAAAAAAAATCCCTGGAGATAGAAAAATAAAGGCACAACACTGGGGATGAACAGGATCCAGAGGAGGACCGGGCGGACACGTGGGGTAAGCCAGGATAGCAGTCCCCAACTGGGAAACATCGCTTGAACATCATGTTCAAAATGAAGAGAACCATCTCTGCCTAGCGTTTGTCCCTTTGGGACACCAGAAGAATAAGATAAAGTTAACAAGTGCCCTTCCAAGACTTCAGAAGAGAACAGGCAGAAATCGTTGTCACTATCATCAACTTGGGACATCTTGAGGAAGATGGTTCACGCCCAAGAACATGGTACTAGGTCTTGGACAGCTCCAAGAAAAATTATGAAGTAGAAAAAAATTGGTTTTTTTACTCTTCTCTGAAAAGGGCCCATCTTCCCCCCCGCCCCCCAGCCCCCATGCATGAACACCATACCAGCCCATTCTCCAAAATCTTTCTTGACTTCCAACTATCCTCTGTTCATTCTCCCTACCCCATCAACACTTCCAGCTCCACGCAGCTGACTTCAACTAGATGTTTGTTAAGGAGGAAAGAATCTCATTCAATAATTCATACTAAGGGGCGAATGACTTCCTATGAGGATTTATAAGTCTGTAAGCTTTCTAAAACTCTTGTTAACCAAAATGAATTTGTGCTCATTATATGTCAGTAAATCTGATTAGTTGACCAATCATATAAGGAGTCAGAGATATTTTTGAGACAGAAAGGCTGTGGGGCCTTTTAAAATTACATCTCATAGGATTTACAGTGCCCACATGTGAGGCCCACCCTGGATGGGCCCCAGAGCCCCAAACTCCACATTTCAAAAAAGCAATGCCAGAGTCTTTTTATTCTTCATATTGGGTCAGTGAGAAAACCAGGCATCAAAGGACCAGAGAGATGAACATGTTTCCCAGCAGCCAAGGGCTTCCTCGTAGCAGCTGAACTAGGTACCAGCTAGGAAAGTGTCACTACTAGATTTCAGAGGGTAAGTGAGCGTCCCCCAAACAGGGGTGCCACACTTTCCACGACCACCTCGCTGGAGGGAGGGAGGCAAATAGGGCTGAAAGAGCCCAGTCTGGGACTCAGGAAACCAGGATTTCCACTATAGAACTATGTAGCCTTGAGTGGTTCTGGTTCCTTTCTTTCTTCAGACTTCCATGTGATAGAAGGGGCAGAAATCATGAGTCCTTAGGGCTTCTCACTTCACCAATGAATACCGTTCCTGAAGAGAATTAACAGGGTGGCTGGAATGAGTGAGCTAGGCAGTGGGTTGTGCTTTGCTGTCACCTCGTGGTAAAAGTGGGTAATATTCTAACAAAGGCAAATTCACTCAATTTTTGAACTAAAGAAAAAGACAGAAATTTTTCTAAAGCAACCCCCTTATTTGATTGATCTCATGGGCCTCCGAATGTGGACACTGAGGTCTTAAAATTGCTCCCAGTGTGTGCTGATTTCCTATAGCATCTCTCCGTTCATAATATGATTCATGGTTTTCCTCCCCAAGCTTCTAACAGCGGTCATCAAAGTACCACTTATTAAGCGACTTCCATGGCCCTGCCACTGTCACCGCCAGTCCTCCCAACCGCCCTCCTAACACAGTTTTACAGATGAGAAAAATCAGACTCAATGACTTGCCACTCCGTTAAGTAAATGTCAGGAGTCAGGATTCACACCCGGAAGGACGGAACTCCAAGTCAGTGCCTTTTCCATGCAGCCTCTCCACCAACCATTTATCAGGGAGGGCGGCACTGGCCACATATCGAAGGCATCCCCCCGACTTTGTTCCATTCAAGGAGACCTCTGCACCAGCAGAAGGAGCAGATGAAGTGGCCAGGAAACCCCATCTCTCAGCATGTGCCAGGCTTGGCACAAACTGCAAAGAGGAGGGACCCCCAATCCATTCCCAACATTTTCAGACAGTTCCTGCTGGCCTTACAGTGGACGCTGAGTGATGCCTTCCTTATATGGGGAGAGGCAGTCCTCAACCAAGAGCAGTGCTGCTCAAAGCGTGGTCCCCTGGCCAGTGCCGGTCTGTGATGATGTGAGTACGTAAAAGGATTAGGTGCTGGGACAATCATACGGCAATTGGCCTGAGTAATACATCACATCTGAATCTAATAAAAATGGGGGGAGGCTCATATTTTGTATGTCCTTGCTTTTTGTTTCTTTTTTTCCGATCATTTGTTTCTATTGTATTTACAAAAGCTTTGGTCCACGACAGATCGAAAATGTAAGAAAATAGGCCCTTCACGGATCTCTCCTGTGGACAGAAGGAGGTCAGCAGAGCCTCTGAGACTGAGCCTTGATTATTTACGAAAAGAATTAAAGCTATCCCTATGATTCTGTAAGCACTTTCACCTACAACCCCTTTGGGCCCGCAGCCAACACGTGATGAAGACAGAACAAGAATTATGTGCCCATGTCACAGATAAGGCAACTGAGGCTCAGAAAAAGAACAAACGCTCACCCAAGGGCAAGTGAAGCCTGAACAGAGAGCTCGGCCCCCTACCCTGTTCCTACTCAAGTGCTCTTTCTGCTCCCCTAGATCTGCCCCCCAGCAAAGAGCTCCTCCCCCACCCTACCCCATCCTGGCCCCCGCTCAAGTGCACAGAATGAAGAATCCCCAACCTCTTCCCCCAAACCCTCGGTCCCATGCCACATCCTCACACCTCTCCCTGGGGACAGGCCGCACCGAGAAACACCCCTCGGTAGGATGTCTACACTGCGGGCCCAAACAGCTCCTTTGTCTTTGCGCTGTGGCCAGGAATACGTGTCTGGTGCAGTAGCCTGCACACTGAGCACCTCATACATCACGGACTTCTCTGCTCTGCTGAATCCGGCCTCAACGATTTGCACCTCCATCGGCATCCTAATGAAGCAGTTGTAAAAAGAACCCAACCTCTTCCACTCTGAGCTTTTGAGCTTAGAATCCCCTGCGGTTGAGGTTAGAGTCACCTCATCGTATGACAGATACCTAAAGACTGTCCTCAGAGTGCGCGCCAAGCACTTTGGGAATGCCAGGGAGCTCCTGATGGTGTGCCCACATCCTATGCATGAGGTCTCACTCTCCACTGGGGATTTGGGACCATGATGCAGCTGTTGTGGTTGTTATCTAAGATGATCTGTCCTGTTTACTTCATTGAAAAAAAAAAAGGTTTATCTAAGAGTCTCTGATGCCGACATAATCCCCTGAGTGATGCCCCTTTTCTTGCCAGAGGCTTCTCTGATGTCTGGAGAATTTCTCCTCCAGGTACAGTGAAAGGACAGTCAAATAAGAGGCCCTCAGGGTAAAAAGAGCAATACAGAATCTTCCTCTCCCCCATCCTATTTTTCTTGCCCCTAGCCAGCTCTGAGTCTGTCCTCCTTATTTAGCCTCCTTGAATGGCCCCCTCCTGCGAAGGCACCAAACAAGACCTTCCAGGTGGGGGTGCTCCCAGGCCAATCTCTAGCTCCTCCATTAGAAAAGACAGTTCAGAATTGTCAGAGACTAAGACAGAGGGGAAGATCCCCGGGAGAATGAAGAGCTAGTCTCTCTGTCTTGGAGGAGGGCTGGAGGGGAAGGAGATAAATCGAGTGCCCTGCACAAACCCCAACGCGCAGCCTGCCTGAGGGCCATCGGTGGTGGGTCCCAGTTCCCTCTGCAGGATACTGGCAGCTCCCACGGCCCAGGACCCCGCCCCTCAAGCCAAGGCCTGGGCATCACTCACGCCCTGTACAGTCATATAGGAGAGCCATCCTGCCCCCTCCTGTTTTGGCCTCTACAACTCCTGCCCCAGCCCCACACTACTCACTTTGGGTGGGTATTGGGGAATCAGATTCAAGGAAAGCAAGAAGACATGATGCTTTTGAAACAGAAAAACCCAGAAGTTACATCCTTCAGGGTGACAAGAATAACCTATGTATGCAGTCATCCCCGCCCCCTTATCCACAGGGACACATTTCAACACCCCCAGTAGATGCTTAAAATCGCAGATAGGACCAAGCCCCATATATGCTGTTTTTTTCCCTATACACCCATTCCTATGATAAAGTTTAATTTGTAAATCAGGCACATAAGAGATTAACAGCAATAACTAAAACAATTATAACACTATACCATAAGAAAAGGGATATGGATGTGGTCTCTCTAAGTATCTTACTCTACCCGCTCACCCTTCTTCTGGTGATGATGTGAGAGGATAAAATGCCTTTGTGATGAGGCGAAGTGAGAGGAATGGTACAGACACTGAGACAAAGCGTTAGGCTACCGCAGACACCTGCTTCTGGACCCTTGTTGACGGTGGGTAACTTTCACTGCGGGTAGGGGGATAACAGTAATATATGTGTACAAAACTGGGCCACATGCAGGCTTGGCAGGGAGGTAAGGAGCCTGGGCCCCGCACCAGCAGCCATCTAGAACCAGGTGGTGGCAACCCAGCACGCCTTGGACGATGCAAGTCATCCCAGACACTGCTAGCCACAGGCTGTGTGTCTGTTAAGAACTGGCCAGGACCTCGTGACTCACTTCACAGATGAGGAAAACCAGACTCAATGAGGGGAAGAGACTGGGGCTGGTCCTTGCTGGTGAAGCGGCAGTAACATAAATCAACATCTTCTCTTGCGATAGAAAGTTCTACGCATATATGCAAATAATATGCAAATATATGTGTGCCCTCTCCTCTTCATATGGGGAATGCAGCAGCCCTTGGGAAAATTCCAAGGGAAATACCTGTTTTCATGGTAAGTATTTTCTGGAAATACTCGCTCTGCTTCCTGTGGCACGTCTGTGCACGAAGTTCCTGTGTTTTTGTCGGATTTCATCAGGATGGAGTCCAGACCCTTTCCCACCATCTCCCTTCCCGGCTGTGGTGGCTGAGTCAGCCACAGAAGACTGGAAGAAGTCCCCCACCCGTGCCCCCATCACCACCTCCGCCCCGTTACCATTCTTGCTCAGCTCCTGTTTCTTCCTCTCTCTGCTCCCAAGCCACCTCCCCGCTGCTTAGCCCACAGGGAAATGCAAGGCTGCCCACCCTCTGTGGCTCCGGTGGCTTACCATGCCCGGGGGGCAGAGGCAGCCAGAGACGCAGCCTGTGCTCATGCACTGCAGGTCATAGTTCTGGCAGGTTTTGGCACACTCGAGCCCTTCAGCTCTCGGGTTATCAGCAGGACACACCAACTTGACCATGGGAGGCCGGCAGGACAGGCTCCTTTTGCCTTGGAGGTAGAAGAAAGTAAAAGAGTCGATGCATCTCCCGTCCACACTGTCCTTGGTCCCCCCACCCCCCGGGGCAGCCACTCGCTTCGAGAGACCCAGCCGCCCACTCCCTGGGATCAGGTGCTCCAGTGGGCCTCGCCCTGAGCCAGGATCCCCCTGTGAGACTGGATGGCCGCCTCATCTACTCGTCTGGGCCCCTGACCTTTGCCTACGTCGAAGGCATCCCTCCTGCCCTCTGCATCCCCACGTCAGCCCGCTCCTCATTCCCCTTGAACCTACCGCAGCAGGTTGCATTAAATCAGGATGTACTGTGGAAATGCCCAGACCTAGGCTTTAAAGGACCTCTGTTTGGGTGCTAAAAAGGAAACTTTGTGGGCCCCAGCTGGACCGTTCATAAAATGGTCACAACTAATCTAGCCACAAAATCTTTACGGTGGACTTTGCTTCCATGTCATCCTCTGCCCAGCCACTGTCCACTCCATTTGTTCTGTTTCAATTTGCTACCCTCTGTCTCTCCACACTCCTCCCTGCCGTCTCTGCTTTGTCATCCTCCATCTGATCACCTCTAATGCTACCTTCTGATATACTATCTATTTTACTTATTTGTTCATTGCCCACCACCCCCACTAGAATACCAGAATATATGTTCCATGAAAGCAGGGGGTTTTTTTAAGACTTTATTTATTTATTAGAGAGAGAAAGAGAGAGAGCAAGCACAAGCAGGAGGAGAGGCAGAGGCAGAGGGAGAAGCAGGCTCCCCACTGAGCAGGGGGACGTGGGACTCGATCCCAGGACCCTGAGATCATGACCTGAGCCGAAGGCAGACACTTAACCGACTGAGCCACCCAGGCGCCCTGAAAGCAGGGGTTTTGTCTCTTTTGTACATGGATGTATCCTACTTCCCGACAGTTGGTGGGTAACAATGACTGAATAAATGATGACAGGAGGATTGCCACAGCACTTTCCTTTCAAAAACCCAGACGCACCTCACAGCATTTATATCTGACTATATAGAGCACTTACTATCTCCTGTGGACAAGTTCCAGCCTTACTTTTAAACAGAAACTTTTGTTAAGAAGCTGATACCCTGAAAGACTAAGTGGACCTTCCAAATTGCACAGAATTCTAGGAGCTTCCTGACATACATACATACATACATACATACATACATACATACATACATAATAAATTTTAAAAAGCACCTTCCAGGGACTATAGGCTAGAAAACGGCCAAGAGGGTGGTGACACAAGCAACCGTCGGAGAGAGGGACAGAAGGACTTAGTGACCCTCTCAGGTCTACTGTGGACTGAATGTCCTGCCCCCTCAAAATTCACGTGTTGACCCCAAAGGTAGTGATGATAGGAAGTGAGCCCTTTGGGAAATGATGGGGGCCATAAGGGTAGAGCCCTCACAGATGGGATTCATGCTCTGATGAAGAGAGCCCACCGAGCTGCCAGCCCCTCTCGCCCTATGAGGACACTGAGAAGTCTGCAACCCTCACCGGGACCCTGCTAGCACCTTGACCTTGGACTTCCAGCCTCCATAACTGTGAGAAGTGCATTTACAAGACAAATACAGAAATACAGAAATCTGTATTTCTCACACTTAAACCACCTAGTCTGTGGTATTTTGCTATGGCAGCCTGAAAGAAAGAGACAAGGTTGCAAGTTCTGATTTCAACTTCTGAGCCGTCCACGTGCTTGGGATCTTGCCCCAGCTTAAGGCTGAGAGATACTCCCCAAGCAGTCACATGGGGCATCCTGACTTCTCTCCCAGGGCAAACTGGAGAACAAACACAGAGCACACACCCGGGTCACTTAGAGAGATGGGGTCTTGAGGGAAGAGAAAAGCAGAGAGAGGTGGTCAAGCTGGCGGTTGAAAATAGCCCATGTATCTGTCTAAAATCATCCCTCTCCCTCTACTGGGATAGTTTTTTCCAAGCAAGGCTCCATCTGGAAGCCAATTAGTTCTCCTTGATCATAAACGTGAATATGGTCCCACCAGTGCCAGGCCAGCCCCTTCTCCCTTCTGTGTCTTGTCCTTAAACAGTGTAGCAACTATTAGGACCTTCAAACTGAGAACAAAGGGTCCAAGATCCCTGCATTCAAATCCATCTGAAAAGCTTTCTAAACAGGTGTCCTTGTCATTAAAGACCTAAATGTGAGATCTGAAACCATAAAAATTCTAGAAGAGAGCACAGGCAGTAATCTCTCTGACATCGGCTGTAGCAACTTTTTTCTAGTTAGGTCTCCTGAGGCAAGAGAAACAAAAGTTAAAATGACCTATTGGGACTACATCAAAATAAAAAGCTTCTGCACAGTGCAGGAAACAGTCAACAAAACTAAAAGGCAACCTACTGAATGGGAGAAGATATTTGCAAATGACATATCTGATGAAGGGTTAGTATCCAAAATATATAAAGAACTTACACAACTCAACACCCAAGAAACAAATAATCCAATTAAAATATGGGTAGAAGACATGAACAGACATTTCTCCAAAGAAGACATCCAGATGGCCAACACACACGTGAAAAGATGCCCAACATCACTCATCATCAGGGAAATGCAAATCAAAACTACGAGATATCACCTCATACCTGTCAGAATGGCTAAAATGAACAACACAAGAAACAACAAGTGTTGGTGAGGATGCAGAAAAAGGGGAACCCTCTAGCACTGTTGGTGGGAATGCAAACTGGTGCAGCCACTCTGGAAAACAGTGTGGAGGTGCCTCAAAAAAATTAAAAATAGAATTACCAATAATTCCACTACTTGGTATTTACCCAATGAAGATAAAAACACTACTTTAAAAAGATACACGCACCCCTATATTTACTGTAGCATTATTTTCAGTAACCCCACTATGGAAGCAGTCCAAGTATCCATTGACAGATGAATGGATAAAGATGTGGTATATATATATGTGTGTGTGTGTATATATATATATATATATACACATATATATATATACACACACACACAATGGAATATTATTCAGTTATAAAAAGAATGAAATCTGGCCATTTGCAACAACATGGATGGAGCTAGAGAGTATAATGTTAAGGAAAATCAGTCAGAGAAAGACAAATACCATATGATTTCATTCATATGTGGCATTTAGGAAACAAAACAAAGTAGCAAAGGGGAAAAAGAGAGAGAAACTAAGAAACAGACTCTTAACTCTAGAGAACAAACCGCTGGTTACCAGAGTGGAGGTGGGTGGGGACACGGGGGAAATAGGGGATGGGAATTAAAGAGTGCACTTATCATGATGAATAAAAATCAATTAAAATGATTAGATGGATAGATGATAGATAGATGATAGATCTATAGATAGATGATAGATAGAGAGATAGATAGATAGATAGATAGATATCCTTGTCAGAATGTCCCTGGGTAAAAAGAAGCCAAGGAAGGAGGGTGGTCTTCACTACAATCAAGGCGACCAACTTACAGCTGCTCACTAGGTTAAGGTCACTGTGGGCAAAACGGAAGTCCCACTGAGTCCATCTTGCAGATAACTGAATCTTTTCCCCTAAAATTCCTCCTTGCCTCAAAAATTTGGATATACACATGCAAAGGCACATCAAGGCCTGAGAATCAGTCACACAAACAGCATTGTGTCAGTCCCGACACGCGCCCGAACACATGCGCACATGCACATGGGCCAGAGCAGCCCAGCGGGGAGGTGGGGAGCCCTTCCGGGGGGCAGTACTCACTGCGGTGAGACAGGGGACTGCTGAGCACGGTGTTGGGCAGCAGGCTGCCTGGGGCTCCGCTCGTGGTGCAGTGCATGAAGCCATCCTCACAGTAACTGCAGAGGGGAAGGTCAGAGGCCAGCTTTGCAAGAGTGGCGACCCTGGGATCCTGGCCGGCTCCTTCTCCTCGCCTCCCGCTCACCCTCTGCCCCCTCCAACTCAGGCAGTCTCGTAACGCGACGGAAATGCAAGCTGCTGAGGCTCCCAGTGGCCTCCATGTTACCAAACCTAATGGAATGTCTTCAGTTCTTTCCTTACCTGATCCTTTTCCACATGATTCATCACTGTGACTATTCTGTTCTTCTAGGAAAAGAAAAAATCTCTCTCTCTGTTTTCTCCTACCTTCCTGGTTGCTCCTTCAGTCTCACCCCCCTGCTGGCTCCTCCCTCGGCTCTCTCTTCTCACCCTGTGCCGTCATCCACACCCTCAGCTTCTATGACAGAGATGACTCGCACATTCACATCAGCCGCTGGGGTCTCCCCTTGAACCCGAGATCCATACGTGCAAGCGCTTACATGATCGCCATCTTGGTGTCTCAAAGACTTCAAACCCAGTATGTCCAAAACTGACCTCATGATCCCCTGCACAAAAACCAGTCCTCCTCCAGGGCTCCGATTCATTGAATGATACCACCATCCACCCAGTTTCACAAACCAGCAAATGAGGGGTCAGCCCTGACCCTGCCTTCTTCCCACCCCCTACGTCTGGCCATCACCCAGCCCTTGGACTTTGTCTCCAAAATATCTCCGGCACTCATATCCACTTCTCGAGCCACTGCCACCTCTCACCTGGACAAGGCAAAAACATCCTGATGGATGTCCCTGCACCTATGCTTGCCTCTCTCCAAACACACTTCTCTTGGCAGCCCAAGTATCTTTCCAAAACCTGAAGTTGATTATGTCACATCCCTGCTCAGATTCCTTCAGTAGCTTCCACTCAGGAGGCCTGAGGATAGAGACCAAATCCCTAAGATGACCTCCCAGGCCCCATGCACTCAGACCCCTGCCTACCCTTCCTCTAGCCCACGTCAAGCATTCATGGACCACGTACTTCTGTTCCTCCCCCGCTTCTGCCTTTGCATGTATTGGAGTTATTATTTGGCTAACTTCTCTCTCTCTGTCACCGGACTATAAGATCTAAGAGGGTAGAAGCCATGACTGGTCTTGCCCATTATCTCCTCAGCAGCTGGCATAAGGCTTTGCATAAAGTATTCAATATATTTTTTATATTCTTTCCTTCCTCTCCTCCAATCCCAATCCCCTCCCCTCACATGCACAACTATTTTTATGATATCTGGTCTCCTAAATGGCCCCCAGTGATCCCCACATCCTGGTGTTCACACTGTGTTATCTCCGTTGCACCAAGGTTGGTCGATGTGACCAACAGGATGTGGTAACAGTGACATACCACATGTCGCCTAAGATTAGGTGATGAAAGACTGCAGTTTCTGTCTTGGTGCTCTCTCTTGGATTACTCATTCTGGGGAAACTAGTTCACAAGCCACCCAGTGGAGAGGTCCACGGGGCAAAAGCTGTGCGAATGAGCTGGGAATGGACCCTCCAGCGCCACTCAAGTCTCCAGACGACTCCAGCCTTATGCGCCAACTCGAGCCAAGCCACCTAACCAAGCTGCTCCCAGAGTCCTGACCCTTAGAAACTGGGTGAGATTATACATGTTCATTGCTTGAAGCTGCTACATTTGGGGTTAATTGTTTTATGCAGCAATAAATAAAGAAAACTAATGCAATCTTATTCTGTTTAATGTATATCTGCCTGAGTGTGTTCTTATAAAATATGTGTTTATTTTGCGCACATGTATGTTTAATTTATGTAAGCAGTATTATCTTATATATCACACTCTGTTTGGCTGTTTTCTTTAGCACCATGTGTTTAAGATTCAACCCTGCCAGGGCACCTGGGTGGCTCCGTTGGTTAAACATCTGACTCTTGATTTCGGCTCAGGTCATGATCTCAGGGTCATGAGATCAAGCTCCGTGTAGGGCTCTGCACTGAGCGTGGAGCCTACTTAATATTATCTCTCTTCCTCTGCCCCGCCCCTGCTCGCTCTCTCTCTTAAAAAAAAAAAAAAAAAGATTCAATCCTGCTAATACATACCTACTTGCCAGGAGCCTTCTGGGTTGCACAACCCTCTACAGTGTGCATCCACTACATTTTAAGGACGTACCCTCCCAGGGATGGACAGAGATTATCACCGGCTCCTTGCCACCAGAAACAAAGCTGTGATTAACATCTTCATACACATGCTCTTAAGAGCCCATGTGAGAATTTCTTTAGTATGTATGCCCAAGAATGGAACTGTGGGACTATCAAATGTGGATATCTAATTTGCATAAACTGTGCCAACTGCTCTCCTGGGGGCAACTGACCTTGCACTTGAAAGGAGCAAGGCACCTTCCAGATTAAAGGAGGCCGGGGGCTGGAGAGGGGAGAGGTAGGCAGGGGTCCAAGTGCATGGGACCTGGGAGGCCATCTTAGGGATTTGGTCTCTATCCTGAGGTCTCCTGAAGGGGAGCTATTAAGAATTCCAAGCAGGGGTGTGACATAATCAGATCTTGGTTTTGGAAAGATACTGGGTTATCTGAAAAGTGTGTGTCCCACCAGTAGCAGATCGAGGGCCCCTTTTCCACAGCCCTGCCAACACTTGGCATTATACAGATTTCAAAATTTTCCACTCTAATAGATATGAGGTAACACTAATTGTTTTAATTTGTATTTCTCTGGCTGTAATGATTTTGAACATTTTTAATGTGAATGCTGTTCAATTAATTTTTAATTGAATGAGCAAGAGAAGCAGCCCTTCCATCTCTGGGCACATACAGAAACTGTGCCCTCTGGTTTTTAACTAACACCCGATTTAAAGATATCCTCCCCCAAATGTCACGGTCTGTCATTTAGATATGACCCAAAAGCTTACTTTTGGGGACGGCTGGGTGGCTCAGTCAGTTAAGCATCTGCCTTCAGCTCAGGTCGTGATCCCAGGGTCCTGGGACTGAGCTTGCCGTTGGGCTCCTTGCTCAGCGGGGAGCCTGCTTCTTTCTCTCCTTCCCTCCCCACTCATGCTCTCTCTCTCTTACTCTCTCTCTCAAACAAATAAATCTTTTTTAAAAAGCTTAATTTTATTTTTAGAAAGAAGAAAAGAAAAACCTTGCAGATAAGTTTATAATCAACTCCTGGCCCAGACCTTGGCTTTGCAAGAGAGCAAGCCCTCTACTGTGAAGGCTGTTCGATGACCAACCAAATGGCCCGAAGACACTCACTAGCCACAGGGGTTTGCACTCCCTACCACCCGTTGTGGACATCCCCAGCATGTGCCCCGCAGGGCTCATTCTGCAGTGTATCATCTAAAGAGTAAAAATAAAGAGCCACAAACAGGCCCTGAGTTCCTGCTGGCTCCCACTCTCCGGAAGTCCCGTTTTCTAAATGAAGTGGAGAGACAGGATGGCCACTAGCTTTCAGCCCTGGTGCCTGAAGGAGATACTGGGAAGAGGAGGTTTCCACATCATGGAGAGGTCACTGATGTGCAAATCCCGAAGACAGCCCGAAGCCAGGGCTCTTCACTCGGCCGCTGCACCTCATCTCCCACCTTCCTGGTGCCCCCGATATGGTAAAACGACCAGGGGCACTCGCTGCCCTCCAAGTCCTCCCAGCCTCCTACCCTCTGGCTGCTTTCCTCACCACGCTACTGCAACATGGGGGCCACCATGACCTTCTGTCGCCAAATTCAACAGCCTACTCTCCGCGGAACATGAAGAGTTCAAGAGTCCCTGGGTTTTATCGCTCACTAGATGATTTGGGACAGCGATAATCTCTCTAAGCCTCAAATTCCTTACTTAAAAAAGCAATGCTTGCCTCCTAACAGCATTGTTTTAAGGTCCCAGAGAGAAACACCCTAAAAATCATAGCCGGACAACTGCAGTAAAACGACCACTGGGCGAAGGCCCGACACTCAAACCAACAGATGTTACTACTCCCCTGCGCCCTTCCCCTCCACAATACGGCTCTGCCCTAGTTATGCCTTTCTGCTGGCCTTTTTCCTTTGGTTTCTCTCATGGGGTCCTTGTTCTCCTCCCCTGGCCCTCTGAACACCCCCCCCCCAAGCTCTGGACTCAGTCCCCTTTCCTGCTCCTCGGCCCAGGCCCTCCGTGAGCCTTGCTACTCCCATGGCTAACCCCCTACCTCCACACAAATCTCGTCCAGCCTCACATTCCACCCACACCCATCATTCCAGCGACTCCATTCACTCACCGATATGCCCTCTTGGTAACTTAATCATCTGGGCCAAGACCAAACGCATCATCTTCCCTCTACCAATGAGGAGCCCCCTTGCTCTTCCTGTCCTCCCTTCTGGTTCAGAGCCCCAGGGCCATCTTCAGCAAACCTCATCCCCCCAACACAGGCCCCCAGTCTGTTTACATCCCAAGGTCTCTGGCGTCTGTCCCCTTACTCCATTTCCACCACTGGTAGTGGCCCAGGGCCTTAGCACCTTTTGACCGGACTGTGTCAACTTCTTCCCACAGCTGATCTCCCTGCCTTCATGCCTCACGCAGCTTCCAGAATGCTTCGATGCTTGGTGTCTGCTCTCTGTTCAACACCTCGGAGGTCCTCCCTGCCTACTGCTCAAGTCCTCACCCTGCCTTTCAAAGACCCTCAACATCCCTCCAAGCTTCTCTTCCCTTCATGCAACACATGCTCTGACAGAGGACTTACCTTGGGGATGGGTGGGGACTCTCTGTATGTTTTAGTTCCTGGGCATGGGTCCACCCCATGCCCACTGCTAGGATCCCCCCCAAACCCAAAGCTACCTCCTACACTGAGTCTTCTCCAACTGGAAACAAACTGCCCTTTTCTGAATGAGTAGAGATTTTTTTATGTCTACGAAATGGCGAGTCTACCAAACGTAATAGTTCTTTCATCTCAGGAAACACTGACCGTACCTATCTTCTGCCAGAAGTGTGTCAGGTGCTGGGGATCGGGGCCTGAGATATGGTCTCTACTCTTGGGGAGGTCACGGTCCAGACGGGAGCTAGAACACACTGTGCTGAAATCCAAGTCCAGGGACAACCACTGTTGTACTCTAAGTGTGAACAACATGCTTTGGGCACAAGAGGTTGGGAAGGACTGCAAATTTATCTCACTAAGTGAAGAGGAAAAGCTTCATACCAAATGCAGTGACCAGACCTTGTTTGGACTTTGATTTGAACACACCAATTATATATAAAAAGACATTTTGAGATGGTCAGGGAAAAGTGAACATGCTTGGAATATTAGGTGTTATCAGGAATTACTGTTAACGCTTAGCTTGATAATGATATTACGGTTACATTTGGTTTTTTTTAAGTGCTTGTCTGTTAGAAATACAGACTGAAACATTTTCAGATGAAATGACATTATAGCTGAGATTTTCTTTATTCCATCCAAAAAGGGGAGGTGGGGATACATAAAATAAGGTTGGCAAAGTGCTGATTCATCGCTGATGCTGGGGGTGGATGCCTTAGGGCTCCTCACACTATTCTCTCTCCTTTTATGACAAATATTCCAGGATCAAGACATTTTAATTGGTCTCCCTAGTAGACCGTCCGCTTCCTTGGGGCTCACACTGTGTCTTGTTCACCTTTGGATCACCAGCCTCTAGGCCAGCACCCAGGGCAGAGCACGTGCCAAGGAAGTGTTTGCCCAACAAACGCTGTGTTACCAGTTTCTCCTATGACCGTGATGGCCCTGCTGGAACTGACTGTGACCGAGGCCCCAGGCAAAGGGCCACAAGAAGCCCGTGTGGTGGGAGCTATTTCTCAGGGCAGTGCACAAAGCAGGTCAGGATAGCAAAACTGCCATGGTCTCTTGTCCTCTGCCTGAGAACACCGCCAGGAGGCTGGAGGGAGGGACAGGGAAGCCTCCATTTACTGTTCTCAAAAGAGGAAGCTGAGGCCTAGTGCAGGCAAATGGGAGTTGGCAATGAAGCCGAAGGAGTCCTACCAGCAGCCTGTTCTAGGTCCCCAAGAGGTAAGGAAGTCATTCGAGCTGGGTGAAGTCCCAGCTTTGCTTCTGACTTGCTGTGTGACTTTGGACAAGTCCCTTGCCTTCCTGGGCCTCAGTTTCCCACCCAAGAAGTGAAGGACCTGGAGGACCATTTCCCTTCCAAGCTCTGCCGCTCCTGGGATCCGCAGTCCTGCTGCTCACACTTACCACATGGTGTGATGGTTTGAGAAGATGTCTTCGGGCTGAAAGATCTCGCCATCATAGTAGCAGGGGCACTGGGCCTTGGGCACACAGTCTCCTCTCTCGTCCAGGTACAGCCCTGGGGGGCAGAAGCAGCCTTCCAAGCAGACCTCGTCGCAGCCCTCATCCGGGTAAGAAAGGGAGCGGCAGGTCATGTTGCAGGGGGTCCCACACTGCAGGTACACCTGGCCCTGTGGGCAGCTCAGCGCTGGGAGAGGCGGAAGGGGAGGAAGGCCTCAGTGGAAGTGTGGAAACATGCAGATGCCAAGGACTAGGGTTCTGGGACCTGGGGTGCCACCCCCTTGCAGCTGGGACCCCAATTATATCTATACGGTCACCACCTTCCTTTCCCACTCTGAGCAAAACCGCATTTTCAGGCTGGCAAATGTCTCTGATAATAACACAGTTTCCCCTCTGCTGAACCCGAGGGCTCCAGCCTTAGCGGTCTCTGAATCCTTGAAGCCTGGGACGTGTAGAAATCGGGGGGATGTTGATACTGTGAATATTAAAAAGAACTGAGAGCGGCAGGCAAGGGCATTTCTCCCTGGATGCTGATAATTAATTTAGCACCTACCCTGCTCTTCACACAGCTTTTATGCCTTTTACGCCTCTCACTGAGCTGGATCTCCTGGCCCCCTTTCTCCAGGGAAGAAAACTCAGTGTAACCTGAGTGACTTGTCAAGATCCTGCCTCCCAGGCAGAAGCAGAGGCAGGATTTGAACCCAGTTCTCCCTGACCCAAAAGCTCATGCTCTTCACCATTGTGCTCTAAAAGGGAAACTGCCCCTAAGGAACAGCCACAAAGAGCAGGGCCACCCTTGAACCTGCCCCAGCAAAGCAGGCCCCATGCCTCCCCACTACCCTCACTCTCCCTGGCCTCCCACGGAGAGATAGAACAGCGTCCAAGATCCAAGAGGACATGGGGCCAAGTGGCAACCCAGGGAAACAGATGAGCTCTGTCTCCCAAACTCCTGGGTCTGAGCCCCAGTTCTGCTATTAGTTACTGCACGACCTTGAGCAGTTTCCTAGCTGGAAGAGACTCATACCCACTTGGCTTGTTGTGAAGGCTGAGTGAGCGAACAAGGTCCGCGGTACATGGTCACTGCTACTTTATCACTACGATGACTGGGGAAACACAGCCCCAGCTCTGCAGGCTCCAGAAGGGAGGGGCATTCCAGAGAAAGGCCTAGGTCTAAGAAGTGCCCTGGCACTCCTGGGTTCTGGCCAACACGTGTACTCCCGGGAGCACCCCAATGATGAAATTCTTTACTGCGGGGTGCGGGAAAATGCCCATTCCCATTGCTCATCTGCTGCGTACAGGAAATGAGAGCCTCACTCTGAGGACACTCCTCCTGAGACCACTGGAATCCTTCCCTCTCTCTTAGAATCCATTTCTACAGTAGGAACCCACGGGCAGCATGTGTCACAGAAGCTGTAAAAGGAAGATCAGGCCACGGACCCTGGACACAGGCATGGGAGCATCTGGGGAGCCCCTGCAGCCCCTGCCTCCTGCAACTGCTCAGGGTTTGGTGTTTGAGTGTAGCTGAGAAGGGAGGGGGCTCTGTCTCCATATTAGACATGGATTTTTCTCTGAACTAGCAGAGAGGCTGGGTCTGTGGATGAATATTTAGAGCACGGTGGGTTAAGATGGGGCGTGTTGGGTTATAAGGATGCAACTTGCTTTCAATCCATTGAACCTCTGACAATAAGGTCACTTTCGCCCATTAAGGAGCAGTTGGAGCTGAGAGCTTGTTTTCTCTGACAGACTGTCTCCAGAGCTGGCTTAGAGCCCTATGACATTTCTCCTTTGGCCTTCTTCCCTAGAAGAAGCAGTGTATACCTCAGCTTAACAGATCTTTACTGTGTGCCCACTGTGTACCAGGAGCTGTGCGAGGCTCACGGATGCAGAAATGGTCAGACTTGGTCCCTGCCAGCAAGGAGCCCAAGCTCTTGTCAAGTTACAAGAAAAATAAAAATGTGTGTACTTCTCCCAGAGCTGCTCCCAGCATCCCACAGAGTAGCTACGTGATCAGTCTTTGCTCCCTGAGCGTCCCCAGTTGGTGTGGGCTCTTCCTAAGGATGGAGTTAGTGGTTTAGGGAGCTCTGTTCATTTTTCAGGAGGAAAATGCCCATCCTCCTTAGGTTCAGGCCTCCAGGGCCCTCTGGCCAACTTTTTCTCTGGTTCACCTCCACATAAGCCCATAGATACAGAAAACTCCTTCCCACCCCCACCCACACATTTTTTGCCTCCCTAACCAAATATCAGCCTGTTCCCTCCTGTTCTGTTCTCCATGAAGGTGAAGGACAGTGGCTCTTTCGAGATTACAGAATATGTCAGTAAGCCCTCAGCATATGGGACAATGTCCTAAATTAGGAAATCCTTCAGATGCTGTAGCACACTGATAATACAGAATTTCTAATGTTGGTGGACAACCAAACCATAATATGGCAGACAATCGTATTCACAAACAGCATGCCATTTACTCCTCATTACTCCTCATTACTTTGCCCAATTTCTAAACAGCAAGCCCCAGTGAGGAAACTATGGTGTGGAGGGCGAGATGAAGAGTTCAAGGCCGCAGAGCAGGGAAGTCACAGGCCCATTCCAGGGAGGCCTCAGACTCCACTCCTCCAGCTGCTGGCCACGACTCTGTGGCGTCCTGAGCCCAGAGCGTCAGTGAGGCACAACCACACGCCTGCATACACATCGTCCCTTTCCTCCTCACTTCTGCCTCTGCTCCTCTTTTTATGACCTTGCTTAGACTCCAAACATGAGTTGGCGCTCATTAGGCCCCAACACTTCTAGACATTCTAGAGCCCCCTACCTAAGCTTTTCTTCAAATACATGATATGATAGTAGGACCTTTCACCATTTCTCAGAGCTCCTATTTTCCTGCTTCTGCCAAGACCATGGACATTTTTATCTCTAAGCACATCCACTTCACTGTAAAAATCAGAATATTCATGACACCTCATCCTGTCAGACTATCCCCCTCATCTCCACACATCACTACTACTGTCCCACCGTGGAACAGCTCTTTTCTGCCAAGATGGTGCCTTTTTAAAGCCTGGTCAAGTACACCGCCTCCAGAAAGCCTTCCTTGGTTTCCCCTACCTTAATCTAAGTGTCCTTTTATTCAGTGTGATAGTCACCTAGTAGGGAAGCAGTTCAAAATGGAAGAAGGTTCCAGCTCTACACCACTGGCATTGCCTGACCCTGCTGGGCCACCCAGCACATGTTCCCAGAGCAGCACCACCAACAACAAAGTGAACACAATCTAGCCGCTCTAGGGACCAGAATGTGGAGCAGATACCAGCTCTGGTGGCAGAAATCTAACATGGCAGAGTGAGACTCCAAAGTCAGCTGGGGACAATGATGTCATTCAACCTTACACAACTTTATCAGAGATTTGGGCCAGGAGTCCACTGATGGTTTGCCTGGAGTTATAAGGAAGGATTGGTATGTGCATTGCCCCCCGCCCCCCACTGCCTTCATGAGACCCTCTGGGGTGCAGATAATGTCCCCTGGGATCTGGGACCCACTCTACTCCTCAACCTGGCCATACATGTATTGAACACTAGGTGGCAGGAGCCACAAGAAATTTCTGCTTGGCAAGGACTCCAAGGTTCTGGACCTGGAGGTAGGGGGGATGCAACTCGAGCTCCTAGAACAGGCCACAGTAATCACACTGTCCTGTGGAAGAGCCAGTCCCCACCACCGTGTCTTCCTGGAGATGGAAGGCGACAGCGGCTGTAAACGAAGAGTTTTCACGACCCAGGCTTGCCAAATGCGCTTGGGCCCGGTTCTGAATGCAGTAATGCAGAGACAGTGCTTATAAAAGGACGAGCCGTGCGCAGGGCACCCGAGGAGGGCTCGGCTGGGCTGTGCGGGGACTGGCGGGCAGGGAGGGCACCCACCACAGAAGCTGGGCTCCCGCCACCCGATGTGCACGCCTCTCCGGGAACAGGCTGCGGCGTAGTTGGCCACGGCGCTGCAAAGGCAGTCTCTGCCGTCGGAGCAGGAGCAGACGTCGTAGCGGCAGTTCTGCACGTAGGGCAGAGGGCTCACGGCCTGGTGGCAAGCCTCGAACTTGGAGGACGTCAGCAGGGCGCACGCCTCCTCCGCAAACCTGGCTGTGGCGGGAGAGAGAGCCGCGCGCGGCTTGGCCCGGGCCCCGCCCCCGCCCTCGGCGCCCCGCCCCCAGAGGGCCAGGACCCCTCCCGCTCTGAGATCGTCTGCCAGTTCCTCGCTGGGCAGCACTCCCTGCAAAACAACCTACCGTGCCTCAGGAAAGCACTGTGATTTTTCTTCTGCAGCCAATAAACTTTCCTAATTACGTTTGGCTTAAATACATAACCAACTGCATTTCCAGAGCACGCCCACTGACAGAAGGGAGAGAGTTCCAGGATGGGTTGGGTAAGGGGGAAATCCATGCAGGCCTGAAATGTTGCCACAGATAAATCTGCAAATAGCCACCCCAGTGCATTTATCTCCCGATAATTTAATTCTGGGTCTGTGTGGCTGCTGCGCCAACAGACTGAGAAAGTCCAGGGACAGGAAACATGGACCATTCTCTTCTTTCCCAGGGTTCGGCCCACGGCGGGGGGGGGGGGGGGGGTGCCCCGTCAAGGGACTTGGAAGAATGACCCAAACGCAGATAATCAAATGCTGATGGTAAAAGCAAAGTGCCCCTGTCCCCCCAAAGTGGGTGCACCGTGCCATGGAAGGCACTGGAAGCCGGGCGACCTCGGGGCTCTGCGAGGTCCCCCTTGCCCCCCCAACCCCTACCCCCCGGGGCTTGCATACTCAGGCGCGGGTTGAGGCTGCACGGATCGCTGTGCTGCTTCTGCAGGTCTTCACAGTCCCCGTGCAGCTTCCAGGCGTTCCCGAAGTCCTCCACCAGGGGCTCCGCCAGGCCTGCGGGCGTGACGAAGTCGTCACCCCTGTTGCCGTTGAAATTCCCGCACAGGCCGCAGGTCTTCCCGGCGTAGACTGGGGACAGCTGCGGGGAGACGCAGACCCCCCACCCCTTGGAGCGGCGGCCGCCAAAGCAGCCACAGCTGCCTGTCGCTAATGAGATGGTTTTCATCAAAAAACCCTCCCCGGGTGAAAAATAAATACAAATTTAATAAACAGCAGCGAAAGCCCAAGGCTGGGGGGGGGGGGCGCTAAATTCGGTGTAAGCTTACCACCAGCAACATCCCGGCTCTTAAATCATTAGAGTCAGAGAGCAGTCGTGCCAGAAGGGACTTTAGAGATCATCCAGCCATTTAAAGAGAGGCGCTTGGGTGGTTCAGTCATTAAGCGTCTGCCTTCAGCTCAGGTCATGATCTCAGGGTCCTGGGATCCAGCCCCCGCATCAGGCTCCCTGCTCAGCGGGAAGCCTGCTTCTCGCTCTCCCACTCCCCCTGCTTGTGTTCCCTCTCTCACTGTGTCTCTCTCTGTCAAATAAATAAATTCTTAAAAAAAAAAAAAAAAGATGGAGAGACTGAGTCCCAGAGAGGGAAAGTGACTGGCTTAAGACCACAGAGGTGGTGGCAGGGCTGGGACCAGTAGCCAGATCGAGTCCCAGTCCAGCATGCTCTGTTCCACCCGCCCATCTGGATTCGACTCAGCCACTGGGTGTCACTGGAGAGAAAAGGCCATGAGCCCAGGAGGACTCTAGAGGTGTGATCAGAGGAGTTCGGGTCAGCAAGGACTCTGGGGCAGTCTCCTGTGGGTGACCAGGGCAGTTCTGGGGGCCAAACTCTAGGCCACCAGCAAATGGTTTGTTCTCCAGCCTTCTGAATCCCAAGTGCACACTTGTGGACACCTCGGTGAGTCAAACTTGCCTTTCACACTTTACAACTGGGGGCATCCACCGGTTTCTATTAAAAGGGCCCTGATCCAAAGACAGAGCCGGGGCTGGGACCCCAGAGTCCTGACTCCTGCTCTGCGTGTAACTAACATGGCTGGATGGCCTCCCTGGTTTGAAACCATCATGCAGTAGGACTGGGCCCCATATGATCATCTCTAGGAGCCCCTTCCCGCTTCTAACTATGACTTCACAGGATGCAGGATGAACAATCTAGTGGAAGGTTCCGGACCCAAATAAAAGGTACCCAAGGAAATACCATTAAAAGAAGGAGAACAGAGGGATGGTTCCATGTTTGCTTTACAAATTTCAAGTGTTGCCACACTAAACACCCAGGCCTTCCCTGCCCTCCCTATTTAAAATGTAAATCCTCTGACCCTGACACTTCTTGTCCCTCTCACTGCTTTATTTAACTCCTCAGGATTTATCACCTTCTAATATATGATATGATTTACTGCTTGGTTAGGTTTCTTCTCTGTCTCCCCCGAGTGGAACATAAACTAAACGGGGCAGGGATTCTTGTCTGTTTTGTTTCACTGTTGCAACCTCGGCCTCTCGAATGGTGACTGTGCACACTCACTAGATGTGTGTTGAGTCAATGATTGAACAAATGACTGAGTTCATGAATGAATGAGGTTCTCCTGAGGACACAGGCTGAAACGTAATGCCGGCAGGCAAGGCTAGGCCTGAGCTGAGCAGCGAAAGGGGTGAGGTCTTCACTCCACCACCCATGCCGCAGCACCCTCTCCTCCCCCCTCATTCCCAGACCATGAGTGCCCTCATGCCCCCCAAAGTCCCTCTGGTCACCCCCGGGGCCTCCTGTCCCACCGTCTCCCGCTAAGACGATAGCTTCCTCAGCCCCCTCAGTCCCCCTGGCTTGACTCAGGTGTAGGCTCAGCCCTCAGATCAAGAGCACCCTTTCTGGGACGTGGGAGGTTACGGAGAAGGTGGGATGGCCGATGGCAGGGTAGGTGGGCACCCTCCCTGAAGACCAGGGCACAGGAGGTGAGGGGGTCAGGAGACCTGTGTTCTCTGGTCCTCACTCTAACCCAATGACCACAAGACCCAGGGTGAGTTCTTTCTGGCTCCAGAAAGGGATTGTTATTTCTAATTGCAAATGAGAGGCTGACAAGATGCTCTCCAAGATCTTTCTGCTCTATGGTCTGTGGTCATAAGGTTTATTTTTTAGAAAACAAAGTCACTAATATGGAACTTTCTCTAGGACTCCAAGACAAAGGAAAGAATATGGTGTCATGAGGACAGAGGAAACCAAGGTCTCATCAGGAATGCCCAGATGCCCATGACAGGATTATACCAAGGGCCCTATAGCACACAGGACCCCGTGGCACCAGAGGAGACACTCCAGGGGTCCGAGGAATGATCTAGGGCAGCAGTTCTGCAAGTGTGGTCTTGGGGATCCTTTGGGGTGGGGGGTGAACGATCCCCGAGGCCCTTTCAAGGTGTCCATGAGGCCAAAACTATTTTCCTAATCATACAAAGACATGATTTGGCTTTTTCCCTCTCATTCTCTTACAAGTGTGCAGTGGAATTTTCCAGAGGCTACATGACACATAATGTTGCAAAAGATTGAATGCAGAAGTAGATTTGAGACTCCAGCTGTCTTCTATTAAGCCAGCCATTAAAGAAATTGGCAGAAATATAAAACAATGGTATTCTCACTACTTATTTTTGTTTTGGAAAACATGATTACTTTCCAAAAAAAATATTGTTTATATTAACGTGGAGTGGGTTTATTATTGTTATTTTTTTGTTTGGCATTTTTTTCTTGAAATGTCAATAACATACATTATTATATTGGTTTCAGGTATGCAATATATGATTATTGTTATTTTTAAGTGAATTCGTAAATACATATTTTAAGTCTCGGATTTAATTTCTAATGTGCTAAATATTGACAGATATAACCTTTGTAAAAAATCTTGGGGTCTTCAGTAATTTGTAAGAGTACAAATGCATCTAAAGACCGGAAAATGAGAAGCACTCGTCTAGCAGGAAAGACACTGCCCAGAACGCTGACCAGCTCTGCCACCAGCCGTGTGTTCGGTGCCGGGCACCTCTCCCCACTCACCTGAGCCTGAGTCACTTCATTCATAAAGAGGCAGTGAAAACCACCCTGCCCACATGCTTCGGGAAATTTCCAGGGGACACAATGTATAAGGAAGCTCTGTGACGTATATGGATTGATACCCAAATGTGCCTCTGGGGCCACAGAGACCAAGAGGGAGTGGCCCCCCAAGATTGCAAAGGCCCAGGGAAGGGGTGAGAGATCTGGCGGTTCCCAGGGCAACCCTTCAGGGGCAGGATGGTCTGCACCCCTGGGGTGCACAACTCAGGGTCTCAGCTGCCACTTCCAGACTGGTTTTTCCCTTGTTGCCCCCTGTGGGCACCCCCCGGGAGACGCCCCCTGCCCCCAGGCTTTGCCGCAGCCAGGAAGCTGGGCCGCAAAATGCCATCTCCTAGCCCCTGGGGATCCCACCCAGTCTGGGGGCCTCTGGGGTGCCAGAGCCCCAGAAGTGAGAACCCCCAGGGCAAACAAGGGGCGTCCAGACAACACCAGTCTCTCATAAACAAGAGAGGCCTGTTCCTCCCTCTGGGGGTGTAGGGCCTGGGGAGAGAGGAATTCTTCTCCCACCACAGAAAGCCACTCTGCCAGAGTACAAGAGGTACTTTGTAAGGTCCAGGCTGCAAGGCGGCAGTGGCCAGGAGGGCACCTACCATCACCAGCAGCCTCCCACGGCCGTCCCAGTCCATCTGCAGGTCCTCCCCGTAGCTGAGGCGCACGGAGGCCATCACGGTGTGCTGGATGCGGAGATCACCTGGAACCAAGCACGGACAGGATTTAGCCCTTTAGCCTGAGATGGGGAGAGGGCAGGGTAGTGAGAGGCAGATGTACAGTGGAGAGATATGGAGTATCTCACAAAGGACTGTAACAATGACATCAAGCTGCGGGCGGCAGATGGGGATGTCCACGAGGTTGAAGGGGGTCTCAGGAGGAAGCATAAGCAGGATGGGCATAGTACAAATAGGTGCCCCAGTATCCCGGCTGTAGCCTGCCATTCACTCTACTGCCACAAGAGGGCGGCAGAGGCTCCTGCATCCTCGGCGGAGGCAGCTCGGCCTCCCATTGAATCCCTGACTAGGAGCCTTCCCCCAGGCGCTTCTGCCCTTGCACACCTCTTGTAGGCTGTGCGATGCTGTGTGCAGAGCTGCATTCAGCAGTTCTCCCTGGACACAAGGTGGGAGACATACCTCTTACCCTGGAGGAAGGGATCTCACAGGGAGACTCACAGCATTAAACACGTGGACAGGCTGAGCGCAATGCCAGGATAATGGGCCGCAGGGTCCACAGAAGTCACGCACAAGAAGAGGGAGAGTGAAGGTGGCGATTATGCCACCAAAAGGCTGTGGTGCCACCTGGCAAAGTCCCTGGATAGGTCGGTGTTTCCAACATGTCATGGGGCTTTGTCCCATGACATCCTCTGGTCAGACCCATCACCAGCCACCCGCTAATTTCTCCGCGTCAGTCTCTGCTCCTTTCCCATCTCAAAGCAGAACCAGAACCACTGTGCCCAACCCTCAACTCGTCCCTTTGGCTCAAACCAAGTGAAAATCTTGGTCCTGTTCCCCATCTACACTCTCTCCCTGGCCTGGAGCAGCACCCTGTCTCCAGACAGCTTCCTCCGCTCCTCCTCCTCCTCCTCCTCCTCCTCCTCCTCCTCCTCCTCCAAGAAGCCTTCCTTTCTTGCAAGGATGCATGCTGAAGATACCCACCCCTCCAGTGATAGCTCTCCTCACAGAAGAGGTGAGCAGGGAGCATGGCTGAGGGGTGAGCCGGACCAGCCCCAGGCCTGGTGGAGGACAGAACACACCTTGCAGGAGAGGGATCTGGACATCCTGGCCATCCATGGACACGCCTCCCCCGTGCTTCAACTTCACAAGGCTGTTGTGCAGTTGGGGCAGGCTGACAGTGACCGAGCGGGTGCAGACAGCATCCGGGTCATCGGCACACTGCCAAGAGGGCCACACAGAGTGACATCACCACAAACCCCCCACACAACACCCCAGCCTGGGACCCATTTACTCAGGGAAAGAGCACAACCCCAGGCAGCCTCTGGCCTGCTGAGGGGAAAGAATTCCATTCTCACAGAACGGTCTCTGTGAGTAGGCCCCCTGGAGGTGTGCCGGGACAAGGCCCTGAGCCCAGCGCTCACCGCTGTTCAGCTCGCCACACCCTTTCCCAATCCTCTTGTCTTTATAAAGAACTCTAGGCCTCTGGCTGTCTTCCTGTTGCTTGGGCCTATGGTTCCAAAGCAAATCTGGGACTCCAGCCCTCAGAGGGAGCCGTGTGCCCTCTAGATTTCCCCTCCTTGCTCCAGTCTCTGGAGAAAAGAGGGATAGCGTGTACCATGGCAGCTCAGGCAGGACCACCTTGCCCCCTCCCTCCTGACGGGCAGCAGGCCAGCTCACCTGCACAGTGTCAATGACAACAGAGAAGGTGTGGTCCTGGCAGTCCTGGGCCAGCAGGTACCGGCAGATCCCACTGAAGGTGAAGTGCCTGTTGTCAAAGCTCTTGAAGTGGGATTGTCCTGTGACGAGACACTCCCCTGGAGGGATGCAAAGGGAGGCAGTGAGAACAGGAGGAGGAGAAGCCCCCTGGCGGAGGGGGAGGGGGGGAAACTGGGCCCCTCTCGTGGAACTCCACAGACGTTCTTTCCCCACACCGGTCGGAGAACGAGTTCTATGGGAGGACTCGAACTCAGGTCCCCATCCTCAAACCGTGAGAGGTCAGAGCTGGATCTTTAGTTCAATGCCTCACTTTATGGAAGAGAAAACCTAGGGCAGTGACAGAGCCACGCGCACTCAGGGGTGGAGCCCGGCCTGGAGCCCGCAGCTTGAGCTCTCCGTTCACTCTGGCTCCCCGTCCTTCCCCACAGCCACCCCACAGGTTCTGGCTCTGCTGGGGTCAGGCGCCACTTGGTCCAGGGACAGGCCTTTCTCTGCACCAGCCTTGTGAGGGGCTCCGGGGCACAGCCCCACCCAGACGAGTCCCCTGAGGCAAGCAGGCAGAGAGGCCAGTCCAGACAGAGGGCAGAAGGGGTAAGGCGGGCATTCTCCATGCTGAGCAGGGCAGAGGCCAGGGGGGCAGCTCTAAGGCCTCTTCATGGGCATGTCCATGCGGTGGCTTCAGTTGGGGCCAATGGAGGGCCAGGAGGCCATCTGCCCATGATCTCAGCACCACCCCAGCCAGCTCCCTAGCTCAGGCTGACACATCTGTGGGTGGGTACAAGGACTCCCCTTCATCACCCCGCCACACAGAGCCCTCGGCTCACCCCCAACCTGAGTCCTGCTCCATCCTGCTCCGGACCACAACCCAACCATGTGGCTGGCCCAACGCACCTCAGACCAGAGGTCACACATCCCAGGGAGTGTCCATGCAGGGGGGACCTCTGCTTACGTCTCCAGTGATCCCCTATAGGCCCTGCCCCAGCTCAGGGCAATCTGGTCCCCAGGACCCACAATGGGCCCACTGAAGCTGAAGCGGGCATCTGGATCCCTTCCCAATCTCCTTGTATGTATTTCCTCTCATCTGTGCCTTCTACTCCTTAGGAAAATAAATATAGACACACAGCACGGCCATTCCATAAAGTCGGGGGCCCTCCTTCCCACGCAGTCACCCTTTACCTCCAAACTGCAGACACCTGTTCTCCAGAGCACTAATCCCGTCGAAACCTAAAGTTCCCGCTAAGAGGGTCTTAGAGCCAGTCCCACCTCGGCCCACCCCCAGGGGCTGATGCTGGGCTCTGTCACACAGTCAGGGGGTTCTCAGAGGCCATAGGGAGAGTCCAGCTGCCCATCTGGCAGAGACAAGCTCCACAGGCCCCCATCGCCTGCCACCTCAGGGCCACATTTGCACTGAAGGGCCTGGCAGGCACAACTTTGGATCCAGGTGTGTTGGATCCAGGTGTGGTCCTGCCTTTGGATGTGTTGGAAGGCAGGGGTAGGGGAGAGTAGCCTCAGGTCACTGTGAGAGTCCTCTGACTGGTCCCCAGGGCGGCTGACCCCTCCCAAAATGGCATGGGCACACTCAGCCCAGAAGAAATTAGGAGAAATTAGAGAGGCCCAAGATCATTATCAGCATCACCCTCTGCGATAATAAGAAATATATATTTGGTCTTTATCCCTGGTTCCTGACACAGAGCTCCTAAGGAACATCCTGGGTAATAGGAGCATCTTTTGTTCTAATGAAACCACTCTTGGTGGGCCCCTGGGTAGCTTCAGGATGGGGGCTGGTCACCAGAAAAACCCAGGCAAGATGAAAGAGTTGGAATTTTCAGCCTCACCTTCCAACCTCCAGGGACAGGAGACAGGCTGGGGATTAATGATCAATCATGCCTGCATAATAAAACCTCCATTAAAACCCCTACACAAGAGGATCCAGAAAGCTTCCGGGTTAGTGAGTGTATCCACATGCAGGAGGGTGGCACACCCCAATTCCATGGGGACAGAAGCTCCCGTGCTCAGGATCCTTCTGGTCTTTGCCCCATGCACCTCTTCAGTGATTTGGACCCTTTATAATATCATTTATAGAAAACCAGTAATAGTAAGTAAAGCACCCAAGTTTTGTGAGCCATTCTAGCAAATTATTGGACCTGAGGAAGGCATTGTGGGAACCCCCCAACTTGTAGCCAAGTCAGACAGAAGCAGGTACCCTGAGAGCCCAGTACTTGCGATCAGCATCTAAAGTGGGGCATCTTGTGGGACAGAGCCCTTAACCTACAGGGTCTGCACTGATTCCGGCTCATTGGTGTCAGAATTGAATTGTAGGACACCCAGTTGGAGTCCAGAAAGTGAAAGAATTGGTTGGCTTGGGAAAAAATCACACACATTTGGTGTCAGGAGTGTTATAAGCAGGAACAGCTCAGGTCCTCCCACGGCAGTGCCCCCAAAGAAGAGCAAGAGTGAGGGGTCACTGTTCATGGCAGGCAGTAAAGGTCGGGGCAAAGGTCATCCCAGCCAATGTAAATGTGCTGAAATTCCAAATCCACTGGTGTCACAGGAAGCCTTCCTCCAATTGCTATTTCTCAGAAGCCACCATCATCCTGCAAACAGAGTGATATGGCCCTTTGTGTCAAACATCTTGACCCCATGGCAATAGAATGGGTGGGAATTCTTCCCCTGACCTTTCTGTTTTCTCAGGAGCGCTCTTATCTGAGTATGAAGGTGGGCCTGCATTATCTCCGACAAAGCCTAGGAAAAGAAGGGTCAACAAAAAAAATGCAAACATTCAAAAGCAAAACTTCCAGAGCTAGAATCTAATCTGATTTCCTGCTCTGACCCCCACTGACTTGTGCTCTGAAGTTCCTCAGGAATCGAAAGTCTAAATATGACATTTAGCTTATCGCCTTGGTACCACTGAGGGATAGAGCTGTGAGCGCAGGAAACCAAACAACATAGATGTGGAAGCCACTGGGCTAGCGGTTGGCCCTGGGAGCTGGAACATTAGCCAGAACAGGGGGCCCCAGGGCACGCTCACCCATCCTCTGCCCAGAGCAGGATGGCCAGGACATTCCCAGTCAGCTAGCTGGTCAAGCGGCAAAAGGCAGCTCCCAACCAACAGCTGGCCCCCCGCCCAATGAAGAAGGTGGGCAATAACAGTCTGGTGAATCAGTGAAGAACAGGTGATTCTTAAAATAGCCTAAAAAAGTGCTCGCTTCGGCAGCACATATACTAAAATAGCCTAAAAAGTAGAACAGCCGGGAATTAAAGCAGATCCCCTACATGAATAAAGACCTTCCCTCGTTGGGGCCCCTGCGTGGCTCAGTTGGTTAAGTGCCTGCCTTCGGCTCAGGTCATGATCCCGGATCGAGCCTCACATCGAGCTCCCTGCTAAGTGGGGAATCTGCTTCTCCCCCTCCCTCTGCCTGACGATTCCCCTGCTTGTGTGCGCGCTGGCTCTCTCTCTCTCTCTCAAACAAATAAATAAAATCTTTAAAAAAAGATCTTCTCTCATGAAAAAACTGGAAAGAAATCTCTCCTCTGATGGAAACGCATGACCTCTTCTAAAAGAAACCCTTTTGTCTGCAGCACGTGAGACCTCCAGAGGGCTTCTCTGCTCAGCCCATCGGCTTCTAACCTTTGCCACACAGCCTACAGAAATGCCAGCCCCTAGGCCTTTCGCAAAGCAACACAGACTTCCCCAATGGAACTCTTCACCAAAGTGCCTCTAAATCACAATAACATCATCTCTCCACCTTTCCAAGCAATCCGTGGGTGCATCTCATTCACTGCTTCCATGAGGCAGTCATCATTAGCCCCAGTTCACAGATAAGGAAAGTAAAGCACAGAGAAAAACTCGCCCAAGGCCCCAAAGTCCTCAGACGGGGATTTGCACATGGGCCTTCTGTCTGGCTTCAGAGCCCAGAGCACTTGACACCACCCAACCCTGCCTCATGGGTTGGCTCCTGCAGTTTCTCATAGACCTGATTTTGTGAGGGCTAAGCCTGAGTCATTCTGAGCCTGGGCACACATGGGCCCATGCCAAGGGGCTGAGGTACAACTGAGTCTGGATACGAGGACTGAGTGGAGAAGAGCCCTGGCTTCTTCCTTTTTTTTTTTTTTTAATTAATTTATTTATTTGAGAGAGAGAGTGGGGAGAGGGGCAGAGGGAGAGGGACAGAGAATCTCAAGCAGACTCCCCACTGAGTGTGGAGCCTGATGTGGGGCTGGATCTTACAATCCTGAGATCATAACCTGAGCTGAAACCAAGAATCAGATGCTCAACCGACTGAGGAGCCACCCAGGCATGCGCCCTACCCTTTTTTTAAAGATTTACTTATTTATTGAAGAGCCCTGGCTTCTAAACGTCATACACTGGCCTGTCCTGAAGGAGGCCTGTTGTGACTGGTGTGACTCCAGTATTGGCTGGGGCAGGCCCCCAGGGAGTTTCCATGAACTTGGGCATTCAGATCCCCCAGGCAGCCTGGGTACCTAGGAATGCCTGCTCCCATTGAACAGCCATTGGCCCTGATCACTGTCTCTGTTAGCCAACAAGGAAGTCTGTCTTCCTTCCTGGAGGCTTCAGAACAGACAGCCTGAATCCTCAAGTTGAATTACAGGGCTGGGTTAGAAGGCATCAGAAATTATCTGGAACCAAACAAGTAACAAGTTACACCAAGGCCCTCCCCTGCCCCATGGCCAAGCCCAAGACAGGCCTAGGCTCTGTCTGACCCTCCTGCCCCTCCGGCCCCAGCCACACCCTGCCTCTGACCTCCCCCTCCCCAGGCCAGACTCCTTGGGCTTGTGCCTATGTCTCAGTCCTTCTCAGATCCTGCTTAATGAGGCAGCCGGGGCTGTGGGGATGAATACTGCTAACGTTTATTGAGTGCCTGCTGTATGCCAATAACAGCTTCCGCGGGATGAAGCTGCTGTTTGCATCCCTGTGTTAGAGACTAGGACACTGAGGCTGCAAGTGATCAGGCAGTTTGCCAGAGTCACCCAGCTGGGAAGTGGGGGGACTGGAATTCTGGCCAGGCTGCCCAAGTCCACCCCACCGCCCATGCCCCCAGCCCCCTGCTGTGCTACCTGTCCATGGATATTGGATGGGCAAGTGAGAAACCCTCCACTCACACCTTCCCAGCTGCAAAAGAGAGCCTTCCACACTCTTCCAACAGGAGTTTGAAATTATTCATTCGAGGAATAGTCCCTGTTAATAGACATGCTCCTTCCTCATTGACCCTGACCAAACATTTATGGTTCAGTGGGAATCAAATTAGCAGAACTTTTCTGGGCAGCATCTGTTGCAGTGGAAAGGAAGAGGAAGGGAGGGAAGAGAGGCTTGGGGTTACAGAAAGGGAAGTCTGGGGAAGCCACAGTTTTGCCTGGAGCTGCCCTAACTCCTAACAAGAACAGAGGGGTACAGTGAGCAATGAAGGCCTAAAGGAGCATTTAGGCTCCAGCCCCTCCCCATATAGACTGATGCTCTCCTGGGCAATCTCCCACCCACACCCCATACACAACACTCCCTGTGCTGGGCAGCCTCTAAGATGCTCCCCCCATGGTCCCACCTCCTGTATTCATGTCTTTGTGTGATCCCTTCACCTTGAGTGTAGACTAGACATGTTGACTTGTTTCTAGTAAATATGATACAGCAGAAATGAAGGATGTCACTTTGGAGATGGGCTTTTTAAAAAGATGATGGCTTCTGTCTAGGCTGCTCTCCCTCACTCTCTCTGAGGTCACTCGCCTTAGAAGAAGCCAGCTATCATATCATGAGGCATCCTCGTGAGAGGTCCACATGCTGAGGGACCAAGGCCTGCCAACCATCACATGATTCAACTTCAAAGTCCCAATGGAGTCTTCAGATAAGACCATAGCCCAAGTCAGCAACCTGACTGCAACTTTCAGGAGAAATCATGGGCCAGACTCAGACACACCCAGATTCCTGACATACAGAAACTCTAAGATAATAAATGTTTGTTGTTTGCTAAGTTTGGGGTAATTTGTTACACAACAATAAACAGCTAGTACACTCTCATCTTATCCCAGAGAATCAAAACCCAGCTGTCTATTTCTAAGATTCACAATGTCAGCTCTTCCAGGGACTGTGGAGAAGTCATAGTCTGCTCTTTGCTGTGCTAGCAGAGTCAAGTATATTCCCTTCCAGGACTTTCCCCTCAGAAGCTATATCAGCAAATGTCACACTGGGGGCATAAGACAGCCCCAGTGCCCACTGAATCATGGCAAGGTATGGAAATACGTCTGTGTGCTACAGGTAGAAATGGAGTGGGAAACAACCAGCTGAACTCCAGAACTTGAAAAAGAGGGTCAGAGCTGAGGCTTTAAATATACAGAGCAAGAGCTTAGTGATTATGTGGGCAAAACATCAAACCACTCAGTAGACTGCAGAGTTGGAACTGGTTATCTTCCCATCAAGGCATCAAGAAAATTTCTTACATCCTCAGCAAAGCTATCTTCTAAATTTTGAACTGAAGACCAGGGAATTGTAATCTGTCCCAGACCACGCATTCCATCATGTGCACAGTGAGTGTTCAAATCATTGTTGGATGGATGGATGGATGGATGGATGGATGGATGGATGGATGGATGGTTGAATGGATGGACAGATGGATGTTTGCATGGATGGATGGATGGATGGATGGATGGATGGATGGATGGACGGATGGATGGGAGATGGTCCCTATAGAAGGTAGTTATTAATGCCTAATCTGGGGGTGCCTGGGTACCTTAATTGGTTGAACGTTGGACTCATGATTTTGGCTCAGGTCATGATCTCATGGGTTGTGGGACTGAGCCCCACATAGGGCTCTGTGCTCTGTGGGGAGTCTGCTTGAGATTCTCTCTCTCCCTCTCTCTCTGTCCTTTCCCCTGTTATCTCTCTCTCTCTCTCTCTCTCAACTAAATAAATAAATCTTAAAAAAAAAAAAAAAGAATTCCTAATCTGGTAGTCAATCTAACAAAAGACAATAAATGAATTCCTAATTCTGTCTATTGTGGCTCACAGATCTTATACAATGAAAGCTTATTATTTAGATATTAACAGTGTTTTTGCAAGTCATTTGCAGCAACCTCATGTCTTTCGAAGGGCTCCTTAGGTCTTTCCCAGGGTATGATGATGTTAAATTGGAGCACTGACATTCCTTGCAAGAACAATCTTTTGTCCTTCATGCTTCCATTAAAAATTGCACAGAAGATAAAATGACTGGTTGGCCATCCCTGAGCCAGACAAACTGACCTACCCCTAGTGCCCACTTTCCATCCAGTTCCAGAATATTCCCAGTGTGGTGGGCATTGGGTAAGATCCTAAGTGACCCTACAGCCAACAGGCCCCAAATATGATCCCAGTATCCAAGTTCAAGCCCTGTCAGCCCACCAGAGCTAATGCGGCCTCTTGGGGCCAAAGAGAGGGGAGCCTGTTATCTGGCTGTTTGCCTTGCAGTTTCTGATTGCGCTCTACAAACCATGGGAACCCAAAGAGTAGTATCCAGCATAGAAGCTGAGGCTGAGCTGGTCTTTGACTAAAACATGGGGCCTCTCCTGAGCCGTTGATAGCAAAGACCTTCCTGCAAAGGAACAGATGGAAGACCAAGAAAGAGAATAAACAGAAGGGCAAAAGCAGCAATCAGAGGTGTGAGTCTGAGCCCTGTCATTGTCTCTTAGCAGCTGTATGACACTGAGCAAGCTATGTAATGTCTCCTGCTCTGCCTCCTCTTTTGTAAACCTAGAATAAACTGTACCTGCCTCATAGGCTCCCATGTAAAGTGCTTAGCACAGAGCCTAACACATAGCAAATACCATGTGAGTGACCACAAAGGGGAAAATTATCAGGAGAAGGGCCAGGGTTATTGGGGGGTGAGGCAGAAGGGAGCTTCAAATGGCCCAAGTTTGCAGCAAATAGAATAGAGTTGGGGCCAAACAGAAGACCCAGTAAATGGGAGAGATTATAAAGCAACTTTCCCTAAAGGGATTTTCCAGGGAGGGGGTGGGGTAGAAGAAATCATTTGGTGGTCTGATCTTCCTAGCTCTTGGGCCATTCCAAGGTCTTCCTATCAGGCATTCCAGAAACTTCTCACTTTGAATTTAAAGAATTACCGGGCCCTTCTTCCTCTTCATTTCCAAAGAATTTGCATCATCTTTGTTTAGTTAACTGTGACCCTACAGTTCTTACAGCTCATTGAACCATAATCCTCTGAGCAAACAGGTGAGAAGAAAAGGACAATAAAACCTTAGTGCAGGTGCATTCTCACCTTTCAGCTATGCTGGGTGTCCCTCTGCTAGCCCACGAGTGGGTCAGCACGGCTGGGATCCCAAACCAGGGCTGTGGTCAGAGGGTGGTATCCAGCCAGCACACAGGCCACCTTCTCCCTGCCTTGAGATGTGGCCCTCTCCATCTAGCAAGGACGACATACCATTCCATCCAGAGAAAGGGGGGAATGAGCAGAAGGGCGCCTACCTGGGCATTCTTCATTGCTGCAGATCCACAGGCTATTTCGGCAAATGCTGTTGGGGAGAGAAGCACAGGTCGTGGCTAGTTGTGCAAACACAAGGGCGCATGAACACACCTAGAGCTCATCACAGACACCACAGCCCCCAAAGGGACGGATCTGAGAAAAGAAGGGAGCTGGTAGCTGGGGGGGGGGTCTTTATGAGGCTGAAGGTGAATGGCACAGGGCTGTGGCCAAAGAGGGAGGCATCTTGGAGATAAGGCTGAGGGGGAGAAACCCTGATGGAGAGAGAGAGAAGAAGAAAATCTAGGGGACCCAGTGTCCCTGAAAAATCCACCCAGCCGCTGAGCAATGAAATTCCTAGTCCGCCCAGCTGCCCCTCCCCCACAGCTCGGAGAAGAGAGGACAGAAGGGCTGCTGAAAGGGGTGCCACCCAGGCCCACGCCGGCAGGCCATGGGGGCTCCTGAAAGACAGCTGAGCAGGGAAAGACAGCAAAGGAAAGAGGTCTGGAGATGCCCCCACTGCCCAGCATCCCCATCCACTGCCCTTGGGCCGCCCTCCCAGACCCCACGGCGCAGCCCCAGGTACCAGGTGTTGCAGTCCTGCAAGAGGGAGGAGCCCGGAGGGTACCGCTCCCCAGCATGCACACATGAACACTCAGCGCTCCCCACGCAGCGGCCTTCATCCAGGAGCTGTCCCTCTGTGTTCAAGGACATCAAGGCAAAGACTCAGCTTATCATCATTACTCATCTCCCAGCTACAGAATCCCCATGGGTGATCACAGCGGAGGGCTTCTTCAGGAAGCTCAAAGAACCTGTTCCGTGATGTTGCTCTTTCCCGTTAGGGCCATACGGGGGGGAGGGAGATTATTAATCTCTCTCTACTGTCAAAGAAATGGGGGAAAGAGCTTTGCTCAAGGTCCTCCAGTGAGGAAGGCATGAGTCGAGGCTGAGAGCGTCTCCCAGGAAGCTTGAAGAACTTGTAGGACCCTTACTTTCACATTAACGCACTGAGAAAGAGGGCATAATTAACCTGCATTGAACAGATGAAGAAAGGAGGCAAGAGTTTTTGTTCAAGGTCATCCAGCGGGGAAGTCATTAGTCAAAACACACAGGCCTCACTCTCAGTAATTAAACAGCGTTTTTCACCAAATCTCACACGGCCTCTCCTGAGAAACATTTTCTAGTGCAAAGCTCTTTTTCAGCTGAGCTCACAAGGCAAACCCAGGAGACGTTTTAAAATATCTTTCACCCGAGACCCGTTCCCAGACACGCAACTGAGAAAACAAAAGTGCCGCTCAGATCAGGCCACGTGCTCCCCAAACAAAGTCACTGTCGGAGCCCAGACCATCCTTCTGTTTCCGAGACACACGCGCCTTCACGGATCCAGCACAACAGGAAAACAGAAATAAAAATAACCCCCGGCTCAATCCTGATCCCTCTGTACAAAGATGTTTTAAAAAATAAATAAAAGGCTTCTGATTTCAGCAACAGGCGACAAACACAAGTGGCCTTCATCTGGCCTCCCCAAGCCAAGGGCACTGGCAAGGTCTGGGATTTGTGAATAAAGTGAGAAGTTTGTTACCAGGGCAGCTGCAGCCATCCACGCATTGCTCCTGACACACTTCTTGGACGTGCAGGCTCTGGCAAGTTCTGGTGCAAGGGGACACGCACTCCTTGTACTCCATGCCTGCCGGGCATGCCGGTCCTGAAACGGAAAACCCAGCAGTCTCCCCGGAGCACCCCAGAGAGCCACGCCGTCCTCAGAGCCCCTGTGCTCTCTTGTCTGCTCCCCTCTGTCTTCAGGGCCCCAGGTGCCAGCTCCACCCCAGTGGCACCCCAATGGTCCACGTGCCCTCCAAGACCACCCTGCCAACCACTCTTCCCCTGAAGGGACATCTTCCATCTTGTAGAGCCTGGCTAAGACTCAGCAGGGTCACCTAGGACCACCACTTCTGCCCCTTGGTCATCTGTTTCTCCATGACCAGCTTGGTATTTTGTTGTTGTTGTTTTTCCCCTATGCTCTGTCCCTTTCACCTAAAACCCTTTCAAGGTAATATCAAACTGCTCTAGGTTAAAAATAAATGTCCTTCTGGGGCCAAGCAAGGGGTGAGTGGCGTCCTCCATCACATCCCTCCTCTGAGGGCTCCTCTTCCTCATGAAACTGGCCCCAGTCAAAGGCCCCACCCAGCACAGGGTACACACCATTCACACCCACTTTCCCTACATGGGTGACTTGCTCCCTATTTATTTTCCACGGTGCTGCAGGACTGTCTTCAGAGGCTTATCACCTAAGCATCTGTCCTCCCCCGCTGGACCCAGCTCCTGCTGGGCAAGGACCGGCTCCCCTCCTTTGTCTCTCAACCCTGTGGCTGACTGATGCTTAGAGCAGCTGAAGAAGCGGAACATACCAATGCCCTTTCCTGGGCTTTGCAACACCAAACTATTGTTCCGAACCCCTTCTCCTCCAAGAGGCATCCCCCCCAACCCTATCTTCAAAGACCTAAAATAACAGCCACTCCACCTGACTGTGGAGAAACCAGCTGCTAATAGCCACCTTCTCACGCCCCCACAGCAGAGATAAAAGCTCTGATTTATAAGCTGGGGGGGGGGGGGGGACACACACTGAAAAACATGTGTGTGCTGTAAATATTTGGCCGGTTGTTCTGTCTCCAGCAGCCAGGATGGCCTGTGTAATTATGGCACTGTCCATCTGCATGGCTTTTAGTCCGTGGTGGAAAGTCTGGGGAGAGAGGAGGCTTCTTGCAAGGGAACCACAGAAGCTCCTACTTAATTATGATAATTTGGGGATGGTTACAATGACAGTGAGCAGGGATCCAGTGAGACTGGGAGATCCAAACCACGGGCATCACGAGGTGAGGAGGAGGGAAAGGGGAGCCCTGGGCCGGGAGGAGAGAAGGCTGGGTTCATAAAAGGAAAGGGCTTATGGAGAGACTGCCAAGCTCTGCAAGATCACACCGCCGCCGCGGACAGTCTGGACAACTCCCTGCTCCTCGTCGACACAGACAGGCAGGCGGCAAAGCCGTGAGCCGAAATCAGGACAGCTGGGATTCCCGTCAGAGGCGGGGAATGTTCTCCCAGTCCAGGGAATAGATCTCCCGAGGGAGTCCTGGGGCACTGGGGGAGGCATGGCCTAGAACGGAGGCAGGGGGACAGGTGCCGGACGGCCTTCCCAGCTGCAGCCTTTAAGGGAAAGGACACCCCCTGCGGGGCCAGGCCTCTGTGATCAGGTGGCTCAGGAGCATGACACAGCCCGAGGGCTTCCCTAGTGACACCCCAGGACAGACACCACTCATCCCCAGCCGGGAGCATGGGCCGCAGACTTACGGCAGGTGCTGTGGTCAGTCCAGTGGTACAAGACCATCCCCTGCTGGGCACAGGCCCGGGTGTACTCCAGGAGGACCTCGCAAGGGCACCTCAGCCCCCAGGCACACGTGCACAGAGCCCTTTCGCACAGGGCCACAAAAGGCTCAGGGTCCACCAGCGGGTGGCAGCGGGCAAACACCGAGGCACTCTTGAGAAGCCGGCACTGCTCCCATGGGCCCTGCAGGAACGAGACACCACACGTTGAGGACAGGAGCCATGCAGACCAGGCTCTGCGAGGCACTGGCTTATGTCTTCCTGGACGTGGCTCCGCGAAGAGCCTGCCCTGCCTGGAAAACCGGGGACGCTCCCTCACACTGGGCACGGAGTAGGTGCTGATCAACAGTTCCCAAATTCAACAGTCTTATCAATCCAGAGGATTCTCGGAAATGTCCCCCAGATCCTCTGCTAGGCAAACGCAGTCCTTGGATTTTACCACCTTGTTGATACCCTCAACTTAACAACACAGGGCGGGGTCAAAATTGTTGCTTACTACTCTGGAAACACAGTAGTACAAACACTGCTAGGTATTGTCTTCGTAAACATCTCTGCATTCTGTGTTTTAATGATTCTAACTGCCCCCCCTTTTCTTTCTTTCAGTTTAAAATCTCTGAAGTTGGGGGCGCCTGGGTGGCTCAGTTGGTTAAGCAACTGCCTTCGGCTCGGGTCATGATCCTGGAGTGCCTGGATCGAGTCCCGCATTGGGCTCCCTGCTCGGCAGGGAGTCAGCTTCTCCCTCTGACCCTTCCCCCCATCTCATGTGCTTTCTCTCTCATTCTCTCTCTCTCTCAAATAAATAAATAAAATCTTAAAAAAAAAAATCTCTGAAGTTGATGGGGCGCCTGGGTGGCTCAGTGGGTTAAGTGTTTGACTCTTGGTTTCGGCTCAGGTCACGATCTCAGGGTTGTGAGATGGAGCTCTGCGTTGGGCTCCCACGGAGTCTGCTTATCTCTCTCCCTCCCCCTGTACTCTGCCCCACCCCCTTTTTGTCTCTCAAATAAATACATAAATAAATAAAATCTTAAAATCTCTGAAGTTGGGAGTCACAGCTTTGGAAGCCATTCCCTGTGATCTCCTTATTTGCGGCAAATGAAAGTTTTCTTTATGTGACAAAATAAAATAAAATCTCTGAAGTTGGGGTGCATCTTCCAATCCATCTAGGAAGCAGGGCAGAATGTCACAGCTGAAGAATCCAGCTGATTTCTCTTAAGCCAGATATAAAGAGATTTGCAAAACTGCGAAACAATGCCATTCTCCTCTCTAGATATTTTTCTGTTTGGAATTTATAGTGGCTTTTATTAAAAAGATGTCATCTTGTTAAATATAATATGTTTATTATTTTTTAAATGAGTATGTTGTAAATTTCTCTGTTTTATTTTCTAATATAATACATACCAATAGATAATCCAAATCCATAATCAACAGATAATCCATAGAAAATCTCTTTCATGTCTTCTATTACTCTTTTTTTATTTTTATTGTTATGTTAATCACCATACATTACATCATTAGTTCTTGATGTAGTGTTCCATGATTCATTGTTTGTGCATAACACCCAGTGCTCCACGCAGAACGTGCCCTCCACAATACCCATCACCAGGCTAACCCATCCCCCCCCTCCCCTCTAGAACCCTCAGTTTGTTTTTCAGAGTCCATCGTCTCTCATGGTTCGTCTCCCCCTCCGACTTACTCCCCTTCATTCTTCCCCTCCTATCTTCTTCTTCTTCTTTTTTCTTAACATATGTTGCATTATTTGTTTCAGAAGTACAGATCTGTGATTCAACAGTCTTGCACAATTCACAGCGCTCACCATAGCACATACCCTACCCAATGTTCTATTATTCTTAAGAATGTCAGGGGGTCATCAGACCACACAGTTTACAAACTGCGGTAGCAAGCAGGGCTCAAAGCCTGACTGCATCCTACAGGCCCGTCACCTGTCACCAAACCACAATTTACGTGGTTTTCCTCCATGCCCCCGGCCCTCCCCAGCTGTTTCCTCACACCGGGTTAGACAAAGGGAGTACAGAAGACAGAGCATGGATTTTAGAAGCACGGCTGCACTACAGTCCCAACCCCATCACTTCCAAAGAGTGTGCCTGTGGGAAAATGATCTCACCGGTCTGTGCCTCTGTTTCCTCCCCTATAAAGAAGGCAGAGTGGAGATTCAAAGTTGCCTAGGATCTGTTCCTCCCTTCTTTCTTAGTCATAGCACCTTCAATTTTCAATCATCCCCTGGGCATGTGCCCACTGGGAACAAAGATTCCATCTCTTCGCCTCCCCGGCAGCTGGGAGTAGGCATAACTAAGCTTTGCCCAATAGCACATAAGCAGAAGGGTCATGGACTTCGTTCCAGACTCGAGGGTGCTTCTTTCTTAGCCCCTTGTCTCCCCACGGATGAAATGTGGCTGTGATGCCCGAGGCGTGAGCCGCCATCTTGGACCGTGAAGTGGAAACTCCATGCCAACAACAACAGGGAAAGGAGACCGAAGGACCCCGGATCCCAACACCAAGGCGTCCGGTGCTGGCCCTGCCCATCCCACCCAAGCTTCTTTACACCGACAGAGAAACAAACTTCTCTGTTAATTTAGGCGTCTGGTCACTCACAGTGGGACCTACTCCTAACTGACACAGATAGCAATACCTACGGTGGCTGCAAAATAAGACTGGACAACTTTACATGAGAAAGGCAATCAAGGGCCTATCACTATTGCCATCGGCCTACTGTCAACAGCAGCCACACAGCTCAAAAATGGCTTCTCCACAGCTCTCTGCTGAGCCGTTCTGGCTGAGACACAAGCGACGGTCAGCTCATCTGCACGCTCCCAGCGTGTCCCTGGCTCCAGTGCCTGGCATCAGCTACTTCTATCTTCCTTCATCTCTTGTTTGCAGTGCCAGGGGCTGGCAGGAGAGATCCAGCCCCAGCTCCGTCAGCCCATGACTTCACCCTGCCCGGGTGGGTATGCAGACCCAACTGCAGCCCAACTTAATCTCATTTGCAGTTCATTGAAGAAGTCCAGACCTCTTCCCCGGAGATGCCGGAGATGCCGAGCCCAGTCTGAGGGAGCAGGAGAGAAAAGCAGCACATCTCCCCAGCGGCAGATAGCCTAGCCGGGGAGGAGATCTAAAGCTTAGCTATTGTGTTTGTTCCCAAACAGCTGACCAAGGAAAAGGGAGGGGACATTCCTAGGACTGAAGTGAACAAAGGAAGGAGAAGCTAATATATAAAGTGCAAGATTGTTCACCCAGGCCCTGATCTTTCCAGCCCTGGGGTGGGTGCCCGGCGGCTACCCCTGGAGGAGGTATGGAGGCGCCTGGCGCCTGAACAGGTCCAGAATAGTGGGTTCAAGAATTCACCCCATGGTTGGGCATAGTTTCTCATTGGTCAGCCAGCAAGGATGGATGGGGGAGGGTTGCTGATTCTATTTATATCTTCTGGCTGGCCTGGGACTCCCACCCACATTCCAAGATCTGGCTTACAAAGCCCCCATGAAACTGGTCAATAGATTTCCACCAAATGGATGGGGTTTTTTTGTTTTGTTTTGTTTGGGGTTTTTGTGTGTGTGAAGTTGGACATTCCTCTCTCTGAGATGATTGGGTTACAGCCCTCATGAGAAGTAGGGTAACTGGATATGTCACAGAAGTCCCCATATCCCAAAGGACCCTCCTTACCCTCTGCCCTGGTCTCCTGGGAGGTATGTGAGCAATTATCAGGGACCAGGGCAGGGCTCAGTGGGCTGGGAGGACACAGGCCAAGCACCATCCCCAGGTTCCCAGTCTGGGGTCTGTCTAAGCCCTGGGATGGAACCATTCCACTCATCCTGCTCCCAGGAAGGAAAGATCATCGGCTCTGTGCCAAGAGCTGATTCCCTGAGTCGCCATACCACTCACCATTCTTTTGGCAATTTGTCACCTACTGACCCAAGATGGCATTTATGTTGTTCTCTTTCATAGTTGTTCAGTTTCCCGTATGCGTTTTGTCCCTTGAACAAGATTGCAGGTCCAGTCTGCGTAGTTTACTATCACCCAAGCCCCACAAAATATTTCAATAAATATATACGCATGGGCACCATCAGATTCTTGTTCATTCTTGTCCTCATCAGGGGAAAGAAAAAGAAAAGAAAGCCACTCAGGGAACATTTTATTAAAGGATTTTGAGATTGTTATGTTAGGAAGCCATTTGAACTGAAAGCTTGAGGGCTAGGACCTTATCTGACCCTCCTCAAGGGTTTGTCAGATAAATACTGCTTGACTGGGAGGAAGTCTCTGAAACACTGTGGCAGCCCCTGATCTCTGCTATAAAGCTAGACCCCAAAAGCACACTGGTCAAGGTCACCCCCATCCCACCACCAGCACACGGGCTCACTGCCACTCTGACTTAGGATAAGCCTAAGATTCCTGACATCGATGAAAAAATTTCTTCCGTTCCAGACACCTGCCTGAGGTTGCTATTGCTCCTACCCGACAATTGACCACTGGAAGGCCGAGTAATAAATGGTGTACCCGGTCTTCTCAAGAAAGACTGGTCATCCTGAGGACCAACTCTGGGGAGGTATACGGAGTGAATTCTTGGGGCCGGGGGCCCGAAAGAGTCCTCACATTCGGAAGGCAGCAGCAAAAGCAGGAAATGGCCTTCCCAGTCTGGGGGAGGTGATCCTGGAGGAGGATGGCTGCAGCAACATTTCCCAGTGGAAGCGAGGTCAAGGTCATGGCCATTGAGTACAGTTCTGCAGGGCATCCAATGCATGGTGGCAACATGCTGAGGGGTTACCGTTCACACTGTAGACACCACCCAGGTACACGTACATTCTATGCACACTTCTAATGCTTATTATGGCAATTTCCCAACAGGCAGTGGTAAAGTGCCTTGAGGAAGGGGCACCTTTTTCTAATTAGTAAGAATATTGGGTGGACTAGCTGCAGCCTTGGGCTTCCTGTTGTAGTGAGGACGGAGGACAAAGACAGGATCCCTTCATAACGTTCAGCCCTTGCTGACAGTCCCCAGCCTAACAGAATGTGCATTAAAAAAAAAAAAAGGCAACCTAAGAATCTTTCTAAAATGTTCATTATACACTAGAGTTACCTGAAAATTAACATCAATTATCTGAGCATTTAAAGCTTGGGGCTTTTTATTACTAGGTCTGCACCCTGAGCTCCAGACTCCACAGCAGCCCCGCCCTCTGTTTCAAAAGCTAAAAAATACTGGAAATTTGCATGCAATCAAACAAGCCATTATTCAGTCCCAGTAGAGAGGCTCCGGGGTTTTGTTGGCATAACAAGGAAACATTCATCCGCTAGGTATAAGTAACATGACCCGGCTCAGAATTAGCTGACTCCTTGCTACAGCGTGGGAAGAAGGAGAGCGGCAGAGAAGCGGGGAGAATAGATTCTGGCGGCTCTCAAGAAAAGTTCTTAGGTCAATGTAGCCTTCCCCAGAACACTCTGCCACTGCAAATGGTCCTTAGAGCCACAATGGCAAGCGCTTGTATGCAATGCCCATTTACCAGACCTGACTTCTGAACCCGGGGGGCCCAGGGGATGAACGAAGCCAGCGGAGAACAACTCCAAAGCCGGCACTAATCACCTCCCAGGAGATGAGTCATTGCGCTTCCCAGCCAGTGAGAGTGCCCGTGTCTTGGGTGAACACAACCTGATTGGCTGAGACCAAGCCAGGTCTGTCTTCTCGGTAAACAACCTCATACTAGGGCTGAGCTTAAAGAAGCTTGTGCCTGGGGAGGTCTGGCGTGTTAGGGGGCCTCAGCCCAGCCCTAAGAACTTGGTAACCAATTTCTCAGGCTGCTCCCAGGACACTGGTTAGTAAGGACTTCAACGCACCAAACGCATCAAAGTGAGTAGCAAGCCTGCCGCTGGAGCCTCCAAAAAGCACCCCCGGAGAAAAACAAGGCTTCTCTTGGATTCTCCCTCCCTCCCTCCCTCCCTCCCTCCCCTTTGTCCCCAGGAGACAGAGTGTCCTATCTGCTTCCTCAACTTGGCCTAGTATCAGGTTCTTCATTTGAAAATCGTTTTCACCTCCCATCTCTTATGGATTGGTGAGAGTATCCCTTTGTACTCCAAGGGTAGGGGAGTATTTGTCCAGCTTACTTGGCACTGGCCCGTGTTTGCAAAATACAGTGACACAAAGTCCATGTCCTCGAAAAGCCGATTTAGTACTTACATGGCCTGCAGCCCCACCTCACCACTGAGGCACCCCCTGCCTTAACCCCACCCCTGCCTAGAGAACACTGAAGGGCAGGAGTGGGGGGGAACCGCCTGCCAGGCACAAAACAGTAAGTTAGGAAATAAAAGACAGAAATGATCAAAATCTCTCTTCCTGCCCTTCAGTGCACATGATTCCTGGAGGGCACTCCATCTGAAATTCACTAGGGTTACCAAGCAGCTCTAGAAGAAAATTTGGCTTCCGTCACTTACCCTGCCCGTCAGCTGAATGTTTAGACACCTTCTCTCCTTCTAACCTCATGCTGTGCTCAGCTCCCCAAAAGGAACTGGGTTATAATTGGGAGGAGGGGAGGAGAAGAGAAAGGAATGAATTTTGGAGCTTATGCTTAAAGCGAGCAAAGTGTGTGTTTGGCCTCTTCCCATTCTCATGGTATGGCCACTGCAGCCTGGAGAACAGACAGCGGGAGGACACCAGGAGTCAATAAATAATAATAATAATATTAATAAGAAGAAGAACAGCTCATACAATTGAGCCCCACCGCCCTAAACACTCCATACATATTCTCTCTTATCCTTGCACTGGCCCTGTGGGTTGCTCTTCCTATGCCCATTTTACGCATGTAGAAACTGAGGCTCAGACAAGGCAAGTGTCTCCCCCAGAGTTACAAAGCCAGGAAGTGGCCTGACCCCAAGCCCATATCCTTAGCATAATGCTGAGACCCACAGAGGAGAAAAAATCAAGGGGCTACCAAGGGCATGCACCAGATATTTCAAAAGTTTTCCTGGAAAGAAGAGTAAACATCCCTCTTCCACACAACACCACCCTCCTCCCGGGTGTTAGAACTTGGTTGGCCTTAGTTGGTTGCCAGTACTGGGCTATGTTCCAGGTGACACAGATGTTTATGGACAAGCCGGAAACCTAGCACCACTGAAACCTTGGAAACCCAAGAAAAGGAGGCATTTGGAATGTGCTTGTTTAGAAATTGGAAATTGTGTTTACAATCTAGGCAGCTGGACTAAATATCAAGCTAGAGTATTTTCCTGTGCCTGACAAAGTCCTTGGTTCTGATAGAACAATCTGGAAGAGACTCACTGCATGAATAACCAGCTAACAATGAAGGTCTCTCATGCTAAGGTGGGGGACTGTGTGTGTGTGTGTGTGTGTGTGTGTGTGTGTGTGTGTGTGTGTGTCTTTTGCTTCTGGAGTAGAGGATGGCTGGAGTTTCCCTACTTGTGTGCAGAGTTGGGTAAATCGGACTTCTGCAAGCTGCTGACGGGGAATGGATACCGTGAAGGTAGTCCCAATCCCCAGACACAGCACCACCAACTCCGCATTTATCCACCCACTGAATGTTTACTGAGACTTATTGGAACCTGTCTCTCTAGCCCAATCCACTGAAACCCACAGAGAGTTCTAGAGCTGAAAGGAACCATAAGAATCCTGGAAGCCATCTCCTGAGGGAAAACCCAAGGACCACAGGCAGAGATAATGAGCAGCCTGAGGCAATGAGGCCGAACAGCAGCCACTGGAGAGCCAGAGATGGGCAACTCTGACTCTGCAGCTTGTTAGCTGGCGACTCCGGGCAGGTACTTAGCCTCCCGTGGCTTCGGTTTCCTCACAGCTCCAGAGAACTGGAGAGGCCCACCGTGGCCGGCCGAGTCCCGTCAGGGCCGTGGGCCCGGGGATAAGCGGGGGCTGTCCTCTTGCTGTGGGCTGGAACAGGGCGGCTGCTCCCTGGGTGGGGGCTGGGGGACAGCGTTCTACAGGGGCTGTCCGGTGCAGCACAGATGCCCTTCAAAGCCAAGGACGCATCCCCTCACGCTAGCAGCGCTAGCTGCTGAGGGCTCACAGCTGCATCCGTGCACGCATTGCCCTCAGTCCAAGAGACTGTCCTGCCTCCCTGCCCAAAGGAAGCCTACATCTGATGACCAGCTGGTCATTTCAGGCTTGCCTGGCCACCGCCCCCCCCCCCCCCCCGGCTTTCAGAGCTCCCTGAACGATCAGCTGAGACCTCAGTTGTGAGCATATGGCAGTTCACCCTCCCCACCACCCAGCACTGCCTCTCTCGGTTGCTCTCTCTCACCGCTGCTCCTGACAGGTCCCCAGTCACTCCCTGCATGAGGGACCTGACTTACACCACCTCCAAGAAACCCTGTCCCCCTGCCAGTGAGTGTGTGCGCACAGCCTCAGTAGGGCCATCCCTGTGCTGACAAGGGCCCAGCTTCACCCCGGAGCCATGCTGCTTCTCCTCTCTCAGCCCCGGCAGCCGGACCCCAAGGGCGAGAGGGTTCATCTGTCAAGGGAGGTCTTTCCCCATCAGAAGCATCACCTTCCCAACACCCCACCCACCATGGCACAAGGCCACCCCTGCAGAAGGTGCAGGGGTGCAGTCCTGCCCACTCTCTGCCACCAGACCCCTCCTCTCTCCAAGGGGGAGGTTCTGGTTAGTGGGGTTGTAAGGAGCAACTCTGAAGGGGAAGAAGCCGCTAATGAGCTACCATATGATTAGAAACAGGGGTTGTGCGGAAAGGGATGGGAGGTGCCACCATCTGTACTGAGTCTCAGGACAGAGGCACACACAGATGATAAGGAGGCCGTGGGACCACAGAGGCAGTGACTGGATTGATGCGGCCACAAGCCATGGAATGCCACAGCCGCCAGAAGCTGGAAAAGGAAAGATTCGCCCCCCAGAGCCTCCCAGGGGAGAGCGGCCCTAGTGACACCGTGATCTTGGCCCAGGAAAACTAACTTCAGGCTTCTGGCTCCCAGAACATGAGAGAATACGTTTCCGTTGCTGTAAGCCACTAATTTTTTGACTAATTTGACACCACAGCCTCAGGAAAATATTATCATGCCCAAGTTGGACACCTCAGGCCCACCCCTCCCTCCTCTCCCCTCGGCTTCCCTGACGATAAAGCAGCCCCCTTCCTGCTGATGTGCCAGTGAGACCATGGGGCCTTGCCCTCCTAGTTGTACTTTATAAGAACCACTTGTTGAACGCCTAAAGAGGAATATGTTCCCGTTGCCGACTTTCAGACAGGTGGCAGGTGATGATGGAGATATTTGGGGACAAGAGAGGGCATTAAAGTGCAAAACAGAAAAGTCTAGTTGCTCACTCTACCAACTCATTAGACAGAGCCATTTTCAGAGTTCCAGGTTCCAGAAGAGTGTTAGATTAGAGCTAACCAGACTCCGGCCACAGTTGGTTTTCAGGAGAAAATGGGTGCCCGTGGGAACCCTTCTTTGAAGAGCCAGAGGGACCCACAGAGGCAGGCCCACTGCACACCTCGATGGAGGACCTGAGGCCTCAGATGACTTTCTGCTTCTCACTCCCGGGAGTCCCACTCCCCTCAGACCACCCCAGAGGTACCCACCTGCTGCATTTCCTCAGAGGAGACATTGCATGGGCTGCTGGGAGGGGACACCCGTTTGCACCGTTGTTCCCCGCTGCTCAGGGCCCAGGAGTTGGCAAAGTCGTAGGGGTCCGAGGTCAAGGTCCCTGTGGAGAAGGTTTCAGGAACGAAGTCACAGTTAAGCCTGACCCAGGACTTCTGAGTGAAAACTCTAGGTCTGTCGTCACCCGAATCAACCTTCTGTTAGATGGGTACACAGGCGTCTTGGCTGGGGAGTACCTTTTGTGCAGCACTCAGTGGAATACCACAGGGCACGGGCCTCAGGGCTTAGCCAGTGTGTGGTGAGGGGTGGCTGTATGGATGCACACAGTGAGGAAGACGATATGAAAGACGATGAGGAGCACGCCCATCCACGCTGTCTCCATGTCCTTGCGTGCCTTTCCCCTCTGCAGAATGTTCTCCACCCCCTAGTACCTTGACTGTCTCCTCTCATTCTTTGAGATGCAGGCCCAGAGCCACTTCCTCCAGGAAGCCCTTCTGAACGAGTTCTGCTCCCGGCCCCCTGCCCCAGCCTGTTCCTTCAGCACCCCCGCCATCCTTCCAGCAAAACTCCCATCGCCCTTTGTGTTAGTATTCTTTTTGTTTATATTCATATTCTGTCTGACCGTGAGCTCCCTAATTCAGGGGACAGGCTGTGTCTCTTACCTCTGGATTCTCATCTGGCTCTTTGTAGACACTCAAAATATTTTTGCAGATTGAAGGTAAGAATGTGACATGGAACCTGAGCCCCCAGTCACTGCATCCCCTGTGCTTTCACAGTGTTGGGGCCTTAGTCCTATACCGATCATGCTACCATCAGCTCCCACAACAGAGGGAGGGCCTATGGGCTTCCATGGCAAAGGAGATTCCTAATACCACTTCTGAGTCTTCACTGCAAAGGGACTAATGGAGCATTGAAGCCAACAGTCCTTTTGCATAACCAGGTCCGGAAGAGTGAAGCATGTTTCAAGGCCAAATAATGTACTTGAGAATAGAAAAGAAACTATCCTTGGGGAAAGAAAGGCAGGACCTTGGAAGTATTGTCAGTTGGCATCTGGCGTGTGGTCAGCAGGGAAAATGCCCCCCCTCAAAGATTCACTTCCTAATTCCTGGAACCTATGAATATTCTCTTTTAGGGCAAAAGATGTGATGAAGGTTTTAAGGATCTTGAGAGGAAGAGCATGTCTTGCATCGCCTAAGTGAGCCGTAAAGGCAACGGGAGGAGAGACAGAGACACACACAGAGACGGGGATGTGGCCACAAGTCAGGGATCACTCCCAGTAGTTGGAAGAGGCAAGGAACAGGTTCTCCCCTAGGGCCTCCGGAGGGACTGCAGCCCTACCAACACCTTGATTTTAGACTTTGGGCCTCCTGAACTTGTGAGAGAATAAACTGCTGTTGTTCTAATCCATGGAAGAAGCCAAAGGGAATTTAAATTTTTGGAGTTTCTACTGTGAGCCAGGCATTATGATAGGTGCCCTCTGGGTTCTTAGTCACCATGTCACACAGGCTTGTTCACTTTCTAACAAGAACTCCAAAAACTTCAGATAATACCATTATGGAGGTGATAAAACAAATAAAATTATTGTTATAAAGAAGACATTGAAACCTAATACAAGGACAAGACAATAAGAAAAAACAATAGAGTTGAAGAAGAACCAAATTTACCTTCTAAAGTTACAAATATAGTCATGGAAATAGAAAACCCAACTGATGGGTTAGACATTATCTGGAAATTAAAGTTGAGGGAATTAGTGAACCAGAAGAGAGCTCTAAGTAGTGATGTGCTGATGAGCCATCTGTCTGGGGAAAAGCAAAGTCCTAATTTTTAGGATTTGCTGATTTCCATGCTGCAGATACTCCCACCATGGCCAATTTCAAACTACAAACATGACAGTACTGGATGCAGACTTGGAAAAGACCCACACAATCAGTTCTCACCAGCGAGCATGACTGCACTACCCAAAAAGTAACAAAGAGGAATAGAGAGATAGAAAAATGAAAGTAAGGTAATGGGGGGGAAAAAAAGCTGGAATAAAAATATCCAATATATGTCTAACAGATAGAGAGAAAATGACTGAAATTTTTCTAAATCTGATGGAAGATAGGGTCCTTAGTTTCAGGAATCACAGTCTCAAGCAAGATAATACAAATAAAACCTGGACGCCTGGATGGCTCAGTCAGTTGAGCATCTGCCTTCGGCTCAGGTCATGATCCCAGGGTCCTGGGACGGAGCTCCACAGTGGGCTCCTTGCTCAGCGGGGAGTCTGCTTCTCCCTCCTCCTCCTCCTCTCCCCCTCGACTTGTGCTCTCTCTCTCTCTCTTCTCTCAGATACATAAAATATTTTTTAAAAAAGATAATAAAAATAAAACCCACATCTAGACACAACATAGTAAAATTTCAGATTGCCAAGAACGAAGAGATGACTTGTATACAAAGATAAATGATACTATCTGCAATGAAATAACAGTTGGACTGACAATCTGCTTCTCAAGAGCAACAATGGAATGGTATCTTCAAAGTACTATGAGAAATCACTGATGTCCTAGAATTCTATACCTAGCTTAAGTACCATGTAAGAATGAGGGGGAGTTGGTTCCAGTTATCGCCATTATCACTATCAGACCCTGAATGAAGGAAGTACTGAGGGATGTTTTTTAGAAAAATAGAAATTGAACCTAGAAGAAAAGAATGAGATACAAGGAGAAATGATGAGCAAAGAACCTGTTACACATGAAGATATATCTAAAGAAGCAATGACTGTGTAAAGCTATAATAATAATGCCAAATTTAGTGGTATTCAAACAAGGTGGAGGGCTCAGTGAGGTAGTGAGGAAAGAAGTAACATTTTAAAAAGCAGTAATAGTAGAAAGCACAAAATGAGAGGATTAATAGAAAATGAAATACATCAACAACACAACTGAATATAAAATGAATGAAAAGAGGCAAAACTTCCCAGTAAGAAGACAGGAGAGATTATGTTACATTAAAATAACAAGAATGAGGGGTGCCTGCGTGGCTCAGTCGGTTAAGTGTCTGCCTTCGGCTCAGGTCACGATCCCAGGGTCCTGGGATTGAGCCCTGCCTCAGGCTCCTTGTTCAGGGGAGTCTGCTTCTCCCTCTCACTCTCCCTCTGTGCTCTCTCTCTCTCTCTGTCTCAAATAAATAAATAAATAAAATCTTATAAAAAATAAAAAAGAACTGCCACATGATCCAGCAATTCCAACTCTGGATATCTACCCAAAAGAACTGAAGGCAGGGTCTTGAAAAAATATTTGTACACCATTATTCACTCTGGTGAAACATGAAAACAACCCAAGTGTCCTCAAGGCATGAACAGATAAGCAAAACGTGGTAGATACATACAATGTACATTCAGGCTTAAAAATGAAGGAAATTCTGAGCTAAAGGGGATGAAGAGGTATGAACTTCCAGTCACAAAATAAATAAGTCACAGAGGTGAAAAGAACAGCATGGGCAGAATATAGCTAATGAGATTGTAAAACATGGTTTGATGACAGATGGTGATTACACTTATCTTGATGAGCACTGAGTAATGTATGGAAGTGTTGAATCACTATGTTATCCACCTGAAACCAATATAACACTGGATGTTGATTATGCGGCAATAAAAAAGTGACTTTCCTCCTAAGGGTTTATTGTTAATAATAGCGATACTGCTTCAGAATATCCCACTTACGTATATAGGGTAAATATGTAATCTTGTACTTTCCAAGCAAATTTGTGAGTGCATTACCACTTCCTTCATGGCTCTTTGTGACTGGCACATCTGTGTTTCTGAAACAAACGTGCCTTAAACACTTTTGTTGAATTGTTGACAAGTAATCCTTCTATGTTGTTGTTCTCAAACCTGTTCTCTAGATGCTGAAATATGTTACCAAGCAAGGTGCAAATTTAAAACAGTGCCTGTGTTGAAATAAATGATTTAAATACAAAAAAAGGAAATTCTGACACATGCCACAACACATGGATGAATTGTAAAGACATTGTGCTAAGTGAAATAAGCCAGGCACAAAAAGACAAATACTGTATGACTCCATTTACATGAGGTACTTGGAGTAGTCAGAATCACAGAGACAGAAAGTAGAGTGGTGGTGGCCAGGGGCTGGGGAAGAGGAGGGAAGAACGGGAAGTTATTGCTTAGTGGGTATAGAGTTTCAGTTCTGCAAGAGAAAAAGAGTTCCAGAGACAGACACTGTGACTGGTTGCATCATAATGTGAATGTACTTAACGCCACTGAAGTGTGCACTGAAAAATGAGTAAGACAGTAAATGTCATTTTATGTGTGTTTACCACAATTTTTAAAATGGAGGGGAAAAAAACCCTATATGTGAATTTTTGGGGGGGGAGGGGCAGAGGGAGAAGGAGAGAGAGAATCTTAAGCAGGCCCCACGTCAGCACGGAGCTTGATCTCACAACCCTGAGATCATGACCTGAGCTGAAATCAAGAGTTGGACGCCTAACCGACTGAGCCACCCAGGTGCCCATGCATGAATGTTTATCACAACTTTAGCCATAATTGCCAAAGATTAGACACGACAAAATGTACTTTCCTGGGTGCATGGATAAGCACATTGTGGTAGTACCCTTCAACAACAAACAGGAACAATCTCTTGATACATGCAACAACACAGATGGATCCCTAGTGGATGATGTTAAGTGAAAGAAGCCGGACATGGAAGGCAAAATACTCCAAGTGCAGTATGATTAGAGTTACATGAATTCTGGAAAAATCAAAACTATAGGAACAGAAAAAAGGTCAGTGGCTACCAGGGCTAGGGGCTCAGGGAGAGTTCACCTACAAAGGAGCACAAGAATTCTGGGAGGAGGACACTGTTCCATAGTTTGTGGTGGTTACATGGCTCTCCACTTTGGTGAAAGCTCTTAGACCTGGAAGGGTGGCCTTACCTGTATGTAAATTATACCTCGATAAATCTGACTTTTAAAAATAATAATAATAAAATCCAGCTATGTGCTTCTTTAATGCAATACCTCTGAAATAAAACCACACAGACTGGTTGAAAGTAGGAAAAAACATATGTCAAGCAAATACTAACCTAAAAAAAAGGTGAGGTGCCTATATATTAATGTCAGATTTTAGGGCATAAGGTATTGTTAAAAATGACAAGTCATTACATAAAAGGAGCAGTTCACTAGATTCAATATTTCTAAAATCTAATTGTAAAGGCTCAAAATATATAAAGGAAACTTGATAGAATTACACAAAGAAATTGACAAATTCTTCACCACTGTAGAAAAATTTATTACAGCTCTCTTAGTAATGGGTAGTTTGTTGCAGAAGACAAAAAGTAGTAAATATATAGAATATTTGCATGACGCAATTAACAAACTTAATTCAACAAGTATACATAGAATCCCGCCCCAATCAGAGAATACATTCTCTTAGAACATACCTAGAATTGCAAAAAAGATCATGTAGGAGGCCACAAACAAATCTCCTCAGATTTCTAAATTAGAAATCAACTTAGTTACAAAAGATAACTTTAGAAATTCTAAACATCTGGAAATTTTGAACACACTCTACAGGTTAAGAAAGAAGTCAATGGCAATTAGAAAATCCATAGGACTAAATGAAAATGAAAATATCAAAATTGGTGTGGCTAAGATGGCATTTAGAGGAAAATGTATAGCCTCAAATGTACATATAGGATGATACAAAGCTTGAGAAATCAGTGCTGGAGAAGACAAAAACAAATGATCTTACTATTTTCCAACATATGCAATGAAATGAAAGGAATGGTCAACCGTTTCTCTAGATGCTTACCCCTTAATCAGAGGGTAGTTGTGTCATAAGGAAGAAGAAGAACTTTTGTACAAATGTTCAGCTTTTGTAAGGGAGCATCACTCATTAAATGTTTATGTAACTGAAGTTATCAAAAGAAGATTAAAGATGAGGAGTGGTTTCCCCATTGTCCATGTTACCGTCTGTTGCTCACAAACACACACATAGACTGGCCTTTATGGACAGTGGACCACCCTTTATAGACTTCCTCCATGAAGTTCTATTGAACTCATTCAGGAGGGTCTGTTCAAACCATCCAGTATCTACCAACCATCTATCCTGTGTAACCTGCTGTGGGCAATTCCAAGTTGAACCAACCAACCTCCAAGGTGTGGTTTGGGGGGAGGTCTAGGCAGTGGGGTGGAATGCTCAGAGTTAAGGTTGGCAGGATAAACATGACATGCCTGGGGGCATATTAGTGAAGGTTTGTAAGTGGGTAAACAACAAGCATAACACCAACTCCAGGGAAATGGTATCCCAGGGATGCTTACCTTCTTGTGTCCTGAAGTCATCCTCGGCAAAGATGTTGTAGTCACCACAGAGCCCACAGGTCTTGTTGAAGTATCTGTCTGACAGCAGGACTTGAAAGTTGCCACTGCCGTCAATTCTGGCCACAAAGCCGTAGGTCTCACTGGACAGCTTGTAGTATCCAGCCTCAGTCTCCAGGTACAGCCCATTGGAGGCATAGGGCATGGAGATGCTGGAGGGTCAAGGATGAGCTCAGGAAGCCCGCTTCTCATGCGTTTCCTGGGTGTCCCTCCCACCTTTCAACCCCAAATCCATGCTCCAGCGTTGGGACCTTGGTGCAAAGTCGCTGAGGGCCTAGACTGGGAGTTGGGACATGGTGCTCCCCCCCAGCCTTGCCACTCGCTTTCCCTGGGCACACTTACTTCCGCTCTCGGGGGCCCAGCTCCCTCAGCTGAAAAAACAAGGGGTTGCAAGAGGGATCCCTAGGGTCCTTTTTTTAAAGATTTTATTTATTTATTAGAGAGAGAGAGAGTGCAGAGTGAGAGAGAGAGAGAGAGAGCACAAGCAGGGGGAGTGGCAGAGGGAGAAGGAGAAGCAGGCTGCCACTAAGCAGGGAGCCCGATGCAGGGCTTGATCCCAGGACCCCAGGATCGTGACCTGAGCTGAAGGCAGACATTTAAGCAACTGAGACACCCAGGCGAACCCCCCACCCCACGTCCTATCTTTTTTAACTCGGACCTTCCAGACATTCCAGACTTCTGACTTACTTTTGAGTCCCCTGCAGCGCAGTACCATTGACAAACAAATGGATGCCGAAAAATTCTCCAAGATACACGGAGAGGCTCACTCTCTTGCCATTTTGGAAGCCCCCTGAAAGAGAAAAGAGTCAGTGTCAGTGATTATTACCAAGACAGTTAGGACATTTATTTCTATCATCTTATGTACATCACAAATCTCATCTCCGTGGAAAACTCCCCCCAACCCAAGGACTTAAACGGGCAATAAAAATCTTCCCAAAAATATCATTTACTCACTCATTTTGCCGTTCATCTAAAAATATTTATTGAAGCCTTCTGGATACATAGCCCGATAACAGTCTCTTCTATTTCTCAAAAGAAAACTATAAAAGCATGACCCCTTCTTCTGGGAGCTTACAATCTTTTTTTTTTTTTTTAAGATTTTATTCATCTATTTGACAGAGAGAAAAGGAGTGTACAAGCAGGGGGAGCGGCAGGCAGAGGGAGAAGCAGACTCCCCGCTGAGCTGGGAGCCCAATGAGGGGCTCGATCCCGGGACCCTGGGATCATGACCTGAGCCAAAGGCAGACACTTAACTGACTGAGCCACCCAGGCACCCCTGGGAGCTTACACTCTAAGTAAGATAAGCAGGCAATAATTGACCATACTGTAAGGCGGCACATAAAAGCAACATTGTGAGTTATCTGTAACAGGTACCCTAGGATAGAGTTATGTAAAATGTTCTCTTGGGACAGCCCAAACCAGAATCCCTGGGCTCTTTGTTTAAAATGGAGATTCCTGGGGTGCCTGGGCAGCTCAGTCTGTTAAGCGTCTGCCTTCGGGTCAGGTCATGATCCTGGGGTCCTGGGAGTCCTGGGATCGAGCCCCACGTGGGGCTCCTTGCTTGGCGGGGAGGCTGCTTCTCCCTCTGCCTGCTGCTTCCCCTGCTTGTGCGCTCTCTCTCTCTCTCTCCCCCTCTCTCTCTGTCTCTGACAAATAAATAAATAAATAAATAATCTTTTCTAAAAAAATAAGATGGAGAGTCATGAGTTCTGTCTCAGGTTACTGAATTTGATGTTCTGGGAGGCCTTTAGAGATCCTGCTGGCAAAGTGCCTCACCCCACGTGGGAAACTCAGGAAGAAGGTGATAAATGATCAATATTGCCATGAGAGATGTGTGAATAGGCAAACATATGAGAAAATCGTCTCTGAACAAGGGTTCAGTTGTGAGGGCAGGGTGGGGGCAGTGACCTGAAAGCAGGAAAACAAGCAGGAGCCCCAGTTGTTGCAGCACCATGGAGACTAATCCCATCATCTCCAAAGATTACCGACTGGCCACAGGAGGTGAAGGAGCCGGAAGGAACCAAGCGGAGTCTGAGTCTCCAGCCTCGGAGACCTGGAAGTTGCTGAAAATAGGGTAGATGAAGGGCAGCAGTGCACATGCAGATGGAAGATGCTGGAGAAAACGGGGTCAAAGATGGGGCTCAGTGCCTGAGGAATCCTGCAAAAATGGGGCAAAGGACTCAGGCCAAAAGGTTAACCTTGAAAATGAGGAAATATTCCTCTCCTAGAAGAGTGTGGGCTCCAGCCGCTCAGCAAAAGAGGTAAGAATGTCTGTGGAACTGGGGTGCCTGGGTGGCTCAGTTGGTTGAGCATCTGCCTTCAGCTCAGGTCATGATCCCAGGGTCCTGGGATCGAAGCCCCCATCGGGCTCCTTGCTTAGCGGGGAGCCTGCTTCTCCCTCTCCCTCTGCTTGTGCTTGCTCCCTCTCTCTCTCAAATAAATAAATAAAATCTTAAAAAAAAAAAAAAGAATATCTCTGGAACTAAGAGCAGACGAGGAGGTTCGTTGGCATGAGGTGCTGCTGCCATGGCTTGGGCCACTGACAAAGTCAGAGAGGAGTTCCCCAGCTGATGCCTGAGCTGGACCAAGCTGCTGGAGGACAGCGATGAGCTATGGCGCACACGCATGCACGTGCACATGCACACGTACATGCACACGCACGCATGCGTGTGCCAAGCAGAAAATGTAGTCACTTCTGGTGAGATTTCAGTGAGAGAGTCACACGTAAAAAACTGGTCCATTCTAAGAATAGCTTCCTGAATGATCCACTCTTAGCAGCTCAGGGTCCCTCAGGAAAGGCCCACAGACCACCCACAGCACACAAACCACAGTCTGCAGAGCTCTGGACCAACACTGTCAGGAGGAAAACGAGACACCAACCACATTAAAGGGGTTTTTGTCCTGTTTGCCTGAGGAGCTTGTCTGCTCTGCATTTGCACTTAGAACAGTTTTGCAGCAAGCAAATCTTTAAACAGTTAAACAAACTTTCTGATGGCAGGAAATTAGCCAAAGAAAAACAAACACAACCACATAGATAGGTGATCAGACAAACAGAATTAAACATTAATGGTAGAATCTGAGTGGTGGGCATATGCGTGTTCGCTGTCTTATTCTTTCATTTCTGAATACTTGGACATTTCTGCAGTAAAATCTTGAAAAAAACAAGCAAATGGGAAATCTGATGACCACCTCCAGTTGGCAGTCCCTCCCTGGAGGCTTCCGTGCCCCGGGGCCTTCGCAGCTCCTCTCCTGGGCCTGTTCTGGAGCTGAGCCCATCCATGCACAGCTCCATCACCCAGGCACAGTTCCATTCACCACCTGCCCATGGGAAAGGGTGGACGATGAGCCCAAGAAGTCGGGGGCTCTGGGTCCCTTATGACCACAGAACCTGTCTCCTCATCAACACAATTTTCCTTGCCATCATGCCCAATGTCACAATGAATCTGAGGCGATATTCGGGAGGATAGACGGCGGGGGAGGGGGCCTCCGTCGGCCGCTTCTGGCAAGTGATAGAGCCGGGGAGCACAAAATCGGACCTTTTAGAAGTCAGCTCCGCTGAGGGACGTCGCTCCAGTGGCTAAGCTGGGGGTGGAACACTTGCGGCACAGTGTGGTCTCAGGACCCTCGGGGCCACAGAAAGACCGGGGGTGCCTGAGTGCGGCAGAGCTCCCAGGTATCAGAGCGGGGAAGCCGGCTGCAGAGACGGAGCCAAGGCGCGGGCTCTCAGCTCAGGGTTACCATAAACCGTGATCCACGGCCCAGTCGGGCCACTGCTCCTCCAGCAGGGACCCAACAAGCGGCAGAGCCGGGGAGACTCCCCTTCCTCCCCCTGGGAGGAGCGGCGCGGAAGTGCACCCCAGGGATCTGCTGGGTTTGGAGACTCCACATGGGGTCGGGTGCCAGACATAGAAACGCTCGATCACAGGCTGGGTGAGCACGGAGTGCGGCTGGAGACCGGGGAGACGGGAGTGACTGCTTGTCTCTGGGGGCACACTGAGGAGTGGGGCCCCGAGTTCTCAGCTCCTCCGGGCGGAGATTGGGAGGCCATCATTTTTACCCTGGTCCTCCAAAGCTGTACCGAGAGCGTGCAGGGAACAAAAGCTCCCGAGAGCAAACCCAAGCAGCTTGCATAGCCCGGGACTCACAAGGGCGGGGCAATTCCACCTCCTGCAAAGACATTTGGGAACCAAGGCAAAGGCCCCTCCCCCAGAAGATCAGCACGAACAGCCAGCAAGCCAAGACCAAGTTTAGCGATCAAGGAGAACGGGAGAACTCCAGCGCTAGGGCAATACTGCACATAGAATTCATGGCTTTTTTACCATAATTCATTAGTTTTTCAAAGTTAATATTTTTAACTGTTTTTTTTGAATTTTTCTTTTTCCCTTTTTCAAACAACTCATCAATCCCTTTTTTAAAAAAAACATTTTTTATTTTTCATTTTTAGAGTCATATTTTTATCCCTTCATAGTAGTTACCCTTATTTTTGGCATATATATATATAAGTTGTTCTCTCTTTAAAATTTTGAGATAAAATTTCTTCTAACAGATCAAAATATACCCTAAATCACTAGTGTATGGGTTTGTTCTAGTCTCCTGCCTGATCACATTCTCTCCCATTTTTTTTCTTTTTTTTTCTTTTTTCTTTTTCTTTTTAAATCTTCTTCTTTCTTTTTAAAAACAACTTCTTATCTTATCAAGTCCTTTTATAAAATCTTTTATAATTTTCATCTTTACAGTCATCTGCCATCCCTTCATTGTACAACCCTTATTTTGTACATATATAAGTCTTTCTTCCTTTAAAATTTTAGGAGGCACTTTCTTCTAACAGACCAAAATATGCCCAAAAGCTAGTGTGTGGCACTGATCTATGCACTAGCCTGATCATATTTGATCATATTCTGTTTTTTTTGTTTTGTTCTGTTTTTGCTTGTTTTTATCTTTTTCTTTTTCCTTTTTTTCCTCTTCTTTCTTTCCCTTTCTTGTCCCCTGGTTTCAGGTCTTTTCTGATTTGTATAGAGTATATTTGCTGGAGACGTTGTTAACCTGTTAGCATTCTGTTCTCTCATTCATCTGTTCTCCTCTGGACAAAATGACAAGACGAAAAAATCACATCAGCAAAAAGAACAAGAGGTAGTACCGTCTGCCAGGGACCTACTCAATACTGACATTAGTACGATGTCGGACCTAGAGTTCAGAATCATGACTTTAAAGATACTAGCTGGGCTTGAAAAAAGCGTGGAAGTTATTAGAGAAACCCTTTCTGGAGAAATAAAAGAACTAAAATCTAACCAAGTCGAAATCAAAAAGGCTATTAATGAGGTGCAATCAAAAATGGGGGCTCTAACTGCTAGGATAAATGAGGCAGAAGAGAGAATCAGTGATACAGAGGACCAAATGATGGAAAATAAAGAAGCTGAGAAAAAAAGAGATAAACAACTACAGGATCACGAGGGCAGAATTCGAGAGATAAGCAATACGATAAGATGAAACAACATTAGAATAATTGGGATCCCAGAAGAAGAAGAAAGAGAGAGAGGGGCAGAAGGTATATTGGAGCAAATAATAGCAGAGAACTTCCCTAATGTGGGGAATGAAACAGTCATCAAAATTCAGGAGGCACAGAGAACCCCTCTCAAAATCAATAAAAATAGGTCAACACCCCAATATCTAATAGTAAAACTTATGAGTCTCAGCGACAAAGAGAAAATCCTGAAAGCAGCTCGGGAGAAGAGATATGTAACCTACAATGGTAGAAACATTAGATTGGCAACAGACCTATCCACAGAGACCTGGCAGGCCAGAAAGGACTGGCACGATATCTTCAGAGCACTAAACGAGAAAAATATGCAGCCAAGAATACTATATCCAGCTAGGCTATCATTGAAAATAGAAGGAGAGAGAAAAAGCTTCCAGGACAAACAAAAACTAAAGGAATTTGCAAACACAAAACCAGCCCTACAAGAAATATTGAAAGAGGTCCTCTAAGCAAAAAGAGAGCCTAAAAGCAGCATAGATCAGAAAGGAACACAGACAATATACAGTAACAGTCACCTTACAGGCAATACAATGGCACTAAATTCATACCTATCAATAGTTACCCTGAATGTAAATGGGCTCAATGCCCCAATCAAAAGACACAGGCTATCAGATTGGATTAAAAAACAAGACCCATCGATATGCTGTCTGCAAGAGACTCATTTTAGACCCAAAGACACCCCCACATTGAAAGTGAGGGGGTGGAAAACCATTTACCACGCTAATGGACACCAAAAGAAAGCTGGGGTGTCAATCCTTATATCAGACAAATTAGATTTTAAAGACTGTAATAAGAGATGAAGAAGGACACTATATCCTACTTAAAGGGTCTATCCAACAAGAAGCTCTAACAATTGTAAATATCTATGCCCCTAACGTGGGAGCAGCCAATTATATAAGGCAATTAATAACAAAAGCAAAGAAACACATTGCCAACAATACAATAATAGTGGGGGACTTTAACACCCCCCTAACTGAAAGGGACAGATCATCTAAGCAAAAGATCAACAAGGAAATAAAGACTTTAAATGACACACTGGACCAAATGGACTTTACAGACATATTCAGAACATTCCACCCCAAAGCAACGGAATACACATTCTTCTCTAGTGCCCATGGAACATTCTCCAGAACTGATCACATCCTAGGTCACAAATCAGGTCTCAACCAGTACCAAAAAATTGGGATTATTCCCTGCATGTTTTCAGACCACAGTGCTTTGAAACTAGAACTCAATCACAAGAGGAAAGTCGGAAAGAACTCAAATACATGGAGGCTAAAGAGCATCCTACTAAAGAATGAATGGGTCAACCAGGAAATTAAAGAAGAATTAAAAAAATTCATGGAAACCAATGAAAATGAAAACACAACTGTTCAAAATCTTTGGGATACAGCAAAGGCAGTCCTGAGAGGAAAGTGTATAGCAATACAAGCCTTTCTCAAGAAACAAGAAAGGTCTCAAATACACCACCTAACCCTACACCTAAAGGAGCTGGAGAAAAAACAGCAAAGAAAGCCTAAACCCAGCAGGAGAAGAGAAATAATAAAGATCAGAGCAGAAATCAATGAGCTAGAAACCAAAAGAACAGTAGAACAGATCAACGAAACTAGGAGCTGGTTCTTTGAAAGAATTAACAAGATCGATAAACCCCTGGCCAGACTTATCCAAAAGAAAAGAGAAATGACCCAAATCAACAAAATCATGAATGAAAGAGGAGAGATCACCACCAACACCAAAGAAATACAAACAATTATAAGAACATATTATGAGCAGCTCTATGCCAGCAAATTAGATAACCTGGAAGAAATGGATGCATTCCTAGAGATGTATCAACTACCAAACTTGAACCAGGAAGAAATAGAAAATCTGAACAGACCTATAACCACTAAGGAAATTGAAGTAGTCATCAAAAATCTCCTAAAAAACAAAAGCCCATGGCCAGATGGCTTCCCAGGGGAATTCTATCAGACATTTAAAGAATTAATACCTATTCTCCTGAAACTGTTCCAAAAACTAGAAATGGAAGGAAAACTTCCAAACTCATTTTATGAGGCCACCATTACCTTGATCCCCAAACCAGACAAAGACCCCAGCAAAAAGGAGAATTACAGACCAATATCCTTGATGAACATGGATGCAAAAATTCTCACCAAAATACTAGCCAATAGGATCCAACAGTACATTAAAAGGATTATTCACCATGACCAAGTGGGATTTATCCCTGGTTTGCCAGGCTGGTTCAACATCCGCAAATCAATCAACGTGATACAATACATTAACAAAAGAAAGAACAAGAATCATATGATCCTCTCAATAGATGCAGAAAAAGCATTTGACAAAGTACAGCCTCCTTTCTTGATCAAAACTCTTCAGAGTATAGGGATAGAGGGTACATACCTCAATATCATAAAAGCCATCTATGAAAAACCCACAGCGAATATCATTCTCAATGGGGAAAAGCTGAGAGCTTTTCCCCTAAGGTCAGGAACGCGGCAGGGATGTCCACTCTCACCACTGCTATTCAACATAGTATTAGAAGTCCTAGCCACAGCAATCAGACAACAAAAAGAAATCAAAGGCATCCAAATCGGCAAAGAGGAAGTCAAACTCTCACTCTTTGCAGATGATATGATACTGTATGTGGAAAACCCAAAAGACTCCACCCCAAAACTGCTAGAACTCATACAGGAATTCAGTCAAGTAGCAGGCTATAAAATCAATGCACAGAAATCAGTGGCATTCCTATACACCAACAACAAGACAGAAGAGAGACAAATCAAGGAGTCGATCCCATTTACAATTACACCCAAAACCATAAGATACCTAGGAATAAATTTAACCAAAGAGGCAAAGGATCTGTACTCAGAAAACTATAAAATACTCATGAAAGAAATTGAAGAAGACACAAAGAAATGGAAAAACGTTCCATGCTCATGGATTGGAAGAACAAACATTGTGAGGATGTCAGTGCTACCTAGAGCAATCTACACATTCAATGCAATCCCCATCAAAATACCATCCACCTTTTTCAAAGAAATGGAACAAATAATCCTAAAATTTGTATGGAAACAGAAGAGACCCCGAATAGCCAGAGGAATATTGAAAAAGAAAAGCAAAGCTGGCAGCATCACAATTCCGGACTTCCAGCTCTATTACAAAGCTGTCATCATCAAGACAGTATGGTACTGGCACAAAAACAGACACATAGATCAATGGAACAGAATCGAGAGCCCAGAAATGGACCCTCAACTCTATGGTCAACTCTTCTTTGACAAAGCAGGAAAGAATGTCCAATGGAGAAAAGACAGTCTCTTCAACAAATGGTGTTGGGAAAATTGGACAGCCACATGCAGAAGAATGAAACTGGACCATTTCCTTACACCACACACAAAAATAGACTCCAAATGGTTGAAAGACCTAAACGTGAGACAGGAGTCCATCAAAATCCTAAAGGAGAACACAGGCAGCAACCTCTTCGACCTCAGCCGCAGCAACTTCTTCCTAGAAACATCGCCAAAGGCAAGGGAAGCCAGGGCAAAAATGAACTAGTGGGGTTTCATCAAGATAAAAAGCTTTTGCACAGCAAAAGAAACAGTCCACAAAACCAAAAGACAACCGACAGAATGGGAGAACATATTTGCAAATGACATATCAGATAAAGGGCTAGTATCCAAAATCTATAAAGAACTTATCAAACTCAACACCCAAAGAACAAATAATCCAATCAAGAAATGGGCAGAAGACATGAACAGATGTTTTTCCAAAGAAGACATCCAAATGGCCAACAGACACATGAAAAAGTGCTCAACATCGCTCGGCATCAGGGAAATCCAAATCAAAACCTCAATGAGATACCACCTCACACCTGTCAGAATGGGTAGAATTAGCAAGTCCGGAAACAACAGATGTTGGCGGGGATGTGGAGAAAGGGGCATTTTCCTACACTGTTGGTGGGAATGCAAGCTGGTGCAACCCCTCTGGAAAACAGTATGGAGGTTCCTCAAACAGTTTAAGATAGAGCTACCATCCGATCCAGCCATTGCATTACTGGGTATTTACCACAAAGATACAAATGTACGGATCCGAAGGGGTACGTGCACCCCAATGTTTATAGCAGCAATGTCCACAATAGCCAAACTGTGGAAAGAGCCAAGATGTCCATCGACAGATGAATGGATAAAGAAGAGGTGGTATATATACACAATGGAATATTATGCAGCCATCAAAAGGAATGAGATCTTGCCATTTGCAACGACGTGGATGGAACTGGAGGGGGTTATGCCGAGTGAAATAAATCAATCAGAGAAAGACATGTATCATATGACCTCACTGATAGGAGGAATTCTTAATCTCAGGAAACAAACTGAGGGTTGCTGGAGTGGTGGGGGGTGGGAGGGATGGGGTGGCTGGGTGATAGACATTGGGGAGGGTATGTGCTATGGTGAGCGCTGTGAATTGTACAAGACTGATGAATCACGGATCTGTACTTCTGAAACAAATAATGCAATATGTGTTAAGAAAAAAAAAAAAGAAGAAGATAGCAGAAGGGGAATAATGAAGGGGAGTAAGTCGGAGGGGGAGACGAACCATTAGAGACGATGGACTCTGAAAAACAAACTGAGGGTTCTAGAGGGGAGGAGGATGGGGGAATGGGTTAGCCTGGTGATGGGTATTAAAGAGGGCACGTTCTGCGTGGAGCACTGGGTGTTATGCACAAACAATGAATCATGGAACACCACATCAAAAACTAATGATGTAATATATGGTGATTAACATAACAATAAAATTTTATTAAATAAATAAATAAATAAAAATCTTTATTACAGTGGCTAACTGAATATAATAAAAATAAATAAATAAATAAAAATAAAAATCTTTAAAAAAAAAAAAGGAAAGAAAAACACCATGGCAGCAAGATGGCTCTTGGGGATGGTCTAAACAGGTGGCTTTAAAACATTTTTACCCAGAAAGCAGAATAAAAACACAGTTGAGTTCATGACGCAGTATGCATACACTCACACATTTCATATCACTTACCCTTCCCGTGTGCCGTGCACTCTGACACCTTCTAAGGTTTTCTGTTCTATTCCACTTAATTTCTTTAAATGCTGGTTACAGCCATTAATTTTAAATCCATATGTTGTGACTCAGTTTGAAAAACACTGATCTAGACTGACTCCACTTTATAGATAGAGAAACTGAAGCCTGTTTACAACGTGGTTTGTCCACCCCAGCAATATTGACATTTGGGGCCAGATCCTTCTTTTTTTTTTTTTTAAGATTTTATTTATTTATTTGAGAGAGAGAGAGAGAGAGAGAGCATAAGCAACGGGGACAGGGTCAGAGGGAGAGGGAGAAGCAAACTCCCTGCTGAGAAGGGAGCCCGATGTAGGACTCGAACCCAAGACCCTGAGATCATGACCTGAGCCAAAGGCAGACGCTTAACCGACTGAGCCACCCAGGTGCCCCCAGGCACTTTTTTGTAGGGGGGGCCTTCTAGCGTATGGTAGGGTAATTAGCAGGACCCCTGACCTCCACCCCCTCTGTGCCAATAGCATCCACCCCCAAGTTGTGACAATCCGAAATGTCTCAGATACTGCCAAATATCCTCTGGGAGAAAATCACCCAGGTTGAGAACCATTGGTTTATCCTGTTAACATGAGGCAGAGCCCATCCACAGGTTTTCTGACTTCAAGGCTAAATCTTTTGAAACACAAAGCTGCCTAATGGGGCATCTGAGTGCTCTGGATTCAGTTAACCATTAATGCAGGAGAGAATTCCAGATTAGCCTTATATTTTATTTGCTTCCTTCCCTCCCTGAAGAACTCAGGGGAGAATCCGACGATGGGCAGCCATTAGGAAGATGAGCCGTTAAAAATTGCCGGTGAGCCCAGGAGGGACTCCCACACTCCACAGATGCACAGGCGTGCAACTTCCTATAACCGAGGGGAGATGATGGGCTAGGCGTCCACCGCAAGAGGCCAGAGCAAACCAGGGAGGTTCTCCCCATGGCTCTGTCTCTCACCTGGCCTCTTGAACTCAGTGACCGAGGGGGCTACATGAGTGAGCAAGGCTTCCCCCACCGCATGTTGGAGTGGGAAGCATACTGGGGAGCAAGCTGGCAGGTGGAACCAGAGTCAGATCAGGGTGCTTTCCTGGACCTTAGAATGTGAAACTCACTAATATGCATTTCTAACAAACACTCCACCTCCACTCCTGTGATTCTGATGCAGGTGGTCATCTTCCAAACCCAGAGAAACAGGGATCTTATCTAATAGCGCCATTTACTGACGTGGAAACTAAGGCTTCTCCGGGTAAGTGACTCAGCACGGGGTCTGCTTAGTCTATGGCTCTCTCTGGGCTGGCGCGGGAACCAGAGCCCACAGCTTGCCTGAGGAAGAGCAGTCTCTCTGAGCAGGGGGCACCGGGACTCCAGGGGTCTCTCCCCCTGCTGCCTGTGCCAGTGGGCCAGGAGACCCATACCTCTGGCCTGCCTGGACCTGCCTGAGCGAGAGCCAGGATGGAGGAAAGGGCCTCCCCTCCCCTTGCACCAGGTGGTCCTTCATGCTTAGACATAAACACTTTACCCAGGATGTGAACAAGGTCCACAGGCACTCGAGAGGAATGGGAATTTGTGGTTTGGAAGCAAGGAAACAGGATGTCATTGGAGAACAATGGGCAGAGGTGTATGGGAGGGGACACGGGCATGCACATGGAAACTGGAACTGCCATGTCCAGCAGCAGCGCTCAGCGGGGGTCTGCTTCTCCCTCTCCCTCTGCCCCCCCACTCATACCCTCTCATGCTCTCTCTCTCTCTCATATAAATAAGATCTTTAAAAAAAAAAAAAGTGTAATGAACTCATAGGCTACTTTAGGCCCATTACCTGCCAGAAAACTGCCCCCTGACAAGTTATAAAAACAATGACCCATTGGCGGTAAGGGGGGTCCCACTGAAATGCTTTGAAACAGAGAGGCCTAACACAGCCGTGCAGTTTCTCCTTGGCCCCTGAAACCCCGAAAAGGATGGGCAGAAAAGGCCAGGCCCTGGACACAAACCCAAGCGATACACCAGGGAAGGAGGACTAATGTCCCCCTGGCCTTGACAGAAACAGCCCCTCAGGCCCCCGCAGCTCCTTGCCCCGCCATGTTCACACCCAACAAATAGACACCCTGTGTTAAGGCAGCTGCTTTCTATCACTAAGATGGAGGTAACCCGGCACTTCTGTCAATGATTTCTCTCCCTCGATCCTCACAGTGTTCCCATCTTAAAAATGAGGAAGGGGAAGTTGGGGACACAGGCACAGTTCCCTAAGGACACTCCGTGACCAGGGGGAGCCCAGACCGGCACACGGCTTTCTGACCGCAAGTGTGGCTCTTTCTACACTTCCGTTTCCTGCTGGGGGCAGAGCGACCTCGTGCTGGACATGGAAAACAACCATTCCCCGCGAGTGGATGAGCCCAGGGCCGGACAGGGCCAGCGGGGTCAGGGGGCTTCCTGGAGGAGGCGACAGTGACAGCCTGAGTTCCCCTGCCTGCGAGGCCTGCCCTGAGAGGGGAGGGGTCCAGAGTGGGGTGTAAGTGGGGGAAGGGGACTTGTCCAACATGACGCTTGCCTCCCTGAGCCCAGAAGATGCACTCTGGGCTTGGCCCCAAGATTTCATTACACATGTTTCAAATCCACCTCCAGGGTAAGGAGTCCACAGCTGTAGTCAAGACAGCAACCCCTAGTGTCTCCATAGAGTCCCCCGACCTGGAAAGTCCCCTGAAGCCCAAAGCTACAGGGTAGAGAGGGTGTCACTCTTCTTTCAAAATATTTCTCCCATCACTCTTAACCGTCCATTCCCACTGACACCCCAAAGTCATCTTAGGGAGGGGGGTCTTAGGTAGGGGGTCTATATGGAAACCCACTATGATTTTTTAAGATGCAAACAACTAAGTACACATAGAAAGATCAGTAGATGGTTTCAATGTCAATTTCCTGGCTGTGATAGTTGAGGATGGTTTTGTACAATGTTACCAACTGAGGGAAACTGGGTAAAGGTTACATACATTTGTATTTTTTTTTACAACTGCATGTGAATCAATAATTAGCTAAAAATAAGAAGTTTAATTTTAAAAAATAAGTAAATTTTGGATATTCTCTCCAGTAACTTTTGGGTTTCTTATGGAGATACAAAAGGCCGCTACGGGTTTGTTTGTTTTTTTATTGAGAAACAAAACAAAAAAGAGAGAAAAGTTTTGCCTTGTGATGAGAACTTTTAAGATGGGCTCTCAGAAACTTTCAAACACACCATAGAGCAGTGTTAGCTATAATCACTATGTTGTACATCCCATCTTTAGGACTTATCTGTCTTATAAATGGAAGTTTGTACTTTGTGACCACCTGCCTCTGATAACCCCAAATCTGATCTCTTTTTCTAAGAGTTTGGGTCTTGTTTTCTTTTTCTCTTCTTTTCTTTTCTTTTGTAGATTCCACATATGAGTGAAATCATCCAGTATGTCTTTCTCTGTCTGACTTACTTCATTTAGAATAATGCCCTCGAGGTCCATCCATGTTGTTGTAAATGCACTATGCTTTTTAAGGTAGAGAAATACACTTAAAATAAACATTGGGGCTGCCTGAGGCAGGAGGTCATCAGCCTTCAGCCTGCCATGGAAGGTGCGGGGGTACTTTTTCTCTGCAACTGCTCTCCCAAGTCACTCCCCATCTGCTGCCTCTGAAGCAAGAGGGGTCCCCAAGTTCAGTGTTCAGAATGGCTTCCTCCATTTGTCATGCCCTGGGGATGTCTGTGGTCCTCTTCACCCCCTGCCTGGTTATCATGGCCAAGACCACCCTACCTCCCGCCTTTCTCCCTTTATGGACCCTTTTGGCAAAGTAGTAATTCCTTCTTCATCCTTTCAGCTGCACAAGACTCTACACTAACTCCTCACTGCTGTTGAGTCAGGAGACAAACTCCCCCATCAGGCTCTCAGCCTCACCCCATGACCCAGCCTTACTAACCACTACTCCCCAGCCCCATGCTTCTTAAAGTTTGGTCCCCAAACCAGCAGCCACAGCAGCACCTGGGAACTTACTAGAAATGAGCCTTGAGGCCCCACTCCAAATCCACTGACTCAGAAACTAGCAATGAAGCCCAGCAACCTGTTTCGAAGCAGCCCTCCCTACCATCCTGAGGCAGGTGCTTCTAGAACCATTGTGCCGGCCACACTGACCTCCCCACTGGGCTGCACTGAGGGGACATACACTCCCTCCAGCATGTTCCCTGTGCCCAGGTTGTCCCCGCTGCATGCAGCCCCTGCGCCGTCCTCTCTGCCCAACCGAAACCCCTCCCCCAAGGCTCCTCACAGGCCATGCTTTTCACAAAACGGACTCTTCAGAATAACAGAGCACTGTGCTTTGTGAAACCCCACCTCACCCCCACCTTTGGTGCTGCCAGAGACCCCAGTGAGACAAACACCAGGAAACAAAGATGAGTGAGACATGGTCCTTTCCCCTGGGGGGCTTACAGAGGAGGAGGAAAATGGCAGCCTAGTGAAGCTCAGTCCGCTGAAGTCACACCGAGACAGGGTTTCCAGCAGAGGCAGGGCAGGCGGTGAAGGCATAAGGAACCTCCCGGTTACGACAACTGTCAGCCCATGCAGCTCCCAGACAGCCTGGCCCCACACTGAGCCCCGAGGGCTGCATCCAGCCTTGGAGCCTGGTGAGGTGACGGCCCCAAGAGCCCCACTGCCTGCATCTCGATAGGAGTCTGGGTGTTGACAAAATCTCTCCTTCACCAAACCTGAATCAGGCTCCTCCAAGCCCTCCCCTTAATTAGGCCCCCAACTTAGCCTCTGTCCTAGGTCTGATTGGTTGAGTTCAGCAAGAATCTTGTGGGGTCCAAAGATACAAATGTAGGGATCCGAAGGGGTACATGCACCCCGATGTTTATAGCAGCAATGTCCACAATAGCCAAACTATGGAAAGAGCCAAGATGTCCATTAACAGCTGAATGGATAAAGAAGATGTGGCATATATATACAATGGAATATTATGCAGCCATCAAAAGGAATGAGATCTTGCCATTTGCAACGACGTGGATGGAACTGGAGGGTGTTATGCTGAGCGAAATAAGTTAATCAGAGAAAGACATGTATCATATGACCTCACTGATATGAGGAATTTTTAACCGCAGGAAACAAACTGAGGGTTGCTGGAGTGGAGGGGGGTGGGAGGGACGGGGTGGCTGGGTGATAGACATTGGGTAGGATATGTCCTATGGTGAGCGCTGTGAATTGTGCAAGACTGTTGAATCACAGACCTGTACCTCTGAAACAAATAACGCAATATATGTTAAGAAAAAAAAAAGAAGAAGAAGAAGATAGCAGGAGGGGAAGAATGAAGGGGGGGAATCGGAGGGGGAGAGGAACCATGAGAGACGATGGACTCTGAAAAACAAACTGAGGGTTCTAGAGGGGAGGGGGGTGGGGGATGGGTTAGCCTGGTGATGGGTATTAAAGAGGGCACATTCTGCGTGGAGCACTGGGTGTTATGCACAAACAATGAATCATGGAACACTACATCAAAAACTAATGATGTAATGTATGGTGATTAACATAACCATAAAAATTTAAAAAAAAAGAATCTTGTGGGGTCAGTTTATCGAAAATCCCCCATCCTCAATATCTGACCAATTCCTCACACTCCTCCCTCAATGTCTTATCACCCTGGCCTGCCTTCAGCAAGAACCCTGTCAAGTGGGCTTAGCCGGATGTTATCCCTGATGTGTTGCCCTTGGTAATTTTCCATCCACTGACCCCCCACCCGGCTCGTTGGCTATAAATCCCCACTTGGCCTTTTGATATTTGGCATGGAGCCCCATGTCTCTCCCCTACTACAAACTTACCCCCCCCCCACCATGGCCGTGGTCCCTCTTGAATAAAGCCTTCCTGACTGTCTTTGCCAAGTGTCATGAAAAACTGTGCTTTAACAACGTGGGTCTGTCCATTGCCATGCCATCTCCCCGAGGCTGCGGAACCTATCTTTGCGAGGTTTTGTAGCATCCTCGCTCACACATCACACACATCTGACTCATTCTCAGAGTGTGAAGGTCACCAAACCACATCTCCCATCACCGCCTCCAGCCCCCCTCCCAGCCTCGGAGAGCGCCCTCTCTCCTTAGTGCAGAGGAACGTTCCCGCATCCTGACAAGTCCGGGATCAAAATCCAGCTGGACCTTTTATTAACTGTCAACTCTTGGCAGGATCATACCACCTCCTTGGGCTCAGCTCTTCATTTGTAAAACGGGGTGGCTACACCCATATGCACATCTCAGAGCCGCTGTAGGGCACAGAAATAAATGCCAGCAAAATACCAGCACTCCTCCAGGAGCACACAAGGTGCTCAACATCTGCTAGGTACCCTGAATTCCACCAAGAATATAGCAACGGCCCCTCCCGTTTGCCAGGAGCTCTGTGTGTTACAAAGCCTCTTCTGGTTCATCATTTCTCTTGATACTTTGGAGCTCCCAGAGTGCTGTCTGGACCCAGAGCAATGCATACAACCGCTGGAAAAGCATGAAGACTCCACCCCACCAGGCTCCCAAGAGAGAGATCTAGAGGGGGTGGGGAAGCCAAGGGAAGCTCTTGGTCACAGAAAGGCCATTCCCATCCATGCTTCCCCAGGAATCTGTAACCTCAGGCACTATCATAAAAATACCCCTACAACCCCCACCTGCACTGGGGTTGAGCTTAGGTGGCACCTGCTCTGAATCCCTCCCTTCAGTGCCCCGGACTCACCGATAATTGAGAAGGAGTGTTTCTGGCAGTCCCCAGCCAGGAGGTAACTGCAATCTCCCGCAAAGCTGTACATGCTCTCATCAAAGGTGTTGATGAGGTCACCTCCAAAGAGGCTGCATCGGGCCATCGATGACCTGCCAACAGTCCCTTTTGTACAAAGGGTCCCTGGAAGGAGAGACTATAGGTGAGCAGAGCTGGGACATTCAGCCCAAACCACTCCAGCCTTGTAGAAATGAGCCTGTGGCAGTTAAAAATTTGACTGTAGAGAAGTACTTTCCATCCTAAACAAGGCTCAAGTTGTTCCTTTTCGACCTCAAAAATGACCCAGGACTCATAGAACTAATAGAGGGACAGCTTTTCAGGATATCTGTTTGTTTTAATGACATTTCCTTACTGATTTAAAATGTAATACGTGCTTATCAGAGAAAATTTGGAGAATACAGAAGAAAAATACAAACAGGGTAAAATCATCTGTAACCAACATTCAGCAATAATTAGAGTCAAACATTTAGTTTTATCTTTCTGTTCTATTTCACAGCATATATACAATTATAGATTTTTTTATGAATTTGTGATCGTCCTATACAAACTATTTATAACCTATTTCTCAATATATTATAAAGAACTTATCATACCGTTGTGTATACTTGCAAACATGATTTGTAATGACTATATGTTGCATCTAAATGTATACAGTATAACCCCCTACTATTAGGTTCTTAGCATTTTTCCAAATTTTTTAACATATAAATAGATTGCAAGGAGCATCCTTATGCATTAATGTATTAATATATCTTGAACAGTTTACATTCAAACAAATTAACCTGTGTGTCCAACACATAGAATCTATGAAGCCTTAGCTCCTCAAGGGCCATATGCTAACTCCCAGGAGACCCTCCTGCCACCTTCCCATTGTGTGTGTGTCTGTGTGTATGTGTGTGTGTGGTCAGATGGGGCACCACAGTAGTAAATTTCTAGTGGTAAAGTTCTAGTAAAACTTCCAGTAAGTTTTCTGGATCCACTGGCACAAGACCCACCTAGTAGGAAGATGTAGAGTATACGAAAAGTGTACGTTTCCCCCCAGACTACACTGTGAGCAGCAGGCTGGATGTTGCTGGCCTGAGTGGTCTAAGTGGGGACAAGCTAGGGTCAGAAAAGGGTCGCTCTTGCCATGCACAGACTCAGTATCTCAGCAAGGGAAGGTAGGCCATGTAGTCCAGTGAAAGAGTAGTAGCCTGAGACCCAGGAGAACTGACCTCTGATCTTTGCTTTATGTGACTTCGGAGCATTTGTTTTTCCCCTCTGACCCTCAGTCTCCTTGTCGATACTCTGAGAGGTTCAACTAGGTGACCTCTGCAGTCTCTATCTAATTCTTGGGTTCCTTCTTCCCCATCCTGCAGCCCCATCACAGAGGACTGCTCTGGGTGGCCCTAGTGCTTCTTAATCGTCCAATCAGATTGGCATTTGCAGGCACCTGCTCCTTGAGGAATACAAGCCAGGGACAGGGTGCTCTGAAGAAGCTTCACAAGGGGTATAAACCAGTCACTCTGGCCTAACATGGGGTGCGCACACAGGTGAGCTCCAGACACACTCGCTGCTTCCTGAAAGGGAGTTTTTCCAAATGACCCTGAGGCAGGAGTAAAGAATGGAAGCAGTTTGGTACCTACCTGGCAAGGTGAGGGCCAGAGCCAGCAGCACCCTCACAAGTCTGGCAAGAATCATCTGCAGAGAAGCAGGGGAAATGATCACTTGTCACTGCCCTCACAGATAGCTACTGGTATGCGCTACGGTCCATGTGCGAAGTGGGAAGAACATATTTTTTTTTAAAGCAAGAGAAAAAATTGATCCTCACTGGCCCCTGTTTGCCTTCAACATAGAGGGCTGGTCCCCAGAAAAAGTTCCCGGCCAGGACCAGGCCCAAGAGTAACAGTCACTGTGAGCCAGACCCCAAGCACCCTTCCCCAAACAGCCGTCCCAGAGCCCAGGCAGAGGAGGAAAGTTCTGCTTTCTCCTCTATATGCCCCCAGGCCAGCCTGGCTTCTCGTTACCCCGCACCCCTGCACCAGCTAGGAGCTGACATGCACCCAGTTCCTCTCTGCCTCTTCATCCTTCCATGCCTGGCAGCAAATTGGGGAGAAGGAGCTATTGTATGCTTCTGTTCCTATCACAGGCACCCAGACGTCGACAGCCACGTTTGCTGGTCAGTCCCCAGCACTACACCATGAGCACCTGGCATAGTGACAACCCCCAGGAGCTCCTCAGGCAATGAGCTGATGAATGGACGGGAGTCCAGTAGCCCCAGGTCAGGGCAAGGCTCCCCATAGTGTGTCCCCCTCCAGAGAGTGACAGTTGACTCTGGTTGGAGAGCACACCCCAATCCCTTACAGCCCCTCTCCTCTTAAAAACATTGTTAAATAGGTACAGAATCTATCACCTGAGATTCCCTGGGGTTGACTCCCTTCCCGCCCAATGCCTCATCCAACCCAGGAGAGACAAACCCAATCTGTCATATATCTGCAAGAGGGACACTTCAGTGTCAGATATGGCCACGTCTCAGTCTCAGAGCATGTGACCCTCTGCAAGCTCCCAACTCTCAGGTACATCAGGCTGCTCCCAGAACACAGCCAGAGGTGAGGGCAAAACTCACTGCAGGCTCGCCTCGTCAAGTATTACATGCAAAAAAGCCAGCATGAACAGAGGCAGCCACAGGACTCCCCAGCGACAAGTGAGAGCAGGCCTTCGGATGGTCCCTGGCTTTAAGTCACCCTCCAAACGAGTCCTTCCAGCCCCGGTACAGAGGACCACTCCCTTCCCCAGGGGCAGGGAGCTATCCTGATCTTCCTCCCGCAACCAAGCCAGCCCTGCTCCCAAAAGACCAGACCTTTCCCTGCAAGTGGGGGCAGCAGGGATCTCCAGGGTCCGTTGGGAAGCTCAGCGCCGCGCAACGGTGCTGCCTGCCTAGGCCATGCTCCCGGGCAGCCAAGGCCGAAGGGAACGCCGCAAGCTCTGGGCTGTCTTGCTGCTAAGTGACCCAGGGGCTGCACTCCCGCGGCCAGGGGAAGATAAAGCCCAAGTCGTGACGTCCACCAACCCCCCTCCTTTCCCACCACAATAGCCCTGAGCTGCCCCAGCAGGGGTTTGGCCTCCTGTTAATGACCACAGGGAAACAATGAGCGGAAATGGTATTAGAAATACCTCCAGGCCGATAAGGCTTTGAAGAGTTTGGTGGGAGACCTCGGACAGCTGCCATAATGAGCTGCCTTGCCCTCCCCACGCCCCCCACCCCCCAGCCTGGGTCCTCCCCACACAGAGGGCTCCGCACAGACAGGGGATGACCAGGAATGCTGGTTGTCCCCGGGCAGGCTGGTCCAGGTCAGGGAAGAGCCCAGACCTGATCAACACAGGCTCTGGATCCAGCTGCCAAGGCCAGACACCGGCAAAGTTTGGAAAAACACCTCAACCTGAGCCAAATGAGCCGCTGTGTTTGGAGAAAGAAGAGAATGGATGCTTCCTGTGCACGCTAAGGTATGAAACACACACACACAGCCCCCCCACACCACACACACACATCACACACATCACACAAACCACACACACTACACACATCCACACACATCCACACACATCCACACACACCGCACACATCCACACACATCACACACATATCACATACATCACACACACCACACACATCCACACACATCACACATTCCACACACACCACACACACCATACTCACCATACACATCATACACACCATACACACCACACACATCCACACACATCACACACACCACACACACTGCACACATTCACACACACCACACACATCACACACACCACACACACCACACACATCCACACACATCACATACCACACACATCATACACACCACACACATACACAGCCCCCCACACCACACATATCCATGCACCATAAACACACACCACACATACTACACACATCACACATATACACAGCCCCCACACCACACATATACACACACATCAGACACACCACGCACATACACACACCCCACACCACACACATACGTACACTTACCACACTCGCACACACCACATACATACATCTGACACATAACACACACCCCACATGCATGTACACATTCCATACACACCACACACACACATATCACATACACCATACACACACACCACACACCACACCACACACATACCCACACATCACACACACACCACATATGCTACCCACACTACACAAACACATACACCACAACATGCACAAATACACACACCCCCACACATACATATATACCCACACATACACACACCTGATACCCAACACACACACCCCACATGCATGTACACACATCATATACACACTACACACACATGTCATATACACCATTCACACTACCACCTGCACCACATACACATATACACACAACACCACACACCCCACATGCATATACACATACCACAGACACACAACACACCACACATGCACAACACTGCCCACACACCACACACAACATACACTGCACACATACCCACACAACATCACATACACTACCCACACCACACACACACACCACCCCATGCACATACATACACCATACACACACCATACACACACCACACACCCGACACACAACATACACTCCACATGCACATACACATACCTTACACACACCACGTATAGCACACATGCACACACACCACATACACACATATCACACACATACAACACAGACGCACACACATACACCATATACACACCACACACACACACACATTATTTGCACTACACACACACCCCACATGCACATACAAACACACACACCACATATACACATATCACATATGCACACACACACACCACAGCACACACATACCCACACGATATCACACACAGCACATACCCTAACCACACCACACAAACACACACCATATGCACATACACACCATACACACCATACACACTCACACCACATACATACAAACACCACACACAGCATACATAGCATACATACACACAAACCATATACGTATACCATACACACACACATGCCAGGTACATACACACACACCACATACACACACCACATACATACCGCATACACATACCGTACACACATATCAGACACATACACACACCACACATGCATACACATATTCATATCACACACCACACACACACACACATCACATGAATACATACCACATACACACATACACACAACAAACACACACCATACACACCGCACACTTCATACCACACACACACACACACATACCACACAAACCATACACACATACCCCACATACACAACACATGCACATATCACACACACATCACACACACAGCATACACACACTACACCACACATACCACACATACCACATATACACATACCATATACGTGTACACACACCACATACATTATAATACACACACATCCCACATACACCACACACACCACACATACCACACACCACCACATGCACATATACACACATACCACATACATACAACACCACACACACCACTCACACATATCACACACACACATACATGCATGCACCCCACATACACACCACACACATATACCCCAATCCTTCTTCCTCCCAGTCTCCATTCCTAAGAGCCATATTCTCCACCTCATCTGCTAAACCCATTCCTGCTAAAACACGTAGCTGACAAAACAGAGGAGGAAGGTGACTCTCTCAGGGTGGGGTTCCAGGAACCATGACAGGCAGACTCAGGCACATGCAGGTAAGGAAGCCGACCTCAGTGCTTCTCACGTATGATTCCCACTTGCCCTAAGACTCTGGGAGACCATTCCGTTCCCAACCTCCCCACTCCCCACACATAATGCCTCAAGCTCTACCACCCCTCTACCACCCAGGAGAGGAGGATGAATGCTCCTGAGGAAGAAAATGGTGGTAGAGGCAGAATTCATACAATAGAGTAGAAAAGATACTTAAGGATTTCCACTTCCAGCTTCCTTCTTTTTTTTTTACCAGATAACCTGAAAATCTGCCTGCTGTGAAATATATTTAAATGCCATGTTAAATATTACATGTTAAATATGACAGAATAATGGGTATCTCCAAGGATCAATGATCCCCATGAGCAGGAAGTGGTGCTTCAGTGAATCCGGGCACCTTCCGGGCTTGAGGCCAAGCTCTGCAAGAGCATGAAATGAGGCTCTGGGCCTGACACAGGCAGAGGGCTGGATAAGACCCTCCATAAAGCTGATATGTGAAGGAAAACCTTCCAAAGGGTGGACCAGGAAAAATTCCAACCACCAACATAGAAGAAAAGGAGCTTGTCTATCTCCATCGGTTTTGGTGATGGGGAAAATGAAGTCTTTTTCTAGAATTTGTATAGCCATGGGCCCACACTCATGCAGGTTTCGGTTTCAAATGGACATTGGCACATGGTCCAGGGACTCCCAAGTTATGAAGATGACACAGAGGTTAGTCTTAAGTTAGTATGGGGGGCTCCTGGTAGAAACAAATAAATGAAGTCTATCTAAAAAGATAAACCTTCTTCCCAGGTCCCATAGGATATCCAGAGATAAAGCTCTCTAGAGGAGCGATTCAAAATCACAAATGTTGAAACACTTGAGAAAACAATCCACCATGAGCAAGAATAGCAGTTGCAACCTAAAGCAGGATTAGATCCCCCAAGAACTTTAGATAATAAAATGATCAGATAGAGATGAAAAAAAATCAAAGTGTTTTAAAAATATCATAGACTAAAGATCAGGAATTGAAAACATAGAGCGATAAGACATGATGAGAAGAGAACAGGAAGACTTGAAAAAGAACTTTTAGAAATGAGAACACGTAGTAAATTCATTGAAAAATCCAAATACAAACAACAGACATTTCTGAAGGAAAAAAACTGCTAGACAGAGAAGGGAAGAAATTCTTCAAAGAGACAAGGAGACGAAAAAATGAAAGATGGGTTAAGAAACATAATAGAATGAGAAAATCCAAAGAGAAGTGCAGAGAGATTGTCCTTATAGGGCACGCCTTAGCTTGAATGCCCCTCAGAAGCAGGCCCTGAGAATTTTAGTGCACATAATTTATCTAGGAGAGCAGGAAACACCAGCAGGCAAGTGGGGACGGATATGGGGAAGGGAGAACAGCCAATAAAAGTTATTTATTAAACAGCCACCACGAGAGCAACTGAGCTTAATCCTGTGAGGAAAATGTGGAGAAAGGCCGAGTCTCATGCTCAGAATTATCCCACTCTTGGGTCAAGAAAGCAGGGGTATTTCTACACCTACACGGGTCATTAATTGTCAAGGGCGGGCTGCTCCTGGGGGGCACTAACTCCTCCACATGTCTGGCCCTCAGTGGCGCTGACACTGACAGGCTAGAAGAAACACATGAAGCTCAGAGGGCGTGGGAGAGGCTCTGAAGCATCTGCTCTGCCTAATTAAATTATCACTCAGAGTTACCAGAAAGTAGAGACATTTTTCAGAAAAATGACAGGGTGTTTAACATTAAGAATCCTTTCTGAGAGAACTACTAAAGAAAGTACTTTAGGGAAAAGGAAATTAAACCCAGAAAGAAAATGCCAGAAGAAAAGGCAAACCAAGAAATTGGTAAATACAGAGGTCAATATGAGCAGGCAGTGATTGCATAAAACAGTAACAATAATAATGATTAATTAGAGAGTTAAAAAAATAAGACAGAACCAAAATACCAGATAGCATTAGCACCTAAGACAGGGAGTGGGTGGTGGGAGTGAAAGTGTATTAAGGTCCTTGAATTGCTCAGGAGAAAGAAAGTGATGATAACTGTAGGCTTGGTTAAGGCTACAATGCATATCGAAATTTTAAGAGAGGCTACTAAAAATAAAATTAATATAAGTTTTCCAAACCAATGAGGAAAAAACAGGAAATAAAACTAGATTGACCTAGGGGGGTGGAATACACGGAAAGAGCAGGGCAAACAGCATAAATTAAGATAGCACAAAACATCCAAACATGGATAATCAGCAGTAAAGAGAAAGATTATCATATTAGATTTCTTTTAAAAGGCACACAATCCAGCTATGTTCAAGAGAATGACCTAAAACATAAAAACAGAGACTGCAAGAAAAAAAAAGAAAAAGGTCAATGGTAACCAAGAAAAAGCTGGCTATACTAGCATCAGAAAATAATTGACCTAGGATAAAAGTCATCTTTAGACATAAAGAGGATAAAAAGTTGGTAATAAGTTGAACAGGAAGAACCAGGAAGATTCATGTGCACTTCATAATATAAGCTCCAAATGTATTTTAAAAATTATTGAATTATAAGGCAAAGTGAAAAAGCATCAGATAAAAGTAAACAACATTCACTTATGGAAAGCAAGGAATCAAAAACATCTTAGTAAGGAGCACCTGGGTGGCGCAGTCTGTTAAGCATCCAACTCTTGGTTTCAGCTCAGGTCATGATCTCAGGGTCATGAGATCGAGCCCAGCGTTGGGCTCCATAGTCAGGGCATAGTCTGCTTGAGATTCTCTCTCTCTCTCTCTCTCTCTCTCTCTTCCTTTGCCCCTCCTGCTCACTCTCTCTCTCTCTAAAATAAATAAATCTTTAAAAAAAATCTTAGTAAACTGCTAAAAGAAGGGAATGTTCTTGACCTAAGAAAGAGAGTAAACTTCACAATTACGGTAAATTATAAGCCACTTTCCCTTTAACAACTAGCAGACAAAGATGCCCAGTATCATCCCTGCTAGTCAACGTTGGATCAGACTTTCAGGCCAGTACAGTAAAAGAATACAAAGATATACATGACTTTGAAGGGAGAAAGCAAAACTAGTTATTATTTGAAGATATGACTGTCTGCACTGAAAAATTCCAGAGAATCTACATAAAAGAATCTTACTTAGAATTCAGCAGTTTGCTAAAACAAGATGAATTTTTAAAACCTATTATGCTCCTATATAATTATAAAATGTAATCTTTACAATGACTCTATCAGTAAAACTAATACTGTAAGGTACTTAAGAATGAATTCCAGGGGGAAAAAAAAAAGAACAAATTCCAGGGGTGCCTGGCCAGTTGGTGGAGCATGCAACTCTTAGGCAACTCCTGATCCTGAGGTCGTTAGTTCAAGCTGCATGTTGGGTGTAGAGATTACTAAAAAATAAATAAATAAGCTAAAAAAAAAAGAAAAACTGAAAAAAAAGTAAACAATGTCAGAAATAAAAAGAGAGATACTGTTATTTAAAAAAAGGGGGGGCGCCTGGGTGGCTCAGTAGTTAAGCGTCTGCCTTCCACTAGGGTCATGGTCCCAGGGTCCTGGGATCGAGCCCCGCATCAGGCTCCCTGCTCAGCGGGAAGTCTGCTTCTCCCTCTCCCACTCCCCCTGCTTGTGTTCCCTCTCTCGCTGTGTCTCTCTCTGTCAAATAAATAAATAAATAATCTTGAAAAAAAAAAAGAAGAAGAAGAAGAAGAAGAGGTGCACCTGAGTGGCTCGGTTGGTTAGGCAACCAACTCTTGGTTTCAGCTCGGGTCGTGAACTTGGGATTGTGGTATCAGGCCCCACACCAGGCTCCACGCTCAGTGCAGAGTTTGCTGGAGATTCTCTTCCTCTCCCTCTGCCTCTCCCCCACTCACTCGCTCTCTCTGTCTCTCTCAAATAAATAAATTAAAAAAAAAAAAAGAAATTCCATAAAATCTGTACAATACCACTATGCAGAAAATCATAAATTTTGTTACAAAACATAAAAGAAAATGCAGTAGGGAGATATACTGTGTTCATACTTACTAAGCCACGATAATGTAATGATACGAATTATCCTCAAATTAGTCAATAAATTAAATGCAATTCCAATCAAAATGCAGCAAGATTTTTCATAAAATTAGACAAGCTGATCAAAATCTATTTGGAAAGCCGAAGATTAAGAATAATTCAGACAGGGGCACCTGGGTGGCTCAGTCGGTTAAGCGGCTGCCATCGGCTCAGGTCATGATTCCAGGGTCCTGGGATGGAGCCCTGTGTCGGGCTCCCTGCTCAGTGAGAAGTCTACTTCTCCCTCTCCCTCTGCCCCTGCCCGCACTCATGCTCACATGTGTGCTCTCCCTCTCTAAAAAAATGAAATCTTAAAAAAAAAAAAAGGCAAGCTCATAGATACAGACAACAAATTGGTCGTGGCCAGGGGTATGAGGTGGGGGTGGCTAAAATGGTTGAAAGGGGTCAAAAGATACAAGGTTCTGGTTATAAAATCAATAAGTCACAGGATATAATGTACAACATGGTGATACTAGTTAAGAATATTGTACTGGATATTTGAAAATTGCTGAAAGAGTAGATCTTAAAAGTTCTCCTCACTAGAAAAAATATATATATAACTATGGGTGGTGTCAGATGTTAACTAGGCTTATTGTGGTGACCATTTCACAATATATACAAATATCAAATCATTATATTGTGTACCTGGAACTAATATAATTTTACATGTCAATCATATCTCAATTCTTTTAAAGTAAAAAAAAAAAAAATAGATAAATGACCCAGGGACACTCAGTAAGTGATTCAGAAAGACAATTCACAGAAAAGGAAGAAACCCATTTGGTCAGTAAACATATGAAAAACCACTCAACACCACTGGTCATCAGGAAAATCCAAAATAATACCACAATTAGTTATCTACCCATCAGATTGGCAAGGATGTAGGGCTACTGGAACCCCTATTTGCTGTTGTTAGGACAAATGGTGTATCACTTTGGAGCAAAATGTGGAAATAGCTATTATATTTAAAGCTGCTCTTCCCCGTGACCCAACAATTACGGTCCTAGACATATCCCCTGGAGAAATTTTCATCCACGTGCACAAAGCAACTTGCACAGAATGTTTCCTTGCATTAGTGAACGTAGACACAAAAATGTGTAAACAACCTAAATATACTTCAACGGCACAAATAAATTGCAATACATTCATCAGATGATATACCAAACAGCAGTTAAAAAATTATCGGGGCACCTGGGTGGCTCAGTCAGTTAAGCGACCGACTCTTGATCTTGGCTATGGGCTTGATCTCAGGGTCATGAGTTCAAGCCCCATATCAGGCTCCATGCTGGGCGTGGAGCTACTTAAAAAAAAAATTATCTAGACTAAGTGTACCGACATGGATAAATCCCCAAAATAATGGTGAGCAAGAAATAAAAGCAAGTATCTCCACAGTGTAATAGCATTCATGTAAAGCTAAAGACCATGTAAAATAAAACTGTATACTATTGCCTGTAAATGTGTTTAATTGCCAGTAAAGAACACACACACAATGCATGGTGTGACAACCGGTAAATTCGGGGCAGTGGCCGCCTCTAGGGAGAGACAAAGAAGATGAGATCCAGAGAGCAGTACACAGAGGACCACTCCTCTTTGTATATGTTTCATTTACTTAGGATCATTTCAAAAACATGAGGCAAATGTGGAAACAGGTCGAGATGGGACCACACTGGCTGTATTATTTATGTATCTGATCTACTCTATCATCCTCTCTGGTTTTCTGTATGGTTGAAATTTTCTTTGAAAAGACAAGGGCCTGAAGCCAGGGACCTTGACTTTGCCCTTACAAGCCGCAGAGTGACTGGCATTCTTGCACACACGTTTCTGCACACGTGGCCTATTGCCTTAAAACAAAGTCCTAGGGGCGCCTGGGTGGCTCAGTCATTAAGCATCTGCCTTCAGCTCAGGTCATGATCCCAGGGTCCTGGGATCGAGCCCCGCGTCAGGCTCACTGCTCCGCGGGAAGCCTGCTTCTCCCTCTCCCACTCCCCCTACCTGTGTTCCCTCTCTCGCTGCGTCTCTCTGTCAAAAAATAAATAAAATCTTTAAAAAAAAAGAAAGAAAGAAAGAAAGAAAGAAAGAAAGAAAGAAAGAAAGAAAGAAAGAAAGAAAGAAAGAAAGAAAGAAAGAAAGAAAGAAAGAAAGAAAGAAAGAAAGAAAACTCAGTTATTTCCCCTTTCTTAAAAAAAAAGAAAAGAAAAGAAAATGCCCAGCAAGAAGAGTCCCAGTAGAGATGTCAGGGTGGTTCAAAGGCAAGAAAGTGGTTTCTAGTCAGGAAAGTGGGGGATGAGGAAGGAAAGAAAGGTAAATCAGCTCCTGGAAGATTGACAGGTGCAGCAAAAAAAACAAGGACTTTCCATCAGATGGAAGTGGGTTCAGATGCCCCAAACAGAGTGATCCTTTGCAAGTTCCTTAGCCTGTCTGAGCCTTAGCATCCTCTTTGGTAAGATGGAAGGTTTTTAGGAGGTGTGGTGGGTTGTATGGTTTTCCTCAAAAGATATGTCCACGTTCTCACTCCTAGAACCTGTGAATGTGACCTTATATAGGAAAACGGTCAGGGTGCCTGGCTGGCTCAGTCAGTAGAGTGTGTGACTCTTGAGGGTTTGTGGGTTTGAGCCCCACGTTGGGTGTAGAGATAGCTTAAAAATAAAAATCTTTAAAAAAAAAAAAAGGAAAAAGGGTCTTTGCAGATGTAATTAAGCTAGGGATCCCAAGATGAGATCATTCTAGATTACTTAGTCGGGCCCTAGATTCGATGACAAGAGTGCTTGTAAGAGACACACGGGGAGGCACGCAGAAAGAAGAGTTGAAGGCCACATGAGGCGGGCAGACCCAGGAGTGAGGTGGCCACATACAAAGGAATGTCTGGAACCACCAGCAGCTGCAACAGGGGAGGAAACTAGCTCTCTCTCTGAGAGCCTTCGGAGGGAGCGTGGCCCTGCGGACACCTGGACTTCAGCCTTTGACAGAACCATGAAACAATACATTTCTGTTGCTTCAAGCCATGCAGTCTGTGGCAATTTGTCACGGCAGCCCCAGGAAACTAATCCAGGAGGCTTAAGTAGGAGAACGCATACAAAGCCTGCGCTTGGAAGGTGTTCACCAGATGACAGAATCTTTCTCTCTAGGGAAGGGACCTGGAAGGAGGATCACAGGCAGGAGGAAGGAGAAGAGGAAGGTCTTTCGGACAGTGGAAGCCAGTGAGCTGAGCACAAGAGGGAGTGACGCCGGTGGGTGCGGAGCAGACATTCTGGGGTGCACAGTGGTGCTGGGGGGGGGGCAGGTGCACAGTGGAGGCCCAAGAGGCATGAAGTGTGCCGACTGTGGGGCATGAGGCCCCAGAAGGAGGGCCCTACAGAAAGGGAAGAGTTGGGACTCAGAGCTCACTCTGCTGCCTTCCCCTGCTGGCATCCCTGCACTCTGGCTGTTCCTGCCGTGCCCACACCTTCCTGGGGATCATCACGGACCTGAGGCGGCAGCTTCTCCTGGGGAGACCGAGGTCATGCCAACAGGGCCTGGAAGTTGCTGGGCTGCTAGTCTTTAAAGGAGTTGTGTGGACTTGGAAAGGAGGAAGTGCAAGGGGATGGGCTAAGATCTGAGAACCTTGACCTTGCTTTCTGAGCACATGGCATGCCCTGGATTCTTGCGTCACCCTACCTTAAAGAAGGTTGCGCTTAATTTGGTTGAAAGAAAACAAAATGATGTGGCCTAGCTTGTGAATGTGAGTTTATGGACTAAAGTTATCGTCCCCACAACAGATTGGAAGATAAATATTTACAACTTTTGTGACACTTCTTGAATTTCTTGGCTACCCAAGACACCGGTACCAGTATTGCCTCTGAGAAGGAAACTAGGGGGACTGTAGGGTGACCAATTGTCCCAGTTTGCTGAGAACTGACCCCAGTTTTAGTAAGGAAAATCCCATGTCCCCAAGGGTCCCTCAGTTCACAGCAAAGTGAGACAATTGTCATCCACCTGGCAGGAAGAGAGGTTTGACTTTTCGCTGCGCATCCTTTCTAGCACTTTGTGTTTTGCACTTTTACTTTGGACCTGTATTCCCTAGCACCCCCTCCCCCCACCAAAAAAACATTAAACAAGTCCTCAAACTCCTGTACATAAAAATCCCCACCATAAATAAAGATTAAAGGTACATGCAGAACTGAGAAAAACATTTGCATATTAATGTGAAGAAAAAGCATAATATTCTTAATCTATAAAGAACTTAAATCAGCAAGAAAAGACAAACATCTCAGTGGAAAATGAGCTAAAGACACAAGCAAGAACTTCACAAAGAAAGAAATACAAATGGAGAATGTTAAAAACTGTTTCTCAGTAATTACAGGAATAATGTTAAAACAATAATCTTATACCAGTTTTTGCCAGTTAAATAGCCAAATAAAAAAAAAAAAAAAAGTCCTAGCTCAGGCTGCTGACTTTTTTTAAAAAATGATGTTGTTTATTTATTTATTTTTGAGAGAGAGAGAGAGAGAGAGACCGTGTGAGAGCAAGGTGGGGTTGGGGATGGACGGAGGGAGAGGGAGAATCCCCAAGCCGACTCCTTGCTGAGCACAAAGCCCAGCATGGGGCTCAATCTCACCACCCCGAGATCATGACCTGAGCCAAAATTAAGAGTCAGACGCTTAACCAACTGAGCCACCCAGGCGCTCCAGGCTGCTGACTTTTTAATGGTATTTCACTGTAACAAAATGCCACAGGCTGGGTGGCCTTAAAGACCGACATTTATTTCTCACAGTTCCAAGGCTGGAAGTTCAAGATCGGGCTGCCAGCAGATTCAGGTTCTGCTTCCTGTCTGGCAGACAGTTGCCTTCTCACTGTGTCCTCACACACAGAGAGAGAGAACTCTGGTGTCTCTTCCTCTTCTCCTAAGGGCACTAAATGCCATCAGGGGCCCCAACCTCACAACCTCATCTAACCCTAACCACTTCTGAAAGGCCCACCTCCTAATACCGTCCCATTGGGTGGGAGGGCTTCAACACATGAATTTTGGGGGACACACTCATTCAGTTCATAATAATCATAAAATGCCTCAGAAAGCTAAATTGCTATAATTCTTGGCAAAATGTATAAAAGTCCTAACAGTTTTTGTGCCTTTTGACCCGGTGATTTTTTTTTTTTTTTACTGCCAGGAATTTGTTTTTGGTTTTTTTTTTTTAAAACAAAATGCCCCTGAGCATTTTCCTATTCAAGCCTTATGTCCTCCAGTCTCCTAGAACAAGGACCATGCCTAACACATCTCTGTATCTTCTAGAGCACTTGGCACGGAGCAGAGTGTGGCATATAGTCAGGACTCCATAAATGTTTGCTTAACTCCTCATGGTGTTTAATTAGCATATAATATTAAAATGTGGCTTCAGGGCTGAAACTGCAGAGTTACTCAGGACCTGAGGAAGTTCTTGAGCTGCTCTCCGGTTTGTTAGCACAGAGGGTAAAAGGGAAAAAAAGGCACTCGCCACTGTGGTCGGAGGAAATTACACAAGGAGAGGCACAGGATTGCTCTGAGACGCGACAGCAATATCAGACCGGGGTCATGCCCTCAACTGGCATTCTCTGGCCATAACTGGTATGACACTTAGCACTGCTTATTTCCAAACAACACTGGAACTTCTATTTTATCAGAGTATGACACTCTTGCCTGGAATACAAAGACTATTTTCTCTAACTACAGGGGAACGTACGTGGATGCCGCTGGGACTCCTGATCGGCCACACGGAGGGCTGCATAAACCGCATTGGCAGGGAGGGTACGGCCACCGGAGGGAGGGGGACGCTGCAGAGCCCTCAGCCCCCCCGCCCCGACCCCTGACTCCACTTAGCATACCTAGAATTGGGCCATTCGCCATTACCTAAGGAAATCCCAAGTCAGAGGCCAGTCCACCAAGTTTCACATTTGACAGTACAAGCCCAGGGATTTTAACAGGTATTTTACATATTAAATGTAATTGGTCAGTTAATAAATTTAAAAATTGTCCAGGGAGGCTTTTCTGAGTTAATATTTCCACTGAGGTTGTTGATTCTCCTGGGATTCTAGAAAGTTCTCTGTGTTTAAAAGCACATTATTTGAGGGGCGCCTGGGTGGCTCAGTCGTTAAGCCTCTGCCCTCAGCTCAGGTCATGGTCCCAGGGTCCTGGGATCGAGCCCCGCATCGGGCTCCCTGCTCAGCGGGGAGTCTGCCTCTCCCTCTCCCACTCCCCCTGCCTGTGTTCCCTCTCTTGCTGTGTCTCTCTCTATCAAATAAATAAATAAAATCTTTAAAAAAATCAAATAAAAGCACATTATTTGAAATGAAAGCTCTAGACATGAGCCAATGGCCCTGAGCTACATGAGTATTTGAGATGCATTTATGTACAGTCAGCAGGTCTAATCACATTGGCCTGATGTTTCCACAGCCCAGAGCACATCCCTCTGCCATGACCTGTGTGACCTCATTCCTCTGCTCTCCTATATTCACAAGATATCTATTGGCAATTTTTGTACTTTTTTCTAAAACGTGATGTGCTGATGCCTTATCTCCCTAATCAGACCATCAGTTCCATGAGAACAGAAATGGAATTTGGAAAACAGCCTGCCCTCCCAGACTCCACCCCACCTCCAAACACAGGAGGAAAAGTGACCCTCCAGATCACTAGCTCCAGTCACCCTGCCTCGCATCCTGGCTGCCTACCATGGGTTGTGGGGTATGGGACGCATGGCTGCCCCCTCTTCAGCAGTGCTCCCTAGGGCAAAGAGCAGCCCCGGGGCCTTACACCACAGGGATGACACTCTACTCCCAGAGGCTGCTCTGTAGCGGTTTCTTAAATAAAAATATAGGAGGTGTGCTAAGAGCCTACAAACCATGCTGGAGAGCCAAAGGAAAGAGCCCTCACCTTCATCCAGGATGATTGCCAGGGGAGGCCAACACCTTCCCTAGCAGGAAAGGATGGAGTGTGAACTGACCTGGGTGGGGTGGGTAGCGTGATATTTTAACAACATTAATCACTTCTTTGTTATTATAAAAGTAGCATGTGGTTATTGTAGAAAAAAAGTATGGACAAATAAAAATAAGAAAATAAAAATTGTCCATAATCCTTTGCAACGACATGGATGGAACTAGAGGGTCTCATGCTAAGCGAAATAAGTCAGTCAGAGAAAGACAATTATCATATGATCTCACTAATATGTGGAATTTAAGAAACAAAACAGAGGATCTTTGAGGAAGGGAAGGAAAAATAAAATAAGACAAAAACAGAGAGGGAGACACACCATAAGAGGCTCTTAATCTTAGGAAACAAACTGAGGGTTGCTGGAGGGGAAGTGGGTGGAGGATGGGGTAACTGGGCGATGGGCATTAAGGAGGGCACGTGATGTAATGAGCACTGGGTGTTATATGCAACTGATGAATCACTAAACTCTACCTCCGAAACCAATAATACCCTATATGTTGATTGAATTAAATTTAAATAAAAACTTTTTTAAAAAGTCGTGCATAATCCTATTACACAGAAGCAACCATCATCAAGAGTTTAACATGTTACTTTGCTTTTTAAATATATATAAATATAATTAATATATATAATTAATATAAATAATATATATGTAATTAATATAATATTATTTTTAAATAAAATCTTCATACGGATAGTTTTATAATCTGGCTTTTTGTTTTTGAATATATCATAAATATTCAATTCATTAACATTTTGGGGAGTTTTGGGGTTTTTTTGCTTTTGTTCACTTCACTCCCCCAGATTATGTAACCAGTTCCATATTGTTGGATATCTATTTAGGTTGGTCCTACTTTTTCTTTTTATTAACAATGCTGCAGTGAACAACTTTGAAGTTGTATCTATGCACAACCCTCAGGATTATTTCCACTGTATGAAATTCCCACGGAATTTCTGGGTCGGTGGTCACCTACATTTTAAGGTCTTCAATGATAAAGCCAAAGAGGACTTTGATAAGTGAAAATGAGGGAAATGGGCATTTCAGATGCACAGAAAGAATTAAAGCACAGAAGCAGGAAAGCTCTCTGCATGTTAAAATAAAGAAATGACTAAATAGGCTGGTAATCAAAACAAGTAAAGGAGACTAGTAGGAGATAAGACAAGAAGAAGTGGGAAGACAATCGGTCAAAAACCTTGAGCCAGGGTAAGGGGTGTGTTTGTCCAGTAGCCTCTGGGGGAGACACCATAGCTACAGTAGACGTGGATTAGCGGAGGAGACAGACAGACAAAGGGAAACCAGTCAGGTGGCGGATGGACTCTTCCAGAAGATGCACAAGGAGGACCTAAAGGGGGCCCCAGGGCTTAAGCAGATACGGCCAGCCACCCAATGGCAGTATAGGAATGCCCCAAAAGTGTCCTTATCCTAATCCCCAAACGCTGTGAATGTCACCTCACAGGGCAAAAGGGACTTTGCAGATGTGATTAAGTTAAAGATATCGAGATAGGGAAATGATCCCAGATTGCCTGGTGAGCCCAATCTAATCACAAGGGTTCTTAGTAGAGGAGGCAGTAGGGTCAGACTCAGGGAAGGAAATGTGATCACAGAAGCAGAGTTTGGAATGGTAGGGGGCCACAAGCCAAGGAACGTGGGTAGACTCTGGAAGCCCGAAAAGGCAAGACACAAATTCTCCCCCAGAACCTACAGAGGCAACACAGCTCTGCTGTCTCCTTGACTTTGACCCATTTCAGACTTCTGACTTCCAGAGCTATAAGATAAAGATTTGTGTTGTTTTAAGGCGCTAAGTTTGTGACAATGTATTCCAGCAGTAATAGGAGACTAGGGTGGAGACCACACGCTGCTCAGCTCTGCAGTCGTGAAGCAGCCTTGCTAAATTAGTGTTGAGAGGACAGTAAATGCTATGAGGCTCAAGGAAAACGGATCCCTGAAAGATGAACTGATGCAAACAGAGAGTAGCACACATGGGAAGGTGTGACTGTTGGAGGCACTTCAGGCAGTGCTGCCCAGAGACAGGGGCATGTAGGAGTTGACCTCTCCCTGCCTTCAGAGTAAATTCTCCAGAGTGTAACTAATTCAAATGCAAAAGAACCTCAAAAGAGGAAAGACGCCTTAGCAGGGCTCATATTTGCCTTTCTTTGCGTATTTGGAGCGTCTCTTCTTCTGTGCAAACTCCACAGGTAAGAGAACTTTCTTGGCAGTCCACTCCAAAGGAACAGACACGCCAGATTTTTCAAGTCAGGCTCCCAAGCTCCCAGCATATACTGCCAGCACTTGAAGGGAAACCATCTTCCTCCACTTCCTTTCTCCCAGGGACACAGTGTGCTCACTTCCTTCCTCCTCAGACATCGTCAGGGTGATGACGTGCCTGCGGTACAAGGTCTAAAGAATGGCACAACTTCAGACGAATCCTCTCATGTTCTTGGTAACCATGACACCACATTATTATTGCCGTAGAGTTAGAGAGTCTCAGAGCACTGCATCTGGTGGAGTTTCTGGTTCTAGCAGCACAGAAGGATTCTTGAACCCGGAACCACTATTGCAGGCCCTGGGGTTCTCACTTGACAGAAGATTATACCAATTCTAACCTGGTAGGCATCTCATAAAATAGCTTCAAAAACACGTAAGTCACTAGGTCAACTTCAAAGTCTTTCTCAATTATCTATATATAGGTCAAGCGGATCAAACTGGTAAAATGGAAAATTTTTTAAACAGTTGTTAAACACACTAATTGCACTTTGGGGCATTTATGCAGGAGAAATGGAAACTTAGGTTCACACTAAATTCTAGACATGAATGTTCTAGCAGCTTTATTTATAGTAGTCAAAAGCTGGAAACAACCCAGATGTCCTTCACTGGGTTAAGAGTTAAACATATGGTGGTCCATCTGTACATGAATTACTGCTCAGCAATAAGAAAGAACAAACTATTGATGCACAGACAACATTTACGTTAAAAAGCCAACCCCAAAAGTTGACATACTATGTAATTCCATTTATACGACACTCTTGAAATGACAAAAATTACAAAAACAGAGAACACATTAGTGGTTGCCAAGGGTTAGGGGCAGAAGAGAGGTGGGGGGGTGCAGGAGGGGAGTGCTTGTGGTTAAAAAGGGCAATGGGAGGGATCTTTGTTGTGATGGCCTTATGTTGACATGATGGTGGCGACACAAACCTATGCATGATATAACTGTACAGAACTAAATACACACACACAAATGAGTACAAGTAAAATTAGTGAAGTCTGAATAAAATGGGTAGACCAGGGCACCTGGGTGGCTCAGATGGTTAAGCATGTGCCTTCGGCTCAGGTCATGATCTCAGGGTCCTGAGATCGAGTCCCGCATCGGGCTCCCTGCTCCTTGGGAGCCTGCTTCTCCCTCTGCCTCTCTCTCTCACTCTGTCTTTCATGAATAAATAAATAAAATCTTAAAATAAATAAAATAAAATAAGATAAAATAAAATAAAATAAAATAAAATGGGTAGACCATATCCACTTCAGTTTCCTGGAGGTAATATTCTAACTATGGTTCTGCAAGATGTTACCCTTAACAGAAATCGCAAAGGATACAATGGATCTCTATGTATTAGTCCTCACAATTACTTATGAATCTATAATTTCCTCAAAATAAAGATCTTGACCAAAAATTATTTTTAAAAAACAATAACTAAGTTTCATCTGGGGATGCCTGGGTGACTCAGCCAGTTAAGTGTCTGACTCTTGATTTCCACTCAGGTCATGTTCTCAGGGTCATGAGTTCAAGCCCCAGGGTGGAGCCTACTTAAGAAAAAAAAAAAAAAGAAAGAGAGCGAGAGAGGAGAAATTTTTAAATACTTAAAACCAAACAATATGAAGATACTTCGTATTAAGCAATATTCAAAGTCGGCAAAGATGCAGTGAAATGCGTTCTTTCATGCTTTCAGCTCATAAAGCTGGTGGGAGTGTAAAAATGGCACCTTGGCAACACATGATGTACCAGACTCCTATACTGTGCTCATAATCCTGATCCAGTTCATTCTACTTCTAGGAATTAACTTAAGGAAACTATCTACAATGAGGGCAAAGATCTGCATCCAAGATAGTCACCGCAGCATTGTTTCTAATTGTCAAAATGAAAGCGTAAGCATCCTACATGTCCCAGTTTAGGAGATTAGTAGAATAACTTTTGGCACACACATGGGATGAACTATCACGTAGCCAGGAAAAACGGTGTTGAAGAACAGTTACAAATGACATGGGGAAACACTTATGGAATAATCTTAAGTGAAAGGAGAGATAAATACGCATATTCCATACAATCTCAACTGTATAAAATATATGGAGAAGAAAACACTGTAAAGAAATATCCTAACATGGAGGGCCTGGCTGACTCAATCAGCAGAGCATGGGACTCTTGATCTTGAGGTTGTGGGTTCGAGCCCCACGTTGGGTGTGGAGATTACTTAAAGATAAAATCTTTTTTAAAAAATATGCTGGGGCGCCTGGGTGGCTCAGTCGTTAAGTGTCTGCCTTTGGCTCAGGTCATGATCCCAGGGTCCTGGGATCGAGCCCCGCATCGGGCTCCCTGCTCCGCAGGAGGCCTGCTTCTCCCTCGCCCACTCCCCCTGCTTGCGTTCCCTCTCTCGCTGTGTCTCTCTCTGTCAAATAAATAAAATAATAAAATAAAATAAAATAAAATAAAATATGCTAACACATTTGCAGTTCTCTCTGGGTGGCAGGAGGTTGTCCTTTTCTCATTTAAGCTTCTCTATATTTTCCAGTTTTCTCACAATGTGCTTGTAATAGTACTTAATGTCTTTAAAATGATCTTTACTTTTTTAGTGTTAAAAAAAGGGAGCAGGGCAAGTCAAACACAGAAAGTTAGCGAGAATGCAGCTTACAAAGTAAAGTTGCAAATGAGAGAAGGAGGAAGAAGAGATCACCTGTGAATTCTGAGGAAAAGGGACAGGCTCTTTCTTCACCCAGATTCTCACTTCCCTAGAAAAGATTTTGAAGGAAAAAAAAAAAAAAACACAGGGAAAAAGAGCTTGATTTACTTTTTAACACCTTTTTTTTTACAACAAACTGGATTTATCAATGCTTCTATTTGTGATAACCCCAAACTGGAAACAACCCAAATGTCCATCAACAGTAGAAGGGATAAATACATCGTGCTATGTTCACACAAGGGAGAATTATTATATAGCGATGGTTATTATATAGCAATGAAAATGCTCTATAACCACACACAACAATGTGGATGAATTTCACAACTATAATGTTGAGTGAAAGGAGCCAGATTCAATAAAGTACTTATTGGATATTCCATTTACATAGAATACAAAAATTGGCAGAACTAATCTAGGCTGTTAGAGAAGTCAGGAGAGTGGTTCCCCTTGGAGGTGGGGGCAGTGACTGGAAGGCAGGATGAGGGGACTTTCTGCGGTGCTGGTAATGTTCGATTTCTTAACCTAGATGCTGGTGATGACACGGGGTATCTAGTTTGTGAGAAAGTATTGAACTGTGTACTTGTCATCTATGTATTTTCTTTATGAATATTTACATCAATATGAGGTTTTCAAAATGAAAAAAAAGTAATGGTGCTTGGAAGCATACTTGGAATTTATGTTCCCTTAATTGGATAAAAGTTCCTGAAAAGCTAGTAGGCTTCCTAGAATTTTTATTAATAATTCAAGTCTCCCAAGCAGTGTTCCAGACAGAGCAGCATCTACTAACACATCTTGTGCTCCTTGTTCTGAAACCCATTTCCTGCTCTGGCTGGCTGTTCTCTGGGCCCCGAGCTGTTTGCCTCTCCTGATGGACACAGAGTCATCCCCTTCTTTACTATTAATAATTAGTTGCCACAATTTGATGTATGCAATGTATATGGACATCAACATGCATCACATAGTGGGGCAGAGCTTGGCTCAAAGGGTGGGGAAGAAAAGGTGCAAACACAGAGCTTATTCAGAGAGGAGACATTCTTTACTGGTTTCTCTCTTTCTGAGGATCCTAACCCTGGCTCCTAAATCCAGAATCCCTGCTACCCACACTCCTAACCTTACTCTGCAATCACTAATATTTATTTGGTATCTGGGCTAAGCTCTCAGAATACAAAGATGAGCAAAAATATATCATTCTCTGACCTCATGGAGGCTTATGGTCTAGGGACAAGGACTGACATGAATCTGAAAAAATTAGAAGTGCAAATGGTGATAAGAGCTATGTTGGTAAGATAGTGGTGCTAGGGAGGCACACATGTAATAGAGAACTCCAACCTAAACTGTTGGGGGTGGGGGTAGAGTGATTGCCAATTGAGCTGAGCTCTGTGGGATGAGTAGGAATAAAACCAAGCAAAGGAGCTCTTTGGGGCATAGAACCAGCATGTGCAAAGGCCCAGTGGCAGGAGGGAGCTGCCTACAAAGAAACTGAAAGACAGTTTGCATGGCTGCATGGAACACAGAACACAAGGGTAAACGTGGTAGGCAAAAGGGCTGGAGAGGTATAAATGTGCTCGATGTAATGGGAGTCCTTTCTGTGGCGCTTCTCCGTTTTCAGAGCACTTATGCAGACATGACCTCCTCAGAGCCTGGTACCACCTCCATGAGTGAGCAAGGACAGGCGATGTTGTTCCCAATTTGCAGATGCAGAAGTAAATGCTGAGTGAAGTCGCTTGCCACCAGCCACACAGCGAGGGAGTGGAAAAGCCCATGTTTACCCCTTGCCCTCTAACTCCTGGTCCAGTGCTCTCCCCTCCCGCCAACATCATCACTGCCTTCCCCTCTGTTTAGTCCAAGCTGAGACTTCCTCATGGCTCAGCCCTCAAATCCGAAAGCAAAGGCATCAGGTGTCACAGCTGGAGGGGATCTTGCGGATGGGCATTTTCTCTAGGACTCTCCCAATTGGTGCTGGCATCTGGACAGAGCTGGAGGGCCCCAGAATCTCTGGCTGAGCCCTCCCTGGTGTTGTGAAACACAGGCTGGGATCCTCTCAGCTTGCACTTCACTGCTGGGAAAGAGTTTGGGATGAGATGATTTGGCTGAAGCAAGCAATTCCTGCTTTTAATTCAGTTAGTCCACAGGTCCAGGCATCTGCTTGGAGACTCAGAACATGCCTCTGCCAAGCAAGCCACACCCTCTCATAGGACGCTTTTACCCGAGCATTCATGAGTCATGGGAACTTGCCTCTTATCTTCATGGCTTCTGAAACAGAATCATTATCCATGTGAAAGGCTTCTCCCATACTACAAAGCATTTGTTGATTTAGGGGGAAAGAAAAACACAGGTCTATCTCTCTTTTTTTTTTTTTTTTATTTGAGAGAGAGAGAGAGAGAGTAAGAGAGAGCACGAGAGCGGGGAGAGTCAGAGGAAGAAGCAGACACCCCACTGAGCAGGGAGCCTGACACGGGACTCGATCCTAGGACTCCAGGATCATGACCTGAGCCGAAGACAGTGGCTCAACGTACTGAGCCACCCAAGCGCCTCAAGACAGGTATCTCTTCTTACTTCCTCGAATTCTTCTGTCTTCCAAACTCTTTCTGTGAAACTGAATTACCCTGCTATAATTTTCATGGAAAACTTAATACATCCTCAACTGTGGGCCTTGAACAAGCTTTCTCCCCACCCACAAGTGATTCACAGAGGATGGACCCTCTTGTTCAAAGCAAAGACCACAGACATTTAGGATACTGCCCTTGTAGCAAGCAGACTGTGAGATCAAATCACACCCTTGATCTGAATGAATAGTTGCTTATATTTAATCACAGAATCCCAGAAACGGAAGAAGCCTCAGAGTGCCCCCCTACTTAGTACCCAGCCTTGAGAAAGTGATTAACCTTCTCTGGCCCTTGCTTTCCCCAAAGCAGTCAGACACGTGTGCACGTGATTCTGTGTGTGTGTGTTTCATTTCTCTATGCGTTTCTAAATTTTGGGCCAATGTTAAAAATTCAGGATCTATTACACTAAAATATGGATTTCTAGCATCACTTGGAAGACTGGCAGATCGTACATCACTGGGCCACATTCTCATGAGGGAAAAATCAGCTGGAAAGGAGGGTCTTCTCTCTTTGGATAGGCATGTTCCCTCCAATTTGCCACTGCCTTCCATGTGCTGTTATGTCTCCAACAATAAGGCCCCAAGCCAGTTGCTATTTATTGCCATTCCAAATGCCGTGTCATTTTCTTTAGAGTACAGAAACATTTCTTTGTAGTCATTTCTCTGTCAAAAGTGAAAAAAATAAGACACACCAAGAAAGCTGTTTCAGGGGTGCCTCTGTGGCTCAGTCAGTTGAGCGGCCGACTCTTGATTTCGGCTCAGGTCATAATCTCAGGGTTGTGAGATCAAGCCCTGTGCTGGGCTCCCCCCTGGGCATGGAGCCTGTTTAAGATTCTCTCTCTCCCTCTGCCCCTAACTCTCATGCTCTCTTTCGCTCTCAAAAAAAAAAAAAAAAAAGCTGAGTTTCAAGGAAACAAGAGACCATATTTCTTTGTGGATGCTGAGAAATATTCCTCTGCATTTGGCTAGCTTCTCTTGGGGGTTCTAGCTCAAGGTCTCTCAGACGCTGGCTGGGACCCCAGTCATGTGAAGGCTTGACTGGGGCTGGAGAGTCTGCTTCCTAGGTGGCTTACCCACAAGGCTAGTAAGTTGATGCTGTTTGTTATCTGGAGGTCTGGTGCCTTGTTGTGTTAACCTCTCCATAGGGATGCTTAAATGTCCTCATGATATGGTGATTGGCTTCCTCCAGTGCAAGGGATCCAAGAGAAAGCAAAATGAAAGACACACTGTCTTTTATGACCTAACATAATAACTTTGTTATTTCCACAATATCTTAGTTACACAGGTCAGCCCCATTCAGTGGTGTAGACTACATAAAGGGTGTGAATACTGGGAGAGAAGACTCATAAGGAGTCTATCTTGGAAGCTGAATACCACATAATTCTATGATGTTTATGAGAGACATACCTAAAATTAAGGACATGGAAATACTTGAAGTTGGGGTGGCTGTATCAATATCAGACAAAATGGACCTTTGAAAAAAAACATTATTACAGATAGGGAATGAGATTAAATAATGATAAAAAGTTCAGTTTATTAAAAAGATATGATTATTATTAACTTAGCAAAGTAAATAATAAAATAGGTCCAAAATATATAAAATAAAAAATTAATAGAACTCAGGGAGAGATTGACAAATTCATCATCATGGGGAGATGTCAACATACCTCGCTCTATTACTGTTAGATAAAAGAGACAAAAAAAAAATAGGAAAAAAACTCCAGGAAATTTGAACAATACAATCAATAAGTTTGATTTATTGGACATATATAGAATTCTATACCCAACAATTAGGGATGACACATTTAGAACATTTATATAAATTGGCCAAGTACTAAACTACAAAACAGGTCCCAACAAATTTTGAAGAATCAATATCAAGGTGTTTCTCAATATAATACAATTAACTAGAAGTAAATAACAAAATATAATTATTTTTAAATTCCCATATGCCTGGAAAAATTTAAGCACACTACCAACTTGTGGGTCAAAGAAGAAATCATCATGAAAAATGCAAAGTTCAGTCTATTATGCTGCAATCCATGTTAATTCATTTATTAGTTATTATTATTATTAGTTTAATACAAAAGTTGCATTGGTTCATATATTTAGGAGCAGGGTTTCCTACCATTAAAGAAAAAGTCTTTAAAGATCTTCGTAAAAGCTGAAAATTTTTCATAACTCACATCTTTTCACATGAATAAATTGCTGGTTTAGTGACTTCAAGAACTGATTTTCCCCCACTATGTTAAGGTATCTAGGGAAGCTGCAAATGTATATGAAGAAGGAATGGAGCTATTTCTCTAGTCCTATGCTAATGTAGAAAAATACATATTAAGAAGTCTATATGCTAGATCATATTTTTAGTTTTAATGAAACTAGTCACTATTAGAAACAAATGCCCTCAAGGACCTATTTCTCAATGCAGGATATAAATCCCTGTGATCAAGGCTATAGAGAAGTGACTTACTATGGTGTCAATAAAGAGATAGTGACAAAACTTAATCACATGGGGGACTATGAGGGAAGCTGGGAAATATAATCTTCAGTTCTGTGGCCAGCTAAAATTTGGTTCTCTGTTCAAGGACTCAGTAACTACTAGAGAATCATCAGCAGACTGTTCCATGAGGAAAAGTGTCCCTATTCAGACTATGAATCTAATGTGACCTTGATGCCAAAACCAGACATGAGAAATGAAGAATGAGAAAAGAAAATCACTCACGAACAGGGTAAAAAGTAAATGTAAAAAGTCCTAAACAAAATATTAGCAACCGAATCCAATAGTATATAAAAAAGATGATATATTATGACCAAGTTTTATTTATTCCAGAAATTTAGGAGTAGTTTGGGATTAAGAAAAAAAAGAAATCTATAATTATGACACATCACAGTAGCAACCTAAAGGATAAAAATAATAAAAATTCTGTAACTATGTATGGTGACAGATGTTAACTAGGCTTATTGTGGGGATCATTTCACAATACATACATATAGGGGCGCCTGGGTGGCTCAGTCATTAAGCATCTGCCTTTGGCTCAGGTCACGATCCCAGGGTCCTGGGATCGAAACCCACATCGGACTCCCTGCTCCAAGGGAAGCCTGATTTTCCCTCTTCCACTCCCTCTGCTTGTGTTCCCTCTCTCGCTGTGTCTCTCTCTGTCAAATAAATAAATAAAATTTTTTAAAAATAAATAAATAAATATGGTTTAAAAAAATACATACATATATTGAATCATTTATTTTGTATACCTGAAACTAATATAATGTTGTATGTCAATTATATCTCAATATAAAATAATGAATTAATTAATTAAGATGAGCATCTCGATTGATGCAGAAAAAGCATTTGGCAAAATTACTCAGCAAACTAGGAATAGAAGAAAATGCTTTAAGTATTTAAGTATAAATAAAGTAAAGAAAATAAGTTAACTAAGAGTAACAAAAACCTCATCATTCTAATGAGAACGTTAAGAAATGTAAAATCGTTCCCATGAAAATAACAAACAAGATAGAATGCCCACTCTTACCACTTCTGCTTAAACTACATTGGAAATCCTGGCCAATGCAACAAAACAAGGAAAATAAATTCAACTCATAAAGAGCAGAAATAAAGAAACACACCTATCATTAATCACATATGATGTAAGGGTCTCAAAAGTATCTAAAGACAAAATATTACAAATCAATAGAAATTTTTTGCAAGGCAACCAAATATGAGATCAATATTTGAACATCTGCATTTATATACACTAACAACAGAAAATACAATTGTAAAAAAAAGAAACTCATTTAATATAATTCAGTACTATAAGAACAGAATAATAGTTTCAATACATGTAGGGAAAAATAACAAAATATTATTAGAAGACATTAATTAAGATCTAAAAAATTTGAGAGTTATGTCATAAATATTTTTTTAATAATTTTTTATTGTTATGTTAATCACCATACATTACATCATTAGTTTTTGATGTAGTGTTCCATGAATCATTGTTTGTGCATAACACCCAGTCAGTGCTCCACGCAGAATGTGCCCTCTTTAATACCCATCACCAGGCTAACCCATCTCCCCACCCCCCTCCCCTCTAGAACCCTCAGTTTGTTTTTCAGAGTCCATCGTCTCTAATGGTCCGTCTCCCCCTCCGACTTACTCCCCTTCATTCTTCCCCCTCCTGCTATCTTCTTCTTCTTTTTTTTCTTAACATATGTTGCGTTATTTGTTTCAGAAGTACAGATCCGTGATTCATCAGTCTTGTACAATTCACAGCGCTCACCATAGCACATACCCTCCCCAATGTCTATCACCAGCCACCCCATCCCTCCCACCCCCCACCACTCCAGCAACCCTCAGTTTGTTTCCTGAGATTAAGAATTCGTCATATCAGTGAGGTCATATGATACATGTCTTTCTCTGATTGACTTATTTCACTCAGCATAACACCCTCCAGTTCCATCCACGTCGTTGCAAATGGCAAGATCTCATTCCTTTTGATGGCTGCATAATATTCCATTGTGTATATATACCACCTCTTCTTTATCCATTCATCTGTCGATGGACATCTTGGCTCTTTCCACAGTTTGGCTATTGTGGACATTGCTGCTATAAACATTGGGGTGCACGTACCCCTTCGGATCCCTATATTTGTATCTTTGGGGTAAATACCCAGTAGTGCAATGGCTGGATCGGATGGTAGCTCTGTTTGAGGAACCTCCATACCGTTTTCCAGAGGGGTTGCACCAGCTTGCATTCCCACCAACAGTGTAGGAGGGTTCCCCTTTCTCCACATCCCTGCCAACATCTGTTGTTTCCGGACTTGTTAATTTTAGCCATTCTGACAGGTGTGAGGTGGTATCTCATTGAGGTTTTGATTTGGATTTCCCTGATGCCGAGCGATGTTGAGCACTTTTTCATGTGTCTGTTGGCCATTTGGATGTCTTCTTTGGAAAAACGTCTGTTCATGTCTTCTGCCCATTTCTTGATTGGATTATTTGTTCTTTGGGTGTTGAGTTTGATAAGTTCTTTATAGATTTTGGATACTAGCCCTTTATCTGATATGTCATTTGCAAATATTTTCTCCCATTCTGTCGGTTGTCTTTTGGTTTTGTGGACTGTTTCTTTTGCTGTGCAAAAGCTTTTTATCTTGATGAAATCCCAATAGTTCATTTTTGCCCTGGCTTCCCTTGCCTTTGGCGATGTTTCTAGGAAGAAGTTGCTGCGGCTGAGGTCGAAGAGGTTGCTGCCTGTGTTCTCCTTTAGGATTTTGATGGACTCCTGTCTCACATTTAGGTCTTTCAACCATTTGGAGTCTATTTTTGTGTGTGGTGTAAGGACATGGTCCAGTTTCATTCTTCTGCATGTGGCTGTCCAATTTTCCCAACACCATTTGTTGAAGAGACTGTCTTTTTGCCATTGGACATTCGTTCCTGCTTTGTCGAAGATGAGTTGACCATAGAGTTGAGGGTCCATTTCTGGGCTCTCGATTTGTTCCATTGATCTATGTGTCTGTTTTTGTGCCAGTACCATACTGTCTTGATGATGACAGCTTTGTAATAAAGCTGGAAGTCCGGATTTGTGATGCTGCCAGCTTTGCTTTTCTTTTTCAATAATCCTCTGGCTATTCGGGGTCTCTTCTGGTTCCATACAAATTTTAGGATTATTTGTTCCATTTCCTTGAAAAAGGTGGATGGTATTTTGATGGGGATTGCATTGAATGTGTAGATTGCTCTAGGTAGCACTGACATCCTCACAATGTTTGTTCTTCCAATCCATGAGCATGGAACGTTTTTCCATTTCTTTGTGTCTTCTTCAATTTCTTTCATGAGTATTTTATAGTTTTCTGAGTACAGATCCTTTGCCTCTTTGGTTAAATTTATCCCTAGGTATCTTATGGTTTGGGTGCAATTGTAAATGGGATCGACTCCTTGATTTGTCTCTCTTCTGTCTTGTTGTTGGTGTATAGGAATGCCACTGATTTCTGTGCATTGATTTTATATCCTGCTACTTGACTGAATTCCTGTATGAGTTCTAGCAGTTTTGGGGTGGAGTCTTTTGGGTTTTCCACATACAGTATCAGATCATCTGCAAAGAGTGAGAGTTTGACTTCCTCTTTGCCGATTTGGATGCCTTTGATTTCTTTTTGTTGTCTGATTGCTGTGGCTAGGACTTCTAATACTATGTTGAATAGCAGTGGTGAGAGTGGACATCCCTGCCGCGTTCCTGACCTTAGGGGAAAAGCTCTCAGCTTTTCCCCATTGAGAATGATATTCGCTGTGGGTTTTTCATAGATGGCTTTTATGATATTGAGGTATGTACCCTCTATCCCTATACTCTGACGAGTTTTGATCAAGAAAGGAGGCTGTACTTTGTCAAATGCTTTTTCTGCATCTATTGAGAGGATCATATGATTCTTGTTCTTTCTTTTGTTAATGTATTGTATCACATTGATTGATTTGCGGATGTTGAACCAGCCTGGCAGCCCAGGGATAAATCCCACTTGGTCATGGTGAATAATCCTTTTAATGTACTGTTGGATCCTATTGGCTAGTATTTTGGTGAGAATTTTTGCATCCATGTTCATCAAGGATATTGGTCTGTAATTCTCCTTTTTGCTGGGGTCTTTGTCTGGTTTGGGGATCAAGGTAATGGTGGCCTCATAAAATGAGTTTGGAAGTTTTCCTTCCATTTCTAGTTTTTGGAACAGTTTCAGGAGAATAGGTATTAATTCTTCTTTAAATGTCTGATAGAATTCCCCTGGGAAGCCATCTGGCCATGGGCTTTTGTTTGTTGGGAGATTTTTGATGACTGCTTCAATTTCCTTAGTGGTTATAGGTCTGTTCAGGTTTTCTTTGTCTTCCTGGTTCAATTTTGGTAGTTGATACATCTCTAGGAATGCACCCATTTCTTCCAGGTTATCTAATTGGCTGGCATAGAGTTGCTCATAATATGTTCTTATAATTGTTTGTATGTCTTTGGTGTTGGTTGTGATCTCTCCTCTTTCATTCATGATTTTGTTGATTTGGGTCATTTCTCTTTTCTTTTGGATAAGTCTGGCCAGGGGTTTATCAATCTTGTTAATTCTTTCAAAGAACCAGCTCCTAGTTTCGTTGATCTGTTCTACTGTTCTTTTGGTTTCTAGCTCATTGATTTCTGCTCTGATCTTTATTATTTCTCTTCTCCTGCTGGGTTTAGGCTTTCTTTGCTGTTTTTTCTCCAGCTCCTTTAGGTGTAGGGTTAGGTGGTGTATTTGAGACCTTTCTTGTTTCTTGAGAAAGGCTTGTATTGCTATACACTTTCCTCTCAGGACTGCCTTTGCTGTATCCCAAAGATTTGGAACAGTTGTGTTTTCATTTTCATTGGTTTCCATGAATTTTTTTAATTCTTCTTTAATTTCCTGGTTGACCCATTCATTCTTTAGTAGGATGCTCTTTAGCCTCCATGTATTTGAGTTCTTTCCGACTTTCCTCTTGTGATTGAGTTCTAGTTTCAAAGCACTGTGGTCTGAAAACATGCAGGGAATAATCCCAATCTTTTGGTACCAGTTGAGACCTGATTTGTGACCTAGGATGTGATCAGTTCTGGAGAATGTTCCATGGGCACTAGAGAAGAATGTGTATTCCGTTGCTTTGGGGTGGAATGTTCTGAATATGTCTCTAAAGTCCGTTTGGTCCAGTGTGTCATTTAAAGTCTTTATTTCCTTGTTGATCTTTTGCTTAGATGATCTGTCCATTTCAGTTAGGGGGGTGTTAAAGTCCCCCACTATTATTGTATTGTTGGCAATGTGTTTCTTTGCTTTTGTTATTAATTGCCTTATATAATTGGCTGCTCCCACGTTAGGGGCATAGATATTTACAATTGTTAGATCTTCTTGTTGGATAGACCCTTTAAGTAGGATATAGTGTCCTTCTTCATCTCTTATTACAGTCTTTAAAATCTAATTTGTCTGATATAAGGATTGACACCCCAGCTTTCGTTTGGTGTCCATTAGCGTGGTAAATGGTTTTCCACCCCCTCACTTTCAATGTGGGGGTGTCTTTGGGTCTAAAATGAGTCTCTTGCAGACAGCATATTGATGGGTCTTGTTTTTTAATCCAATCTGATAGCCTGTGTCTTTTGATTGGGGCATTGAGCCCATTTACATTCAGGGTAACTATTGAAAGGTATGAATTTAGTGCCATTGTATTGCCTGTAAGGTGACTGTTACTGTATATTGTCTGTGTTCCTTTCTGATCTATGCTGCTTTTAGGCTCTCTTTTTGCTTAGAGGACCTCTTTCAATATTTCTTGTAGGGCTGGTTTTGTGTTTGCAAATTCCTTTAGTTTTTGTTTGTCCTGGAAGCTTTTTCTCTCTCCTTCTATTTTCAATGATAGCCTAGCTGGATATAGTATTCCTGGCTGCATATTTTTCTCGTTTAGTGCTCTGAAGATATCGTGCCAGTCCTTTCTGGCCTGCCAGGTCTCTGTGGATAGGTCTGTTGCCAATCTAATGTTTCTACCATTGTAGGTTACAGATCTCTTCTCCCGAGCTGCTTTCAGGATTTTCTCTTTGTCTCTGAGACTCGTTAAGTTTTACTATTAGATGTCGGGGTGTTGACCTATTTTTATTGATTTTGAGAGGGGTTCTCTGTGCCTCCTGGATTTTGATGCCTGTTTCATTCCCCACATTAGGGATGTTCTCTGCTATTATTTGCTCCAATATACCTTCTGCCCCTCTCTCTCTTTCTTCTTCTTCTGGGATCCCAATTATTCTAATGTTGTTTCATCTTATCGTATCGCTTATCTCTCAAATTCTGCCCTCGTGATCCTGTAGTTGTTTATCTCTCTTTTTCTCAGCCTCTTTATTTTCCATCATTTGGTCCTTTATATCGCTGATTCTCTCTTCTGCCTCATTTATCCTAGCAGTGCCCCCATTTTTGATTGCACCTCATTAATAGCCTTTTTGATTTTGACTTGGTTAGATTTTAGTTCTTTTATTTCTCCAGAAAGGGTTTCTCTAATAACTTCCACACTTTTTTCAAGCCCAGCTAGTATCTTTAAAGTCATGATTCTGAACTCTAGGTCCGACATCATACTGTCAGTATTGAGTAGGTCCCTGGCTGACGGTACTACCTCTTGTTCTTTTTGCTGATGTGATTTTTTTCGTCTTGTCATTTTGTCCAGAGGAGAACAGATGAATGAGAGAACAGAATGCTAACAGGTTAACAATGTCCCCAGCAAATATACTCTATACAAATCAGAAAAGACCTGAAACCAGGGGACAAGAAAGGGAAAGAAAGAAGAGGAAAAAAAAGGAAAAAGAAAAAGATAAAAACAAGCAAAAACAGAACAAAACAAAAAAAAAACAGAATATGATCAAATATGATCAGGCTAGTGCATAGATCAGTACCACACACTAGCTTTTGGGCATATTTTGGTCTGTTAGAAGAAAGTGCCTGCTAAAATTTTAAAGGAAGAAAGACTTAAATATGTACAAAATAAAGGTAGATACAATGAAGGGATGGCAGATGACTGTAAAGATGAAAATTATAAAAGATTTTATAAAAAGACTTGATAAGATAAGAAGTTGTTTTTAAAAAGAAAGAAGAAGATTTAAAAAGAAAAAGAAAAAAGAAAACAAAGAAAAAAAATGGGAGAGAATGTGATCAGGCAGGAGACTAGAACAAAGCCATACACTAGTGATTTAGGGTATATTTTGATCTGTTAGAAGAAATTGTATCTCAAAATTTTAAAGAGAGAACAACTTATATATATATGCCAAAAATAAGGGTAACTACTATGAAGGGATAAAAATATGACTCTAAAAATGAAAAATAAAAAATGTTTTTTTAAAAAAGGGATTGACAAGATGTTGTTTGAAAAAGGGAAAAAGAAAAAGTCAAAAAAAAACAGTTAAAAAAATTAACTTTGAAAAACTAATGGATTATGGTAAAAAAGCCATGAATTCTATGTGCAGTATTCCCCTAGCGCTGGAGTCCTCCCGTTCTCCTTGATAGCTAAACTTGGTCTTGGCTTGCTGGCTGTTCGTGCTGATCTTCTGGGGGAGGGGCCTGTTGCCGTGGTTCCCAAATGTCTTTGCAGGAGGCGGAACTGCCCCGCCCTTGTCGGTCCGGGCTAAGCAAGCTGCTCCGGTTTGCTCTCGGGAGCTTTTGTTCCCTGCAAGCTCTCGGTACAGCTTTGGAGGACCAGAGTGAAAATGGTGGCCTCCCAATCTCCGCCCGGAGGAGCTGAGAACTCGGGGCCCCGCTCCTCAGTGTGCCCCCAGAGACAAGCAGTCACTCCCGTCTCCCCGGTCTCCGGCTGCACTCCGTGCTCACCCGGCCTGTGACCGAGCGTTTCTATCTCTGGCACCCGACCCCGTGTGGAGTCTCCAAACCCAGCAGATCCCTGCGGTGCGCTCCCGCGCCGCTCCTCCCCGGGAAGGAAAGGGAGTCTCCCCAGATCTGCCGCTTGTTGGGTCCCTGCTGGAGGAGCAGTGGCCCGACTGGGCTGCGGATCACAGTTTATGGCAACCCCGAGGTGAGAGCCCGCGCCTCGGCTCTGTCTCTGCAGCTGGCTTCCCTGCTCCGAAACCTGGGAGCTCTGCTACACTCAGGCACCCCCGGTCTTTCTGTGGCCCCGAGGGTCCTGAGACCACACTGTCCCACGAGGGTTCCACCCCCCGCTTAGCCACTGGAGCGACGTCCCTCAGCAGAGCCGGCTTCTAAAAGGTCCGATTTTGTGCTCCGCGGGTCTAGCACTTGCCAGAAGCGGCCGACGGAGGCCCCCCTCCCCCGCCGTCTATCCTCCCGAATATCGCCTCGGATTCACTTCTCCACACGTCCTACCTTCCAGAAAGTGGTCGCTTTTCTGTTCAGAGTGTTGTTACTACTCTCCTCTTCGATCTCCTGTTGAGTTCGTAGGTGTTCAGAATGGTTTGATCCCTAGTCAGCTGAATTCCTGAGACCAGACGAAATCCAGGTCTCCTGCTCCTCCGCCATCTTCATGTCATGAATATTTAGATTCAATATCACAACAATGTTAGTGCTCCCCATTTGAGACATAGACCCAATATAATGCCAATCAAAATCCCAACAAGCTTTGTGAGAACCTCAACAAGCTGACCTATCTATCCATCGATTGATCGATAGAGAGCAATGGGCCAAAAGTAACCAACATACTCCTCAAGAAAAAGAATAGGATGGGAGGACTTACACTACAAGATACCAAGACTAACCAATCATAAATCTATAGCACGTTAGACTGAATGGTATTAATGTGGGTATAGCCAAACTGATCAGAGGACTTAGGTTAAAAGCCAAGAAACAGACCCACAGATACATAGAAATTTTATATTTGACAAAGGTGGCATCATAGATCAATTGGGTGAAGTTGGACTGTTCAATAAATATTACTAGAATAATCAGTTATGCATATGGGAGAGAAAATGAAATTGGATCCCTAACTCACACCATACTCAATAATCAATTCCCAGTGGATTAGGAGATTAAATAGGATAGGTGAAACTTTAACATTTTCAGAGTAGATTTATTAAGCAAGTAAAAATACTAATCATAAGACGATTGATGTATTTAGCTACACTAAAATTTAAAATTTTTGTTTATCAAAAAAAACAAGATAAAAACTAGGAGAACATATCTGTAAAACAAATAACCAATATAGAACTAGTACCCAGAATATATGAAAACCTACAAATCATTAAGATAAATAACCCAATTGCATAATGGCCAAAATATAAGAATTAGGTGTTTCAAAGAAAAGAAAATCCAACTGATGAATGGGAAAGATGCTCAGTTTTATTAATGATCAAGGAAATGAACTAAGTCCACAATAAAATACCCTTTTACATTAACTAGTTTGGCAAAAAATTTAAGTCTACTATTACTAAGTGGTTGTTAGAATGTAGGCAAATGTGAGCTCATATATACTGCTTGTAGGATTGTAATGTGGCATAATCACTTCAAACACCATTTTATTTGATGAACAGCATTATTATTTATAACAGCAAAATATCTACATACAATATGACTCCATTTTCATAAGTTTCAAAAATAAGCAAAGCAAATAATAAGTCTGTGGATATACACATATGTGATGAACTACTTTTAAAAACAAGGAAATAATAGATGCAAAAATTCAGGATGGTGAGAGGTAGGCAGATGCAACCATATTGATCATGTTCTAATTCTTGGATGAGGCAGTGTGTTCAAAGACATTCATCTTGTTAATATGTTTCATAACATGTGTTTTACATTTATTTTTTTATACATAAAATTTTAAAACAAAAAAATTCCCTCAAAGAGAACAGCCACCACTTTCTTAAGGAACAGATAAGGCCTTGTTACAAAAGGTGAAAGACAAGTTCTTGAAGCAAAAATTTCTAGCCAAATGTGACATGGGCTGCTTGAATGAGCTAGAAGCCTGGCCTGGCAAGACATGAAGGTGAATCAAGCCAGAGGGTGGAGGGTCATTCTGTACCCTGGGAAGTGGCAAAGGCCGGAGCGAAGTTGGTGCCACATGGCTCACTGATGGAGACTCAGGGCTCAGGGACCAACAGGCAACGTGTGAGGAGCTGAGAGGGAAGACATGACTAGAGACATGTAGCACTGGGCTGTCCAGCCAGGCGAGGCTTGGGGCTGCAGCCAATTCTGGACTGCATCCCAAGACGGATCACAGTCTGATTCCTGCTAGAGCAAAGGAACAGGGACCACCCAGAGCCACCGCACAGGTCCAGCTGAGCCTCAGGCAGGAACCAACTAGAACGTCCATCATCTTTGGAGATCAGGGTTCCTAGAAATACAGGAGCCAGGGATTAGACCTGGAGAAAAAAAGGATGGAGGGAAAACTCTCACAGTAGGATGGTTTGAAGGCTGTATCCCCTGCACCAGGCACTCTGGCCTCTGGGGTTCTCTTCTCATCCCACCCTATGAACCTAAGGCTGACAGTACCACCTCATGTGTTTTATGATGCTGTTTTCGGGCCCTGGACAAACGGACGCTTCCCCACTTGTTGGTCAATGCCTCTCTAATGTTACTAGTTTCTTAATTAAGGTTTTCTCTCTCCTTCTATGTTCTTACAGCACCAAAGCTGCTGGTAACTGTCCTGTCTCGATCACAATATAGTGATATAATTAAAAATATGTATTTCATCTTCGTCCCAGTTCCTGGCAAGATCCTCAAACCCTTCTAATTTCCTGAGTGAGAGGGTGATAGGAACACCTTTTGTTATAATACTTGGTCCCAGTTCTTGGTTCCCGACACAAGAGCTTCTAAGACCCTTGGATTCTCCAGAGCCTCTTGTATGCTAATGAGACAATTGTGGCTGAGGTCCCTACATAGTGGGGTTGGGGGGCTGGTTGCAGAAAGACCTAGGTATGATTAGAGGGTTAGAACTTTCAGTCCCACCCCTCCACCCTGCCCCCAGGGAGGAGAGAGGGGTCAGACTAACTTAACGACCAATGGTTAATGATTTAATCAGTCGTACCTGTGTAATGGAACTCCCCTAAGAATTCTAAACAGTAGAGGTGAGAGAACCTCCAGGTTGGTGAACAAACAGGTCAGGCTGTGTGGGTGGCGTGCCCAGAGAGGGCATGGAAGCTCCCCCATACCTTGCCCTATGCGTCTCTTCCATTTGGCTGTTCCTGAGTTACATCCTTTATAACAAACTGATAAATGCAAGGAAAGTGTTTTCCTGGATTCCGTGAAGCATTCTAGCAAATTATCAAGCCAGAGGGCAGGATTGGTCATGGGCACCTCCAACTGGTCAGAAGTACCAAAAGCCTGGGACTTAGAATTGGCATCTGAAGTGGGTCCTTTTTTGTAAGGCTGAGTCCTTTAACTTGTGAGATCTCTTGCTAACTCCATGTCAGAGTCGAATTAAATTGTAGGACACTCAAAAAAAAAAAAAAAAAAATTGTTAGGGAACTCAGCTGTTATCAGAGAAGTGGTTAATGTGGGGGGGAAAAAAAACCCACCTACTTGGTGTCAGAAGTGTTCCCTGAGTAGAAATAGATCATAGTATATGTTCTACCTCATTTCAGGATTATACGTCCACAGATTGCATGCCCTTTGCTGGGCCATCAGCATTTTGAGGTTGGGTTATATCTAACTTCGTCATATGCCCTGTCAGCTTCCTTATAAACTTATGCATAAATATCTCAAGAAATATTGATAAATACTAACTAAACTTTTTTAAATCTGGGGAAGAAGGAAGACGCTTTAAACTATTATTTTCATCCTCTAACACTTTAGTATAAATCAGTTTTCAGGATTTTTTTTTTAAGGTAGATTTTGTTGAAGGAATTGAGACCAAGTTAAAGGAAAAAGATTTAATTAAAAGGTTTCTTGAAGCAAAAGGGGAAAACAATATGTGTCCATTCAGAGACATGATTTAAAAAAAACCATTGTGATTCATTCATACACTAAAATACTGTAGAGACCTTAAAAATAACTAGATCTCTATAGATTGACATGGAAAGCTATCAGACATATTAAGTGAAAAAAAAAACTTGCAAAACCATTTAAAATGTGACTCTATTTTTATTCAAAAACAAAACAAAAAATTACATGCCTCTGTTTAGAGCAGTGAAACTATTCTGTATGCTGCTGCAATGGAAGATACATGTTGTTATAAATGTGCCCAAACCCATAAAATGTGCATACCAAGAATGAACCTTAATATAAATTATGGACTCTGGGTGATAATGATGTGTCAGCAGTTCATCAGTTGTAACAAATGTACCACTCTGCTGGGGGATGCTGATACTGGGGAAGGCTATACCTGTGTGGGGACAGGAAATCTATGGGAAATCTCTGTACCTCCTGCTCAATTTTGCTGTGAACCTGAAATGGCTCTAAAAAATAATGTCCATTAAAAAAAAATGTTTAAAGAAAGAGCCAGGGGGTGCTGGGTGGCTCAGTCAGTTAAGCGTTTGCCTTCAGCTCAGGTCATGATCTCAGAGTCCTGGGATCAAGCCCAGCATCAGGCTCCCTGCTCAGGGGTGAGTGTGCTTTTCCCTTTCCCTCTGCCCCTTCCCCCCCTCATGCTCTCTCTCTCTCTCTCTCTGTCTCAAATAAATAAATAAAATCTTTAAAAAGAAGAAGAAGAAGAAAAGAAAGAGCCAGAAAAACATCATAGAAAATTATATGCATCCTTGTTGTCAAGTTCTAAAAGATACAAAATTCCAAGCAGTGATTACCTCTAGGGCCACAGTTCTCAAAAAAATGTACACAAATTACCTGAGGACATTGTTAAAAGTGTTAAAATTCCTATTGTGATTCAGTAGATCTGGTGTGACATCTAAGATTTGGCATCTCAGACAAGCTCCCAGGCAGTGATAAACTGACTTACAAGAGCTGATTGTTACATTTTCGAGAATTTTGTGACTCAATTATTAAATACGGTCATTATTTAAAATTAAATTACATAGGCTTATAATTAAATTGTATTTAACACAGAGACAATAACTACTCAAAACTCGCTCCCTACTCATATTTTGGATTTTACTATTATCTGTGCTCTTGAGGTCATACAGACAGACGACAGTATCTGCATGGTGAATGTATATAATATATATCCTATATATAATCTCCTCTGGGCTACTCTGCCCAATTTTGCATTCGGTGACATCACATTGGCAACACAAAAATGTAGCCGTGTGTAGCCACAGTGGGAGTATTTAGTATTTACACCATGTTAATCAACTACAGATCAGGGCTTTCTTACCAGAGAGTCAGATGTTTTTGTTTGTTTGTTTAAGACTTTATTTATTTGACGGAGAGCGAGACACTGAGAGAGGGAACACAAGCAGGGGGGAGTGGGGGAGGGAGGAGCAGGCCTCCCGCTGAGCGGGGAGCCCGATGCGGGGCTCGATCCCAGGACCCCGGGATCACGACCTGAGCCAAAGGTAGATGCTTAACGACTGAGCCACCCAGGCGCCCCTGGAGAGTCAAATGTTAAACATTGATCAGCATACCATTGCTCCCAGACATAGAGCACTAGTCTAGGGCATGGAATTGATGTGGGGAGAAGTTTCAAGAGCGAGAGGAGGAAAAAGTACAGAACAAGGAGGCCGTGAACATTGCGCACAAATTTTGGCACACTAAGGTTTCTGTCTCCCCGGCCCGATCGTGGCATTTAGCGCTCACTGAGGGTTGCCAGCTATAGGAAGGAATGAATACCATGAAGAAGGGTTTCCACGGGAAAACACAGGGTGACGCACTTCACTTCTCACAGGGCTGGGGGTGAACGAGGTGGGTGTGTTCTCCTCAGGGCCCCTGGCAGGGGAAGCCTACAAGGGGTCCTCCCACTCCCTCCCGCCTCAACATTTCCTGCATGATTTTAGTTCCCGTATCTGGGAGCCAGTATTTACTTAACTCTGCCTCTGAAGTTCAGCAATAACTATTCAGCAAGGAAAGGCCAAGGCTGCTCAAAGTACTGGCCAAGTAAACACCCAGCCAGGCCTGGAAGCGGACAGCAGGCGCCACGGCGCACTCCAGCAGCCATGGTCTGGAAAAGGCGGGGCCCACGGCCCCATCCCTTCAGCCGGCCCATCCACCACCACCCCTGCCTCCTGTCCTCCCCCTGGATTTACGCCCCCCCTTTTTAACCCCACCTATCCCTCCTGCCCCCCTACCTGGCCCCTCCAACCACCCTGACTAATGGAATCATCTATCCCTCCAACTCCTGCCTGATGGCTCCCTCGTCACCAAACCGAACTCTCCAGAGCTGAGGTCGGAGCAGTGGCCTGGCTGGCCTGGCAGGCCATCGGAGCAGACTCAGGCCGAGCACTCCCTCCTTGTCACCCTCCAAGGCCCAGGTCCAGTCATACTCTCTGGACCCCTGGAGGAGGGAGCTCTGCTTCTGTGCCCTGTTAGAGCAGTTCACCCCCCAACTCCGACTCCCCGTCTGGTGACCGTGCTGAGCCCTGACTATGCACTGGCATCATTGCAGCAGATGGAGATCTGGAGTGCTAGACAATCCTCTCAAAGAGCTTATACCGAGTGGCAGGAGGGAGTCAATGAACAAGGGCCATGGACTGAATGTCTGTAGGCTAACACTCACATGTTGAAACCCTAACCCTTACTGTGATGTCATAGCCAGGAAGATAGCCCTCCCCGGGAACTCCATCTGCCGGCACCGGAAACAAATATAAGTTGGTAATAAATGCTAAGAAGCAAATAAAGTAGGGTAAGGCAGGTGGCAAGTGATGGGGCAAGTGATATTTACGGAGGGTCATCAGGAGGTCCTCTCTGAGAAGGTGATGCAGAAGCAGAGGGCTGTGTGAGGGACAAGTCTTGGAATAACCAGGAAAAAACAGCCAAGGCCAAGAGAGCTGCACACAAATGCCCTGAGGTGGCAGCGAGCCGGCTATGCTCACGGCAGCCCCATGTGAAGTGAGCAAGGGACAGCAAGGCCAGACACTTGAGGGCCCAACCACGATGGACCCCTGAAGGGAATGTGAGGTTTACTCAGGAAAAGATGAGCAACTACTGGAAACTTTTGAGCAGAGCAGTGATACGATCTGATTTATGGTCTAAGAGGGTCCTTCTAGGTGCTCTGTTGAGAACAGACTATGGGTAAGAGGGTGAGGGTAAAAAGCATAGAGACCCCTAGGGAGCCTCGGGTGGTGACTTAGACTGGGAGAATAGGAATGCAAGGGTGGATTCTGGGTATATTTTGAAAGTCAGTCTGACAAGATGTGCTGTACACGGTGTGAGAGCGAAGGGTTGAGGCTGACCCTGAGGTTTGTGACTTAAGTGGCTGGAGTCTGCATCATATCATGTCTTGAAGGCAGGAACTGCCTTATTCTTCCTCACTGTAGTCTCAGGGATATAGAGTGGGTACAATGCATGGCCCATGATAAGGGAGAGAGGAAAGGAGGCAAGAAGAGAGGGAGTCTTGAGGGAATGGGTAGATGGAGGAAGAGTATGTATGCCATTGATATCGCTAAAGTCCTGCCTGGTGGTCGACAATTCCCAGAATGACCCAAAGATGTCTGGCAGCTTGCTGCCCCCTTCTCAAGAGTATTCTTTTTTTTTTTAAATAAAGATTTTATTTATTTATTTGACAGAGAGAGAGAGCACAAGCAAGGGGAGCGGGAGAGGGAAAAGCAGACTCCCCGCTGAGCAGGGAGCCCAATGTAGGGCTCGATTCCAGGACCCTGGGATCATGACCTAGTGGAAGGCAGACACTTAACTGACTGAGCCACCCCTCAAGGGTATTCTTATATCCACCTGCCCTCCCGAACTCCCTCTTTAAACAAAAGCAATGCTTTGGCAACTAGCCTGTTGAGAACTGGTTTACCATTTTGACTTCACCATCGGGTTCACCTTCACATGGTTAAGCTACAGATCTGACTGCTGTAACAAGCAATCCAAAGAACCATGCTGAAAATGAGAGAAAAATCCTTTCTCCCGCATGCACAACTCTGTACATAGTAGTCCAGGCTGCTACAGCAGCTCAGCACGGCAGTGGAGACCTGGCACCATCCATGTTTGCTTGGCCATCCCCGGACTGAGCGGGGGGTGAGGTGGGTGGCTGGCAATATCTCATGGTCTCAGACAGCTAGTCATCACATCCGGGCTCTGGAAGGAGGAGGAAGGAAGGAGCAGGGTGGGGGAGGGATGTAGAAGAGAGTCCTGCCCTTTAAGGACATATCCAGAAGTTGCACCGAACACTTCTCTTTTTCTTTTTTTTTCTTTTTTAAATAAAGATTGATTGATTGATTGATTGATTGATTGATTATAGAGAAAGAGTGCCAGCAGGGGGAGGGGCAGAGGGAGAAGGAGAGAGAGAACCCTCTAACAGACTCCCCACTGAGCACGGAGCCCCATGGGGGACTCCATCCCAGGACCTTGAGATCATGACCTGAGACGAAACCAGGAGCCAGCTACTCAACCGGCTGAGCCACCCAGGCGCCCCACATCCACCACTTCTGCTCATATCCCATTGGCCGGAACTTTGCTGGGTGGCCAAAGGAGTCTGGGAAACAAAGACTTTATTCTGGGAAGTCATGTTTCCAACTAAAATCTAATGACTCTGGAAGAAGGGAAGAAGAATGTGGGGCCAAGTGGCAGTTCTGCCGCATAGGTTATCCAAAGCAGTTCCATCTGACCTAGATGTCAAGCTCCCGCTCCCCATGTGAGCCTCTTGGGATAGGACCCAGCTCAATTCTTTTCATTTTATGGACAGACTTTTTCAACATATGACCCGTGTTCACCTGTAAAATTGTACTCCATCTTTACAACACCCAGCGAGGTGTATGGTTTTATCTGACTTTACCTATAAGAGAACTGGACTCAGAAAGGTAGGAGTATTTGCACCCAGGCATGGGCTGATGGACATCTGGGATTTGAATTCAGACCTTCTCTCCAGATTCCCGGCCCTCCCTTCTCACTAACAGGGCATTTGATGGGTAATCATTGTGATGTGAGGGAGAAGTGAGCCCTGCCACTAATACCACCACCACTAGAATTTTCCAGGAAAGGCACCTGCTAAAGATTCATGTGACTTGATAGAACCCAGGCAATGGTACCGTTCTTGTTGAAGAAGACAAATCTGCCCAGCTCTGCACGTCCGTGTATGTGACAAGAGGCAGAAGAGGTAGAACTGCGTAGCCAGGACCGCCCCTGGGCCCCCGGCAGGATTCAGCCAGCACCCCCAGTGTGGACAGCCTCCTTGTCTACGGCAGCCACTGGGAATATTGGTTGGTGGCTGTGCTCAGAGGTTGTTGAGTATTTTTAACATCACTTCATGAGCTCTGTTCTTGGTCCATCCCAAGGTGTCCTGTCATCTTGGAGAGCTCTCTCAGCTTCAGGTCACATTTCTATGAAAGAGAATGAGCCTATCGTAGCCCTCTCAGCCACCCCCATTCAGTGAGGGGACAGCTCTGAAGACATTGGGACAGGGGAGAGGTGAGAGCCAGGTTTCTCCCCAGGCTCTTCTGCGACACCACCTGAGCCCACAGCATCTTCCACCCGAGCACGCTCCCTCCCATGCCCACAGCCTCTGCACCCCAACCTCCACTCCTGAAACTACAGCTCCCCACCCCCTGGCCTGCAGACCCAGCCCGCTCCCACGATGCGGGGCAAGCTTGGAGGAACTGGCAGAAATCACAGGCCTTAGAGTATCAGAGCAGAAAGGCCTTCAGAGACCATCTAACCCCGGGGTCGCAGTGGCCCTGAGTAGCAGAGCCTCGATGAGGGCACACGATGTGTGGGGCGCCGCCTCGGGCTCTCGGCACGTTGCTTGAGCTGACTCAGAAGGCGCTGGCTGGCTTTGAGGCCAACCCTGCCATGCAGCCGTATGGCCTCAGCCAAACCGGGCAGCTTCTCTGTGCCTCCGGGGTCTCGGCGGCAAAACGCTGATAATGAGATCTCTAGGAGCATCGTGGTGATGATGAAATGAGTTACCACAGCTCATTCTTGGTATTCAGGGACGTGCTTTTCTGTGAAGTTGCTGCACACCGAATTAGCAAAGATTAAGCCGTTGCCCCTGGGGGAAAAACAGGAAGGGTTAGGCTCCCAGGAGTAGTCACACTTCCATCGGCCCGGCAGTACAGAACCTGGCTTTAGGTGTGAACACACTTGATTTGACACCGATCGTAGATTCCTTCGCCTGACCTCATGGCCGACAGCACGACGACTCGTGCCCGGATGAAGCTTCTCCAACACACCTGCTCTCCCCATCAGGCACATTACGGCCTTCTGGAGCTTCCGAGCACTCAGTGGCACTTTAGCGCTATACTTGGGGGACGTTTTTGTTGTTCTTTATTTTATTGAAGTGTAATTGGCATACACTGTTCTTAGTTTTGGGTTGTACTGCATATTAATTCCACAATTCCATACATAACTCAAGGCGCACCGCGAGAAGTGTGGTCACCGTGTGTCACCATATAATGTCATTGCAACATTGTTGACTCAATTCCTTGTGCTGGACTTTTCATCTCCGTGACGTTTATTTTATAACAGGAAGTTTGGGGCGCCTGGGTGGCTCAGTTGGTTAAGCGACTGCCTTCGGCTCAGGTCATGATCCTGGAGTCCCGGGATCGTGTCCCATATCGGGCTCCCTGCTTGGCAGGGAGTCTGCTTCTCCCTCTGACCCTCTTCCCTCTCGTGCTCTCTATCTCTCATTCTCTCTCTCTCAAATAAATAAATAAAATCTTTAAAAAAAAAATAACAGGAAGTTTGTACCTCTTAATCCCTCTTCTCTAGGTCACCCATCCCCCCACCCCCTTCCCCTCTGGCAAACACCACTTTGTATTTAAGAGTTTGATTGTTTGTTTGTTTGTTCATTTGTTTTGTTTCTTAGAGTCCACACAGGAGTGAAATCATGTCATATTTGTCTTTCTCTGTCTGACTTAGTTCACTTAGCATCATACCCTCTAGGTCCATCCATGTTGTTGCAAATGGCAAGATCCCATTTTTTATGGCTGAGTAATATTCCATTGTATATACACACCACCTCTTCTTTATCCATTCATCTGTCGATGGACACTTGGGTGGCTTCCATAGCCTGGTTACTGTAAATGATGCTTCAATGAACATAGAAGTGCATATATCCTTTGGAATTAGTGTTTTCATTTTCTTTGAGTAAGTACCCAGGAGTGGAATCATTAGATCATAGGGTATTTCTATTTTTAACTTTTTAAGGACACTCCATACTGTTTTCCACAGTGGCTGCACCAATTTACAGTCCTGACCAACAGTGCATGAGGGTTCCCCTTTTTTCCACATCCTCCCTAACACTGTTATTTCTTGTCTTTTTTATTCTAGCCATTCTGACAGGTGTGAGGTGATATCTCATTGTGGTTTTGGTTTGCGTTTCCCTGATGCTGAGTGATATTGAGCATCTTTTCATGTGTCTGCTGGTCATCTGGATGTCTTCTTTGGAAAAGAAGAGGTCCTCTGCCCATTTTTAAAACAAATTGGGGTTTTGTGTGTGTGTGAGTGGATGTTGAGTTTTATAAGTTCTTTATATATTGTGGAATTTAACCCCCTTATTGGCTATGTCATTTGCAAATATCTTCTCCCATTCAGCAGGTTGTCTTTTAGTTTTGTTGATTGTTTCCTGCACTGTGTGAAACCTTTTTATTTTGTAGTTTGTGTTTTTGTTTCCTTTGTCTGTGAAGACCCATCTAGGAAAATGTTGCTATGGCTGATGTCAAAGGGATTAGTGCCTATGCTTTCTTTCAGGAGTTTTATGGTTTCATGTCTCACAGTTAGGTATTTCATTCCTTTTGAGTCTATTTTTGTGTATGGTGTAAGATGGTGGTCGAGTTTCATTCTTTTGCACGTAGCTGTCCCGTTTTCCCAACATGGAGGGGCGTGTGAAACCATGAAATCACCGACAAAAAGCACAAAAACGAGAACAACATGGCACCAAATAGGCTGCAAAAAGGACAGCAGGAACTGAAACAAGAAGGCAGAGCATCACCTTGTTGGACCTCAGCTGGGAACACGCACATCAGGCAGCTCAAATGTCTCACCACCGCTGCATACATGTTCTAGAATGTCTGGGAAAACATGACGAGTATTGATTTCGGGGTTACACCTAAAATGTGAGTAAGTAGGTGAATTTGCAAATATGGAATCCACGCATAGTGAGGATCAACTATATAGAGAAAGCCTTCAGAATGGTTCCTGGTGTGTAGGAAGCATTTCATAAACAGTGTTACTTTGTACGCCTTACAATGCAGATATTACTCCTCCCATTTCATAGATGAGGAGAGGGAGTGTCTGAGAGGCCAAAGGACTGGACCCAAGCCACGTAGTTGGCCAATGATGGAGCCAGGTGTAGGCCCGGCCTAACTACTTTCTACGCTGCCTAGAACACAGGGCCCCTGCTCTTTCTCCCTCCCTCCCCCCCCCCTCAGCCTCTGCACAGGTACACAGACACTGACTGAGTACAATACACGTGCAAGGCAGGCCTCCCCCACACACAAACAGACCACGCTGTGTTTGCACAAGAGCTTCCTTTCCCAAACCTCCTTAACTCTGAGACACCTTAGGAACAAAGAGGTTGCCAGGCTTCCTGCCCCAGGCCCCAGCATTCCTCCCTTCTGGCTGCGACTCTCCTTCTGCCTCAGCACTGCCCGGCCCGCGCCAGCCACCAAGGCAGCCTGGCAGAAAGGCTTGGGGACCAGCAGCTACTGACAGATCTTCTCAGCTGGCCTTACCTGACCAAGAACAGAAGTCCCGGGAGAAAGGAAAGCAAGGCAGGGTGGTGTGGAGGTGGAGAGGCCTGGGCCCAGGGACCCCTACGAGGCTCTGCACAGAATAGGCAGCAGAGGGGAGGCTGGGCAGGCAGAGGGGCAGGGGTGAAGGGCACGGCTGTCCTGCAGAACAGGCAATGAGAGAGGACCCAGAGCCTACAACCCAGTGGGTCTTCAGCAAACCATCACCCATCTGGACCAGTCAGGTAACCCCACGCTCCCGGGCCCAGGATTCTCTGAGCAGGTTTCAGATCCCCTCTGAAACCCGGGAGGGCAAAGTGCTCTGCATTTCCATCTGCCTGTTACCAGGGGTCGGTAAGGCATGGCCTGTAGGCCAAATCCAGCTGGTGGCTTATTCGTGTACCACTCACAAGCTAAGAACGGCTTTTACACTCTTCAGGGGTTGAGGAAAGCGGGAGAAGAAAGAAAGAGGACGGGACACCACGTCACCCACAAAGCCGAAAATATTTACTTTTTGTGGGAATTGCCAGCCCCGAACCAGACTGACCTGGCCGTGGAGGCCCTACGCCCACCCGTCGCTAGCAGGTGGCCTTGGGTGTGTTATCTCACCTCTCCAAGGCTCAGTTTCCCCCACTGTACAGTGGAGGCAGTAACCCTATGTCCGAGGGCTGGGAGAATTCAGTCAGGCATTATCTGCGCCATGCCCTCAGCCCAGAGCCCCCAGGCTCCCACACATGACCATGGCAACGGTGGTGTGTGGCAGGGTGTGGTGGGAAAATGAGGGAAAGTGTCCCATCCTGACCGACGGACCATCCTCATGTCACAGACGAGTGGAGAAACTAGAGCATGGGAGAGTGACTCATCTGAGGTCAAACAGCTATAAATAGGGTGTCACCAGGACAGCTTTCCACAGACCCATGAATGTCCCCGGGGCCCCCCTTCCACCGCCCTGTGTCTCCCCACCCACTGCCCCTTGCAGCCCTGCCTCCCACCTTTCTCCAGACTTCTGCCCGGGGTCCCTCTCTCACAGGAATCCGCTCCTCACAAGAAGCTGGTTGACCGCTTCCTCTGCCATATTAGCTGCCCAGAGCTCCAGTGATTTCATGTCCTAGGGGTATTTTCATGTAACAGGTAACGCCTAGACCCCCAAATAGCCAGAGATATTTATCTCTAATCATGTAATATCGGCACAGGGACAGGCATTTGGAGCTATGCTGAAAATTGTAGATGGCCACTTCCATCCAAAGCATCCTTTTATTTTCCCACTTTCCTCCCAACATCAGATGAAAATCTGGCCAGCCAGGGCCTTGCCTCCCAGATCAACTACCCAAATTCAGTCTCACGTGTTTAGCTCACGATCTGGAACAGACAGATGAATGTAAGCTCGTGACATGGCCACGGAGTTTGGTGCAGCTCTGGTCCAGCTCGCCCTCTGAGGCCTCTGAGCATGGGGTTCACTTCTCCCCAGGCCCTGGTGCTTGAAGGAGGCATGGTCTCTCTGGGGTCCTGTGAGGGGGCCCAGGCCAAGCTGTCTTTTGAGATTACCAGTACCTATATTTTATAAAACGAGGAAGTGTCCAAACAAGGTTATGAAACTTATGATCCATTTAAATATTTACACTGCAAAATTTACACTTGCAACCCGAATAATGCAACCTCGTGGTGCTAATGTACAAAATACTTTCAGGATTTATAACAAATATTTACTTATCCCAAACTCTTACACAAAATCGTCCAATGGTAAGCTAGATGGCAGTTTAAAGTTGAACAGCATGTACCTTTTTTATTGTTGCTCTGTCGCTGTGTCTCTGCATCTGATTATAGCATCACTTATTGAGAGATGAGGTCCATGAAAATGAGACCCAGACCACCCAAGCTCTTGCTTGTTTCTCCAGGAAATGCCTAGGTGGCTCTCCTACCACTGGGCTGTGCTGAGTGACTGCTCCAAGCCTGATCCCAGACCCCGACGCCTCTCTTGCATCAAGCCTGCCTCAGAGGCCACCAGCTTCTCCTCCTGGCCAGGTGCAAATTCTTCTTCTGATGCAGGAGACCTGCCATCACGCTGCTCTGCCCTCCCTCCCCTCCGCCCGCTTCTAGGAGGGTCACCAGCTTCATCTCCTCTTAGTGCTCAAGAAGTAATTCTTAAGTACAGTATTGGAAAGGGAGAGTCAGTTTACAAAGGACAAACATTACCTCAGCCAGGTGACTAAGGTCAACACCAACAGGCATAGGTCATGTTGATAGTATATACCCTTGATATGTAATAAACCAACAGTGACAGGTCATGTTGGTAGTATGTATTCTTGATACATAATGCAAATGGCACTTTACCCCTGTGATCTTCCTCCCCAAAAGCCATAACCCCAGACCCATCGTGAGAAAAATATCAGACAAATTCTAATCAAGGAACATTCTACAAAATTCCTGACCATACTCTTCAACATTGTCAAGGTCATCAAAAAACAAGGGAAGTCTGAGAAACAGTCACAACCAGAAGGAGCCTAGGGAGACATGACAACTGAATGAAATGTGGCATCCTAGAGCAGAAAAGGGACCTTAGGTAAAAGGTAAAGAAAGCTGAATAAATTACGGACTTTACTTAATGATAATGTATGGATATTCGTTTTTGAATAGTGTGTATGTACCCTCCTAATGCAGGAGAAACTGGGCACGGGGTACACACACTATCTCTGCACAACAGTTCTAGAAATCTAAAAATATTCTAAAATAAAAAGTTTAAAAAAAAAAAAAAAAAGACCCCTCTACGCTTCGGTTGCCTTCCTAGGAACAGGAAGGGGGTGATAACCAGAACATCTACTTCATGGAACTGTTGACAAAATCAGTACGTAAAGCTCTTAAGCAGAGCCTAAATCAGAAAATATTTGCTGTGATGTTAGTATTTTTTGTAGCCGAGAGATGATGTCTGGAAGGAAGGCTGCCCAACATGGGGGGAGCTGCATGGTCAAAGGCCCTCCCACCCCCCACCCCCAGATCACGATGGCCATCGAGTCCTGAAGAGGATGGACGCCCGGAGAGGAAGAGGAAGCAGGTGTCTGGGAGACCTCCCATCAGTGACCACACTCAGGAGCCTCCTTGGAATGCGGGAAGTACAGGGTGTTGCTGTGACTTCTACAAAGGCATCCTGGTCTCTGTGTTCATGACCCAGGGCACTGGTGAGCACAATGGCCGGAAGAGCTATTCACCGCCCGACAAACAGACAGTGTCTGCCGCCTCCCTTCGTCGCCCAGGAGAGCTGCTCACCAAATCCTGCTGAAGCAACCCCACCTCCACCAGGAACGGTGGACATGGCAGGCCCGCCAAATAAACATCCGGGTAGCCTGGGCCTCCAGCGCCCCCAGCAGCCAGGCTGCCGCAAGGCCATCTCACAGTGGCCAGGCCCCCGCGTGGGACTTGCGACAAGCTGGCTTCCTCTGAGCCTTCCCCTCAGCACTGACGGAGCTCCACCTGCAATCAAGTCCCTAAGGGCCATGGCCTTCCCAACAGGTGACAAAGAGGCCTGTGCCAGGCCTGAACCAAAAGTCATAGGAGTGGATGTGAATTCCGCCGGGTCGCCGATTCGCTGTCACCCAACTTCTCAGTGCCTCGGCTTCTGCTCTGTCGCTGGAAGAAACACCACCTGTCAGGGATGTCTCAGAGCCCCAGGAAAAGCACAGGAAACCATGCAGATGAAGGCGCTCGGTGAGCCCCAAAGCACACAGCTCTCTTGCTCCCAAGGCACCTGCCAAGCAGGACCTTCCGCTTTCAAGGTCAGGTTTTTTGTACTTCAAAGGACTTGCACCTAGGGGGCGCTCAGCCGGTTATGTCGGGAGAGCATGTGATGCTCAGTCTTGGAGTTATGGGTTCGAGCCCCACATTGGGTGTGGAGATGACTTAAAATCTTTAAAAACAAACCAAGACACAAAAACAAAAACAGAGGACTTGTACCTAGAACTCACGGAGGCTTACACGTGAGGACTGACCCTAAGTGAAGGCTCACAAAATGGAAACCCAGTGTGCGGACTTGATTCGCCCAAAGTCACCCCCCAGGCTAGTGACATAGCAGCCACGGGATCCACTCCTCCTCCAGTGTCGTTTCGCCTCCTCTCAGAGGGATGAAGCTTCGCTGTCGGCCTCAACTGAGTTCGGGGACAGGATTCCCAAGTCTGTTCCTGGCCTATGGCTTCATCATTTGTCTCTCTGTGACTCCATTTTTCCTCACCTATAGACTGCAGAGAATAAGCAGGAAGAACATTCGGTGCCATTCAAACAAAGCTCTCCGAGCCTTACCGACCACCTGCTCTGTGTGAGGCTTCAGCAGTCTCTGTGGTATGTATAAAAACAGAAAGCACTTTAGTGCCTGCCCACAAGGAACATATAATAAAATAGCAGTAATTAAAATTTTGGAAGCACCTTACAGCTTTTCTTTCTCTTTCTCATTTAACCTTCAAAACAGGCAGGTGTGACTGGCACTATTTCACGAACATGGACCTGAGATGGAAGGAGCTTGCCCAAGTGGGGAATTGGGATGGTCTCACCGAATCCCGTTACACTTGCCACAAGGCACTGTCTCGATTTTTTTTTAAGATTTTATTTATTTATTTGACAGAGAGAGACACAGCGAGAGAGGGAACACAGCAGGGGGAGTGGGAGAGGGAGAAGCAGACTCCCCGCTGAGCAGGGAGCCCGATGCGGGGCTCAATCCCAGGACCCCAGGACCATGACCTGAGCCAAAGGCAGATGCTTAACAATTGAGCCACCCAGGCACCCCTCAATTTTTTTTAAAGTAGGGCTCCATGCCCAGTGTGGAGCCCAGTGTGGGGCTTGAACACATGACCCTGAGATCAAGACCTGAGCTGAGATCAAGAGCCACACGCTTCACCATCTGAGCCGCCCAGGCGCCCCTGAGGCACTGTCTCTAAATAACTCGAATCTAAGACAAAATTTGATGATGACTACCATTTCTTCTAGAACTCTCTCAGCTTCAAGTGACCAAAAAAGAAAAAGAAAAAGGCAGAAACCAAATATGAGCTCACAAACTGAAAAGTCCAGCAGCAGGGCTGGGCTGTTTCCAGTGTAGCCTGACTGGGGTTTATGTGACCACAAAACCCTGGTTTCTCTCCCTGTCTCAGCTTAGCTTTGATCTCCGCCCTGAGCTGGCCTTCTCAGGCTCCCTATGATGACAAAATGGAGACAGCGGTTGCAGTGTTTATGCTTCCAGGCTCAAGGCTGTGGGGGAGGAGCCCCCACCTTTCTTCCAGAAAGTCTCATTGGCTCTGGTTGGAGCCCAGGCCCCTCCCACGCTCATCACTGTGACCTTGAAGACAGACCGTGGCTTTGGCCAATCGGGCTGACTCACAGAGTGGGGATCAATCCCACCCAAAGCATAAGTGCCAGAATGGGGAGAGGGCGGTTCTTAAAGCACAGGGAGGCGCTCTTTTCTCCCGGAATGGTGAATGGATGCTCAATGGCCTGACAATGAAGGGTGAATGGATGCTCAGTGGCCTGACGATGCACATGCGTAAAAGTGAATGAAACACGTCATCCACCTTAACTTGACTCAGTGGCTTTGTCTCTGGTTCTTCGAACCACCTCTGACTGGATAACAATTTTGTCCCCTTGGTATCTAAACCACAGCCTCTGAGGTACTGAGGTGTTTTCAAGACAGGAGAGGTTAAGCAAAAACTTCACAGTCCTGCATTTGGATTGGAAATAGCAGATTTTATGGCTGGTTGTGCAGCGGTTATGAACCGATATTCTCTGTCTTCCAAGCAGGTCCTGGGGGTCCATCCTTCCCTTCCACTCACCTCCCCCATCTACCCAGTCAGTCACCAAAACTTGACAGTTCCGATTCAGAAATGCCTCCCAGCTCTAGACCCTTCTCTCCATCCCATGGCCACTGCCACAATGCCAGCCCCTCATCTCTCACCCCGACTTTAAAAGTGTCTTAACCAGGGGCACCTGGGTGGCTCAGTCAGTGGAGCGTCCAGCTCTTGATTTTGGCTCAGGTCATGATCTCAGGGTTGTGGGATCAAGCCCCACGTTGGGCTCCATGCTGAGTGTGGAGCCTGCTTGGGATTCTCTCTCTCCCTCTGCCCCTCCCCCGACACACACACACACACACACACATACACACACACACACACGTGTGTGTGTGTGTGTGTGTGCGCGCGTGCACGCTCTCTCTCTCAAGAAAGAAGTGTCTTAACCAGCACCCTTGAGACCGTCTCTCCCCACCCCAGTCTACACCATCAGGGCTATTTTCCCCACCAAATGCTGGCTAAGCCACACCCCATCAGGCAGGCTACTGGAGAGAAACAGAGAGAACACCTGCAGGGGTTTTCTAAAGTGAACCGACCAGGGGTGGAGATGCACCTGGGGACTAGCCCCATGGGAAGCCTCCACCTTCCTGGGCCCGAGAGACAGAGAGAGGAAGCCAAGTTACCAGAGCCAAGGAAAACCAGAGCTATGGCGGCACAGGGACGCCACCGCTGCCCGGAATGTGACAAGGCAACAGGGGGATAAATACCCCAACCCATCTCTCCTCCCGCCTTCCAACAGGGGGTCAGGGCGCGTAGGTGAAGCAGCCTATAGAGAAGTCGAGAAGAGGGTAGAGAGTGGGTGGGCTAGCAGGAAGCAGGGCAAAGAGAAAATAACCAGCCCACATAGTTACACGCATGCGTGCACACGCGCACAGCCAGATTTCACTCCCTCTCACTCTCAGGAGCAAGCCCAAGTTCATGAGTCCGGTACACTCTGGCCACACTCTCTCCCTACAACAGGGATTCCCATTAGCGCCGCCCACCACCGCCATGCCCAAGCCCGCTACCCCAGACCTACAAGGCCCTCTCCTGACTTCCCGCCTTGTCAGGTGCTACTCCCTCTGCTTACATTATGCCTTCCCTACTCCCCCAGCTCTCCCCTTCTTTCCACATCAAAGTCCCATTCATCCTTCAAGGCCTTTCTCAGATGGCACCTCCTTCGTGCAGCCTTGACCAAGTCCCACACTCAGAGCATCTCCTGGGCTCCCATAGCCTCCTCCATAGACTCCATCCTAGCAGCTGTGGCCTTGTTCTGGGACGGTTTGCTGGTCTACCTCCCTGTTCAGGCTCCGAGCTCCTCGAGACTGGAGACTGACTCTCTTCATCTCTCCATCCTTGGCCTAAACACAGTATCAGGCACATTGTCAGTCCATAAATAGTCATTGAATCTATGAATCAAAGATGAAGAGAGGACTTTGGTTTCCTTCTAATTCTTGCCCCCACCCCTATTTTTTTTTGCTCCCACAGCAGAGAAGCAGAGCGGGGCAGGAGTAAGAAAGAGAAAGGGGAATGTGTACTCCAATATCCACCCGGTGCTTTTCTCTCCCAATCCGGCTCCAGGCTCTGCCTGACATAATACGAGAAGCCTTTCTCCTTGGCCTTTCTATTACTGGACAAGTCCAGGTTTGAGATGAGTGGACCTAAGAAAACAGCTTTGTCCATGAGGCCCCTGGCTTGCCCTCATCACTTTCTGTGGTAGCATCCTCCCCACCCAGGAGAGGTCCCAACCATCTGGCATGGTCATGAGCGGGGCTCTACTGTCCCTGCTTACTATAAGCACAGACATTTTGTCAAAGCATGTCTGACTGGGCCAGGGGTGGGGGGTGGCGTGGTGGTGGGGAGACAAGACTCATTCCTTCCCCTTCTACAGAATTCATTCATTTATAATGTGTACTGAGTGCTCCAAAGTACCAGGCACTGAGGACACAGCCCTGAATGAGCACAAAAGGTCCCTGCCTCCTGGACCCACAGTCCAGTGAGAGGGAAGATGTTGAACAAGTAACTGTTCACATATTGTGTGGGGACTATAGAGAAGGGGGAGGAGGTGGCAGAGGGAAGGAGCAACCAAGAGAACAGATGGAATGAAAGAAAGCCAAAAGCTGAAGAATCCTCACAAACCAGCTCCTCTTCTCATTTCTGCTTAAATTCCAGAACTCGAGGGACCGGGAGAGAAAGAATTACCGGCCAGGAGAGATACTGTATCCGTTTCCTGGGGCTGCCAGAACCTACCACAGACCAGGGGGCTGAACAACAGGAATGTATTATGTCATGGTCCCAGGGGCCAGGAGTCTGAAAGGAAGATGTGTGCAGGGTTGTTTCTTGCAGAGGCTGTAAGGGACAGCATCTCATGCCTGTCCCCCAGCTTCTGGTGGTTGGTGGACCATCACTGGTGTTCCTTGGCTTGTAGATGGTGTTCTCCCTGTGTCTTCACAATGTCTTCCCTTTATCTGTGTCTCTTTCTCTTCACAGGGCCTTCGTGTGTGAGTGTGTGTGTGTGTGTGTGTGTGTGTGTGTGTGTGTAACATACATAACAAAAAATTTTACCATTTCAACCATTTTGAAGCAGAGTTCAGTGGCATTAAGCACATTTACTATGTTGGGCAACCATCACCACCATCTGTCTCCAGGACTTTTGCATCTTCTGTCCCCATTCAACACTAACTCCCCACTCCCCACTCCCCTACTCCTCTGGGAGCCCCTACTCTGTGTGCTGTCTCTATGAGTCTGACTATTCTAGGTACCTCCTAAGTGGAATCGTATAATATTTGTCCTTTTGTGTCTGGCTGATTGCACTTAGCCTGAGGACTTCAAAATTCCTCCTTATCTGCACAGCATTATTTTTATGAGGACACAGTCATATTGGATTAGGGGCCTGCTCTACTCCAGTATGATCTTATTTTAACTTGACTGATTATATCTGCAATGACCTCATTGCCAATTGCAGTCACATTCTGAGGTATTAGGAGGTGGGGACCTCAACATATGAATTTGGGGGCAACAATTCAACCCATATCAGATAGGCACTGATCAAGACAGAGATGGGAAATACAGAAAAGTCACCTCTGCTGGGCAGAGTGGGAGGAGTAGATGAGCAAGCTCTTGTTTTGTTGACCCCTAACCCTGCTATGCTCCTGACAGGGGCCACTTCCCTGGCGTACTTCCCCAGGCTGGCTGACTCACTGCACAGGAAGGGACAGGCAGGAATGGCTGGATGCTGAGCCAGGGACCCCTCACCTCTGGCCAGGCCTAGCATGGCTTCCTGGGGAGTCCCACTCACCAGCCCTCCGCACTCTGTGTCCTGCCTGGATAGTGGGTGGCCACTTAGCCCTCAGAGGGAGGCCAAGGGGGGGCCCTTTCTCCCTTGACAATGTCCTTATCCGGGAGCCCAGCTGCCCTAGCCCAGAGGCTTCCGCTGCAAGTCACATCCATCCACACATATGAAGCACTCCCTTCCTTTTCAACGAAAATGCATTAACACCCACTGAAGGCCTGGCCTAGGCCCTAGAGATAGGGCAGCAAATGAAAGGAACCGCCACTGTCCCTGTGAAGTTTACATTCAAGTGGAAGGAGACAAAGACAAAACAAATCAATGGGCACCAGGGCAGGTGGTGACAAGGGTGATGGAGGGAACAAAGCCGGACAGGAGGGTAGGGAATGGGTGGGCTGGGCTGGGCTGTGTCATCTGTAAAGTGGAGAAGCCATCCAATAGCAGAGGTCCAAAAGAAGGAGGGCTGCTGGCGGAAAGGGATCCAGGCTGAGGAAAGAGCAAGTGCCCAGGGCCAGAGGGGGAGGGTGCCTGTGGATTCTTGAAATAGCCCAGAGTCGGGGGGGGGGGGGGGGGGGGGGGGGGGGGGGGGGGGAGCGAGGTGGGGGGAGCGGGGGAGGTGCGCCACACACTGTGGGCCCTCCAGAATTGGGTTTCACCCTGAGGAAGTAGAGGATAAAAAAGGAATGAGTGGGGTCTGCCAGGCCTGGAGAGACAGCGCAGGTCTCAATTTAGAAGCCCAGTTTTCTGTGTCAGTGTTGGTTTAAGTCTCTTTGTTCCAAAGGGGGTTGTTTGTTTGTTCATCTTAAATTTAAATTGGGAGAAAAAGTACAGTAATCTCTGGGTTAACCACTTTTGCCTCAGAAAGCTGGCTACTCCAGCCACAGCTAACCTCATGCCATGGGAGGCAGGACACGTGTGTGTGTGCTCGCATGCACGCACAGGGCAGTGTCTAACACCCTCCCCAGCTGGCCTCGTGGGCCAAAAAGGAAATGAGATCTCCCTCCCACCATCTTCCCTTGTCCCCTCCAACTTTTGGTTCTCCTGGGACTGTTCCTGTCTGCTGGAGGGAGGGACAGCCCAGGTACTAGAGACAAGGAAGGAGCTGGGGAGACACTTGAGAGTGTGTGTGGCAGAAACAGATGTGTACAAGCCAGCAAGGCGATGGGGACAGAGAAGTGTGGGCAGAGCTCCGCTCATGTTGTGTGACCAGAGCACATTCCTGCAACTCGATGAATTTGGGAAAACAAATTTGCAGATCTAGACAAGTTTATGAGGACGGGGGCACAGGGGGATGGTCCAGGGCCAGAGCTAAAACGAAGGAAGCACTTCCATGCCGAGGAAAAGCATCTGTGGGTTGGCGTGGTGGGGAGAGGAGTTTCCGGCTGTCCCCAAGCACAGTGAGGCCAGAGCAGTGGGGAGGGCTGGGCCGGGCCTCTGTGGGTTGTCAGCAGTGAGAGAGGACAGTGCTTCCCCCAGAGAGGAAAGAAGCCGCTCCTGCCAGGAAGCAAAGCAGAGAGAGAAGGCCCACAGCGGGGCAGGAAGGGCTGAAAGCAGACCTCCCCCAGCAGAAGATTCTGGGTGATGGGGCACCTGGGTGCCTCAGTCATTAAGCGTCTGCCTTCGGCTCAGGTCATGATCCCAGGGTCCTGGGATCGAGCCCCACATCGGGCTCCCTGCTCAGCGGGAAGACTGCTTCTCCCTCCCCCACTCCCCCTGCTTGTGTTCCCTCTCTCGATGTGTCTCTCTCTGTCAAATAAATAAATAAAATCTTAAGAAAAAAAAAAAGAAGAAGATTCTGGCGTTATGGCAGGCCCATCCCTGGAGGCCTGCCGTTGGTCAGCGCCCTGCACTCCCCAGTAGCCAGAGGGGGTGGAGTAGTTAAGGAACCCAGAAGGTGTGGCCCGGAGCAGGAAAGAAGAGAAGCAGAATTTACTGGACTTTACTATGTGTGGGATAGTTTCCGTAGGGTCCCAAGATGATCCTGAAACGTAGGTGGTTTTGTTCCTTTTCTACAGATTATGAAAACAGAAAAGACTCACATAACCCCAGGGCCACTCAGCAAGTAAGTGCCCCCCATCACACACACCCAGCCTATGATGCTCTTTCTGCCACCCCACACCCATCTAAAAGGCAGAAGAGCCGTGGTGTGCAAGGGAAGCAAACTCATCCCATGCAGCCCCAGAGGGCAGAACATGCCCTTGGTTACAGGCAGAGTGCAAACCTTTCCAATAACCACAACTACCCCCTAGGAGGGGCCCAGCCTGAGGAGGGGGTGAGCTCACGCCAAGCTGACTACTGAGGGGGATCCAGGAGGTCCCCATCCCTCAGAGAAGCTATGCTGTGAGGGAGCAGCACGGGAACCTGCCAGGGTCCCATCGTGCCCTTGACCCGCCTTTAGTGTGGGAAGGAGGGAACCTCAACTTTGGATGAAGGGGAGAGGAGTGGTGGCTGCCACTCTCCTGGAGCACCCAGCAAAAGATCTCTGTTATAATCATTCCGTCCACAGTATCATTAACAGCTGTCCTTTTCTGTGCATTTACTATTGGCAGGCGCTGTGCTCAATGTGTTGCATGCGCTAATATGATTTAACCCTCAAAGCAAGTCTATGAGACAGGCACTCTCATTACTGCCCTTTCTTTTTTTTAAGATTTTATTTATTTATCTGAGAGAGCAGGAGCGGGGTGAGGAGCAGAGGCAGAGGGAGAAGCAGGCTCCCCGCGGAGCAGGGAGCCCGACGCGGGGCTCCATCCCAGGACCCCAGGATCATGACCTGAGCCGAAGGCAGCCGCTCAACCGACCGAGCCACCCAGGAGCCCTTTATTACAGATAAGGAGACCGGCTCAGGGAGGTGATATAACTTGCCCACAACTGCACAGCCTGTATGTGGCAGAGCCAGGACCCCAGCCCAGATCCATCAGACTTCAGAGCCAGTGTGTAATGTGAGGAGCCAATGTTGCTACGACCTGTCCTGATACAGAGAGATCTCCAGGACAGAAGGTAGTCATTTTCCATTGCTGCTGTGACACATTACAACACACTTAAACACACATTTATTGTACTGCGTTTTCTAGAGGTCAGAAGTCCGACACATGGGTCTCACTGCGCTGAAATCAAGGTGTTCTGGGTGCTTTCGGGGAGAATTCATTTCCTTGCCTTTTCCAGCTGCTAGAGGATTGGGCTCATTCCTTGGCTTGGGCTCCTTTCCTTCAGCTTCAAAGCCAGCACTGTCCTGTCTTTCTGACCTTTTGTCACATCTCCCTCAGACGACAGCCAGGACCATAGCTCTGATTTTAAGGATTCATGTGAAGAGCCTAGGTTCCCTTGTATAATTCAGGATAATCTCCCCGTCTCAAAGCTCTTAACCTTAATCACATCTGCAAAGTCCCTTTTGCCATGTGAAGGAACATATGTACTGGTTCTAGGGATTAGGATGTGGACATTTGTGGGGGGAGGCGTTATTCTGCCTACTGCATACAATAAAGATGGGAAAAGGCGAATGTCCCAGTAGCAAGGTGCCAAAAAATGGTGGGGGAAGGGAATGAGACATAATATATATTAGTATTCGCATAAAGAGTCATGCATAAAAACCAATATTCGTTACTGGGGGCGGGCTAGACTGGTAGGGGATGGAGAGGTCGGATGGAGATGTATTTTGTCATTATTGGAGTGTTCAAACACACACAAGAGCGCAGACAGTAGTATAATGCATTCCATGTACCCATCACCGTGCATCAGCAATTACCACCACATCCCCATTCTTATGTCATTTGCCTCCCCACTTTTGGGGAAGGGGCTGAGAAGTTTAAAGCCAGTCCCGGACACCAGATCGTTCTAGCCTTAAAAATTTCAAGATGAATCTCTAAGAGATAGGGTTTTTCAAAAAATATTCCACAACACCATCATCCTCCTAAAAAAATTAACAACATGTCCTTAATATCATCTGATACTTAGACAATATTTAAATTTCCCCCATTGCCTACAGAAAACATTTTTTTTTTAGTAATTGATATGGTTGAAGGAGGATTCCAACCAGGCCCACATGTTGCCCTTGGTTGATAGGACTCCTTAATCTTAATCTAGAACAATTTCCAGAAGGGACACTTCTCCCTCCCTACCCTTTTATATCTTTAGCTTTCAATCATCTAAATGTTAAATTTTAGATGTTAAATCATCTAAAGTTAAATTTAGAGGAAAATACAAACCTAATGCTTCAGGGAGAGTTAGCATCCCCCAAAGGAGGGGGGTGTAAGAAAGCCCCCCAAGAAGTGGAGAATCAAGGGTGGAGAGGATGGTGAGGGTGGCAGAAGGCCCACCAAAGTTCCAGGTGGTAGACAGAGTCAGGGAGACCAGGGGTCTAGCATTCTGGGGGGTTTCCTGGCCTGCTCCGCAGAGGCGGGTAGAACGATGGTGGGGACAGCAGCCACGATCTAGCTTGAAGTAACCTGAGGGAAACCCCCAAAGCCAAGGATGATACAATCATTCTAAGTATGCATGGTAGTGAGAAACCACAGGAAGCCTACCATCCACCAAACTGAGCCAAGTGTCCTACCAAAGCATATGCAGATTAGACCACCAGGGACAGCGGAGACAGGCAAAGCACAGAGGACAGACAGCCCGAAGAAACTAGAACTCGGCTGCCTGAGTTCAGGTCCTTGCTCTGCCACCAGCCGCCTGCACTGTCCTGGGAAAGTCACCTGTGGACCTTGAGGAACCATGGCTGGGGGAGGCGGGAGTGAGTAGTAATATATGTTAGTATTTGCTTGCGTTTGCATAAAGAAAGAGACAGAAAACCCAACCGAGAATCAAATGAGATCCTGGGCATGGGTATGGAAGTGGCAATTTCCCCACTTAATATGGCGGAACAGCCAGATCCCCAAATTCCACTCCTACCAAGTTCCCCGCATTATTTCTGACCCAACAGAAGGGTTGCTGCAGGATGTATAAGAGTTTGCCGTGAATAGGAAAGTTACTATAAACAAGGAAATGACAGGCACAAAGGCAAACAGACGGGAGTGAGCCCAGTGAATTCAGAGAATTAAAAGCCATGCGAAATACTAAATCACTGTGGGATCTTGGACTGGATACTGGAACAGGAAATGGACATTAGTGGAAAAACCGGCGAGGTCGGAATAAAATCTGCAGTTCAGCTAATAGTACTGTACCCGTGTTAACCTCTTAGTTTTGACAAATATCCCATGGTTACATGAGATGTTAACATTAGAGGGAAGCTGTACTCTTCTGGCAAGTTTTCTGTAAACCTAAAGTCATTTCAAAAAAATTTTTTTCAAAAAGCTATTAAGAAAGAGAGAGAAAGAAGAATAGTGCAAAATGACTACAGCATATAAGGTGCTGGAAGTGGGGAAATGGGTGAGAGACATCAGCCCAGGCCAGACGGCCGGGCCCTCCTATATGGTGCAGTCTGCAGGCAGTGACTCTGTGACAACGTTCTCCCTCTCTGAAACTTTCCCACAGGTCCCAGGGGGACACTAGTGACAGCTTCTTTTTTTTTTTTAAGCTATTTATTTGTTTTTTTTTAAGATTTTTATTTATTTATTTGACAGAGACAGCAAGAGAGGGAACACAAGCAGGGGGAGTGGGAGAAGGAGAAGCAGGCTTCCCGCTGAGCAGGGAGCCCGACGTGGGGCTCGATCCCAGGACCCTGGGATCATGACCTGAGCCAAAGGCAGACGCTTAACAACTGAGCCACCCAGGTGCCCCAAGATTTTTATTTATTTGACAGAGAGAGTAAGAGTGAGCACAAGCAGGGGGAGTGGCAGGCAGAGGGAGAGGGAGAAGCAGGCTCCCCACTGAGCAGGGAGCCCTATGCAAGATGCAATCCCAGGACCCTGGGATCATGACCCGAGCAGAAGGCAGATGCTTAACCGACTGAGCCACCCAGGCGCCCCTAGTGATAGCTTCTTAACCCCCAGGTTCTCCTTAACTATAATTCACCTGTCCATACTTGCCTGAACCCACACACTAAGGTCCCAGGTTTCTCTCTCTCTCTCTCTCTCTCTCTCTCTCTCTCTCACACACACACACACACACACACACACACACACACACACACACACACACACTGCCCCTCCGGGAGGAGCCTGTGACCAGCCTCTGATCCTCCTCCTGAATCCAGAACCACTACCCAGAACAGAAGTCAGCAGCCATCCCCACTCAGTGAGTCTGCTGTCCCCACAGCTGTGGAAAGGGAGGCTCAGAAAGACAAGCCAAGGTGCAACTACCACCTGTGGTCAGCCCCTGAGACTCAGAGAGTCAGCTTGCTGGCTTGCTCAGTGGCACCTTCAGGATGACACCACCCTTGCAGCATTACCTGCAGCCCTTTCACCCTCCTCGATGATCAGAGGCAAAAAAAAAAAAAAAAAAAAAGCAAAGAACAGTGCCAGTGTTAACACATCCACTTAGTGAGCCCCTGGTTCTGGAACTGGACAATCCTGGCTCTGCTGCTTCCTAGCAAGTTCATTAACCTCCTTGTGCCTCAGTTTACCCATTTGTAAAATAAAGATCATAAGGCTATCAACCTCATGGGGCCATTTGTGGGCTCAATGAGCTTATCTAGCAGCTAGAACAGTCCCTAACACATCATTTGTGCCCATCCAAGTGTTATTCTTTGGACTATTTTTTCACTGAGTATCTCCGGAATACCTACAGTGGGTACCCCAGGAGCTGATAATCTAGTTGGGGAGATTTTTTTTTTAAGACGCATGAAATGTCATATTACCATCCAGGACAATGTCTGAATAGAGTCTAGCAGGTAATTCAGAAAGAAATTCCTACAAGAGTACAGGGAGGTGGCAGAGCAGACTGAGGTGACCAAGGGTACTGGGGCAGGGGGAGGGCCCCCGCTGGCCTCAAAGCCAGGTCAGCTGCATACAGGGGAAGAGAAGAGGATGGTCCTGGGCTGGGAGCTGGGGCTGAGGACAGAGGAGGTGGGAACTTAGGCGTAGACTCAGGAGGGCACACGGTCTCCCAAGAGCAAGGACAGAATTGTAAATATCCATCAGTTAACACAGGATGGTAAAGGGCTTTTGTGATGATTTTAGAATTGGAACATTAGCTTTTCGTATGTTCAATAAATACATATTTATTGAGCACCTACTGTGTGTCAGGTTCAAGGCACTTGGGACACATCTCCAAAGAGGACAGTCCAAACCACCCACTCTAGTGGAGTTTAAATTCCAGCAGGAGGAGGCAGACCATAAACAGGACACATCCTAGGAAAAGTCTCCACTCGGGCGCCTGGGTGGCTCAGTCAGTTAAGCGTCTGCCTTAGGCTCAGGTCATGATCCTGGGGTCCTGGAAACGAGTCCCCACATCGGGCTCCCTGCTCAGTGGGGAGCCTCCCTCTCCCTCTCTCTCTGCCCCTCCCCCCTGCTTGCTCTCTCTCTCTCTCTCTCTCTCTCTCTCAAATAAATGAACGAAATCTTTAAAAAAAAGAAAAGCCGGGCGCCTGGGTGGCTCAGTTGGTTGAGCGACTGCCTTCGGCTCAGGTCATGATCCTGGAGTCCTGGGATCGAGTCCCGCATCGGGCTCCCTGCTCAGCAGGGAGTCTGCTTCTCCCTCTGACCCTCTTCCCTCTCGTGCTCTCTCTCTCTCATTCTCTCTCTCTTTCAAATAAATAAATAAAATCTTAAAAAAAAAAAAAGAAAAGCCTCCACTCTGTTAGAAGGTGAAAGTGCTCAGGAAAACAGTGTCGATGAAGGGGGAGTTAGGAAGTTTTCAAGCAGGAACACTGAGTAGGAAAGAACAAAGCAAAGCTTTAGGAGCAGGACAAAAGTAAATTCAATATTCATTACCTCCAGCCCCCTCCCCACTCCCAGTCTCCTAAAGAGGACAGATCCTGAGAAATACGACTTGCTTTGCTGAGCTGGGGGAGTGGGAGTGGAGAATACAAACCGGAACGCGGAGTGAGTGCTCCACTGCTCCACGGGGACAGAAGGCTGGCTGGGGACAGAAGGCTGGCTGGTGGCACCGGTGGCAGCTGAGCCGGGGGCAGGGGACAAGGCAAGAGTAGCTGCCACAGAATGGGGGCTTGCAGAAAGAGACACCCAGAAAGGGTTTTTAGAATGGTGTTCTCTGGCCTGTGAGCTGTCTGTCACCCCTCCTCCAGCTCTCCATGGCATCTTCATGAACTGCCCACTATCCGTGGGCAGCCCACATTGAATGGGTGTGTGTTTACTGCAATACAAAGGTGTGGCCGGGAGGAGAGAAGCCCAGCACAGCCCAAGCCCGGCGATGGTGCAAGGCAATGGGTCAAGTGATGTGTGCAGACTGAACAAGTGACGACAGGGGGTCAGGAGGAGGGTAGGACAGTTGTTTGGGCTGAGGAAGAGCTTTGAGGGCCTGGCCTACAGGAGGCAGGAGGAATGAAGGCCGAGAAACGCACCTGGAGCTGGAAGCAGAAGGCCCAAGGCCTGATCTCAGGCCATAAATCACCATCTCCTGCCTTAGGCTTGCTTCCTTATCTCTAAATTGGGCAGCCTGGTGGTAACTGCCGGCAGGACAGGGAGGGGGCAGAGCAGACTGGGAGGGAGTCGGAGCACTGGCCCGTCGGGCACTCTGCAAACGTGTGTGGAGACACTGCTGAGGAGTGGGCCTTCCTCTGGCTTTGGGCCTCTGACCCTCTCTCAGCTCTCGCTGAGTACTCACCGCCTCGCGCCATTTCTCTTTGGAGCTGACCTCTCCCTAAACTCATCATGGTATCCAAGGGCCTGTTGGGCAGTTTCACTTCAATGGCCCCTCACGCCCGAACCACCCCCCCCCCAATCTGTGAGGAGGTTACCTTGCGCGCCAGAGGGCGTGAGAGATTCTGGAAGCAAGAGCCACATTTGAGAGGCAGGTGTGGGACTAGAGGGCGAAGCAGTCCCAGGTGCTGTGAATCTCGGGGCTGATGGATGACAGGGTGAGGAGAACGGCCTCCAGGGCAGGGAGGCGCTCAAGCTCATGAACTCTGATCTGGATATTTGTTTTGAGATTCCTATTGCTTCTGTAACAAATTACCACCCACTTAGTGGCTTACCATAACACACATCATTTTACAGTCCTGAAGGCCTGAAGTCTAAAATGAGTTGTTCCTTCGGGGGCAGCTTTACGGGAGAATCGGCTTCCTTGCAGCAGCCAGCTTCTGGAAGCAGCTGCTTGCATTCCTTGGCACGTGGCCCCACATCACCCGGACCTCTGCTTCTGCCTTCACGTCTCCTTCTCCAGCTCTGGCCCTCCTGTCTCTTCACATAAGGACTCCCGCTGATCCTACCTGGCCCACCCGTGTAATCCAGGATAACCTCCCCATCCCGAGATCCTTAACTTAATCCTGGGGGCGAAACGCCCTCTGGCGCGCAAGGTAACCTCCTCACAGATTGGGGGGGCGGGGTTCGGGCGTGAGGGGCCATTGAAGTGAAACTGCCCAACAGGCCCCTGGATACCATGATGAGTTTAGGGAGAGTCAGCTCCAAAGAGAAATGGCGCGAGGGGGTGAGTGCTCAGCGAGAGCTGAGAGAGGGTCAGAGGCCCAAAGCCAGAGGAAGGCCCACTCCTCAGCAGTGTCTCCACACACGTTTGCAGAGTACCCGACCGGCCAGCAAGGGACTGGGTGCTACGGAGAACACAGAAATTAATCAGGTGAAGTTTACTTTAGAGGAGCTCACCACCAAAATGTGGACCCACAAGAGAACATGATAAAGGTCAATGAGTCACGTGTGAGGGAGATTCAAACAAGGTAATCCATGGAGGAAAAGACTGGGGTGTTCTTCATGAAGTGGTGGCATTTGAGATTAGTAAGACGAGAAGGAAAGACGTTTCTAGAAGTGAAGGAAGGGCGTGAACCAAGATGGTACAGCACCAGGGACACCGAGGGAGAAATGTCCAGAAAGAAGGTATGGTCAGCAGGGTGAAATGCTGCAGAAGCAGCAGCAGCAGGGAGAAAACAGACCCCAAAATGATCCCTGGTGGGGTAGCCAGGAGGGCAGTGAGTGGCCAGGGAGAGTGTGGGTCCTGCCTGCCGCCTCCGAGAGCGTCAGCGAAGAGCGGGCCCAGGATATGGGTGTGGCAGGTCAGTAGCTCGCCTGGCCCCTGAGGGTTCAAATCTTACCACCAGGGGGCGCAGACAAGCCAAAGTGGACCTTCGGCCTGAACCCGGGTTTTTCCAGAAACAGGATGCCCTGAGGGAGGGGAGGGAAAGTTTCCCCACTCCCAGCACCACAAAGCCTGGAAGCCCTCTCTGCCTCCATGTGATCTCTGACTCAGGGGCTTACCCAGATTTTCCCCTTCCAGCTAAAGCAAACCGTATTTTTTCCATCTCTCCCTTTCCTCGTTGCCGGTAGAACTGACTGCCTGTAATAGACACACTTTGGCCCAGAGGCTTTCTGCACCATAGATTGTCAGAATGGAGGGGACCCTGCCATCTCCTAATCCAAAATGCTCATTCTACAGGTGAGGAGCTTGACGCCCAGAGACAGGAAGCAACTTGTCCAAAATAAACCAAAGGGTCGGACCAAGAATTCAGATCGCCACACTCACATTTATAAGGACCCCTTTGATTGTATGTAATTTGGAGCTTCACCATACACCCCTCCATTGCTTCTGTAACAGTAACAGTAACAACAGCTAACATTTCTTGCACACGTGTGTGACAGGCACTGTACTAAGCCCTCCTAGGGGATTACCTCATTCGATATGCACATTACCCTAGGAAGTAGTTTCTCTTATAAGCTTAAATATTTACTGAACTCTCCTCCCACCCGCGCTGGTTAACGGGTGGGGGTGAGGGAAGGAGAGGAGAGAATATCAAAAGATAAAATCCTCTTTCCCTCGACCTGTTCTCCCTGGATAGGTGGCCTCTGCCTGAGAGCAGCACAATGGGACATTGTCTGATTTTCTACCGCCCCCACATACTGCCCTGCCCCAACCGTCCTCAGTGGACACTAGATTAGGGTGAGTGACGAAGGTGAAGCATTACCAAAATTCCTCCACTCAGCCGCTCTTGGCATTATGCAACACTTAAGGGAATCCTGGTCTCTCCGCTTCCCCTTCCTCCTCTCAGTAGTTTCCCAAGAAGCGTGAGAACACGTGAATGGAGTTCCCCATAATCTGGCTCCAGCTATTCTGTCTGGGATCTCCCCCACCCCTCCTGCCTACACACACACACACACACACACACACACACACACACACACACACACACACACACACACGGTCCTCTCTTCTGGTTTTGCTGCACTCTCTAGCCTACACCCCATCGCCCCATCTTATTAACTTCTCTTGTCTCTCACCTGACCTATTCTAAAGCCTCCTAACTGCTCTCCACATGCCCTCACCTCACCTTTTGTGTCCCATGCTCCCCTCATACTACCCAGTTGCAGGGCCCCTGATACAACACGTCACCTGTCACCTTCCTCATAATCCCCCAAAGCTCTGAGCCAAGGTCAGGACAGACAAACAATAGTGCTTATCCTCAAGGGGCTTGCTGCCTACACCTCCTGCCCTCCTCCACCCAACTGCCTAAAATACAGGTAGCCATCAACCTAAATCACACAGCAAGTGGAGGGCCCCCCCCTCAACTCACCAGCTGGGTCTCCAGCTTTACCTACCCCGTACCTCCCTCAACTATGAGCTCCAGCCCAGACCCCAGACAGCTCTGGGCCCCAGACTTTAATTGTCCTGTGAAACAACTTTTCCTTTGGTTCTGCAGCATCACTTCCCAGTCTGTGTCAGAGGCTCCTCCTTTGAGCTCCCTCAGCTCCCAACCCTATCTCTGTAGCCCCAAACCGTACTCTCCCCCATTGTCTGGCTGCCTGAATCCCTCGCCCCGGGGACACCCAGCTCCTGCCCCTAATGATTCCCTTATGAGTAGATCCTGAAAAATGTTTTTTGAATTAATCAATGAGACAACTGAGAGTGATAATAAGCAGCAAAATAAGAGCTACAAAGGGCAACACCCTCTGTTTCTAGTGGGTGAAATTTGACTTACGTTCTTTTTTTCCTTGTTGGCATTTTCTGATGTTTCTTGCTTTTGTAAAGGAAACTTCATTTTGAAAACAAAAATACACAGGGATTTGGGGACTGCAAAAGAAGAGAGAATCTCCTCATCCTCTGGTGAGAAACAGTAGTTTGAGGAGCCTCCGAGTTTCTACAACTGGCCAGGCAGCCAGAAGGCACACACCACATGCGGAAGGCAGGGCTAGGCCACACAGAGGTGGGGAGCTGAGTAGGGCAGTGTGTGCCAGGTAGAACAGCGTTCAGCACAGACTCAAGAGGAAGAGAATGCAAGATGGGGAATTTCAACTTGGGTCATTGCATGGGGGGTGCTACAGAAAGCTGTTGAGCGGAGGAGCAAGGGGCTCAGAACTCAGCATCTGGAGGTCAAAGCGCAAGAGGGGAAGGTGGAGGCAAGAACAGAAGCCTGTCTACGAACTCTTCCCTTCTCTCAGGGCATCTAAACGCCAAGGCCAGGAAGCACTGCAGGACCACCTGACACTCAGCCATATTACTGTTCGGCAATCGTATTTGAAACTTACTCCCGTAAGCCTCCAACCTCTCTTCCCACCTGTACTGCCAGCTGTGCCAAATACAGAGTGTCCTCCATGAAGGAGCAAGGAGCCGCCTCAAGGAGAAATAAAGCCAGGCAGCTTCCCTTCAAATCGAGCCCAGCGCGAGAAGAGCACTCATTCCGCGGGCAGACTGCCTTGAGTAAGGGGACTCGACCCCAACCCCCAAAGACCCGAGAAAGGTCTCCCAAAGTAGAGGGCTCAGGCAGGAAGACCAGAATCAACAAAGCGAGAACTGAAGGGCAAGGCCTCCATAGAACTCTTAGGTAAAAGGGGGGGGGGGGTGGAGGGGGTGGGGAGGGGGCAGTCTGGAAAGATCCCAGGACGGTTGAGAGGAAAGGGGGAGGTCCGCGGCGGGAAGGAGGGTATGGCCAACTCGGTGGGGGAGAGGGCTGTGCCGGAGGCAGGAGGGGAAAGGGGAGTGCGGGCTCCAAGACTGCTGAGCCCCGAGTCCCCCCGGAAGCTGGGCTGGAGCCCGCCTCGGGGCATGGGCGGGGCAGGTGGGGCCAGGGGCCGGGTCGGCCGGGGGCGGGGTCCGCGGCACATGCGCACCGCAGCCACCGCGCGCAGTAAGGAGTGGCACTTTTTAAAAGTGCAGCCCCGAGGCCCACCCGCAGCCGCCGAAGCCTCGGTTTGAAGTGCGGTGCCCCCCGTCCCGGCCGCGCGTACTCCCACTTCCACCAGTCCGGCCCAGGCCAGTCTAGCCCGCACCATGCCGGTCAAAGGAGGCACCAAGTGCATCAAATACCTGCTCTTCGGATTTAACTTCATCTTCTGGGTGAGTGAGTGCGACCGCCGCGCGCTCCTCTCCGGAGCCACCTGTTTGTCCCGGGGACCCTGTCTGCGGTCGGGGCTGCCGGTAACTGGCACTGCCCGCGCCGGGTGGACTCCCGGCGGGAGGAGACGAAGCACCGCGGCCGCCAGCTGGCTCCTCAACCCGGTCCGGAGACAAGCGGGGCGGGCACGATCGTAGGGCGCTCCTCGGAAGCCGAGCCGGCGGCGGGACGCGGGGTCCCTAGGGAGCTGGGGCGTGGAGACCGGCCCTGGCCCTCTTTGTCGCCGAGGGTTTGGGGTGGGAGTCGTGTCTGCTCCCTTCCCCTCAGCCCCTCCGAGTGCAGGAGGGGAAGGCGGCAGGGAGAAAGGGAGCACCCCTCTTCTGGGAACTTCAGGCCCTGGCCAAGGAGGACTGTGGCGGGCAGTGCAGTTCGCGATCTGGGTGGGGTCTCACGAGTGGCGGGGGCCGCGAGGAGGGGGTATGCGGGCGCTCTGCGGACTTCAGTGAAGCGGGGAGAGCTCAGCCCAGAGCTGTTGACACTTTTACACTGGAAAGGGAGAGGGAGGGAGGACTAGGAGTCCTCACGTCCCTGAGTGAGAGTGGGAGACCCCCTCCACCCTCGAGGAGGTACCTGCAGGCTTGATTCTGAGCCCGCCGTGAGAAAGTCGGAACTCCCTCGAAACTACCTGAAAGACTAGCTTGTCTTGATTTTTTTTTTTTCCCCCAAAGGCGATAAGTATCAGAACTGGAGAGAACTCTGGGAGAGTTGGGGAGAGGTGGGGCAAATGCCTGTTGGCGCTTTTAGTCCTGTGTTTCTCCATTTCCGGGGGAAGATGAGGTGCCATCCCCCCACTGCCAGCCCGGGTCCTCCCGCCTCGCCTACACCCCTGTGCCGGCCCACCCAGTGGCTAGGCGGGGCCACGGAGAGTGGTTCACCTGGAGAGGACGCCGGGCGGGGAGCCGCATGACTCCCACTGCTGGCCGCACTCAGCCTTTCGGCAAATGGAAAGCCTGAGGAAGGCGGCGGAAAGGGGGTTGTCCCCTCCACACCTTCTCTTGGGGGATTAAGGGACCACCCAGAGGCAGAAAGAAGCAAGGAATAGGGAACCTTGGTGTCCTGAGTCTGAGGGCCACATCCCCTGCACACAGATGGACAGAAGGAGTTTGGAAAGGCAGCTCCTGTACCACTAGAGAGATGGCTGTAGAAACAGGCTTGCCACCAGAGCCTTGTAACAAAAGATATACTGTATTTATTCCCCGGGAGCCGGTCACTGGGGTCCCCACGAACCTTGGGGCAAACCTCTTGAGATTTTAATCCTCTCTCCAGAGCTGAGGGTAAGAGACTGACCTGCCCTTGCAAGAGTCACCATACACATGTTCTAGTGAGGATGGCACATAGATGTGCCCCTGCCCAACACTTGGACTGTTTTAGGGAGACCCCTCCCCGGCAGTGGGCAGTCCTTCCTCCTGGTGTTCCCACCAGCCCCCAGCAGCCAGCCAGCTCTCTCCCAGGCTTGCGTTCCTCCACCAACCTCTGGCACCAGAAAAGAATGTGAGAAGGCAGGCTAGCCCCGCCCCACCCCACCCCTGTCCTTGGGGGGAGTCTTCCTCTCCCCTCCCCAGCACAATCTTCCCTGCCAGGCTGTTGCTTAGTCCTCAGCTATCTGCCTAGGCTGCATCAGGGTTTCAGGCCAGGAAGGAACCACAGACTGCCATGTGCCTTCATTTTACACACACACACACACACACACACACACACACGCACACACACCTTCTGCCGTGTGGCACATGCAGGAGCCTGATGGGAGGCTCCAGGGCTCCTCTGGTATCTGCTCAGTCTCTTATTGTCTTCAGCCCACCACTCCACCCATTTTCGGAGCTGCCCCTGCCTGGACCAGCGCTGCTGGTCAGCTATGTCATCTGAAACAGACATGACTGAATCTGGAAATGTTTGGGCCCAGAATTAGGAATGACTTTAGTGATCATCCGGTCCAGCCCTGGTATTTACAGTGAGGAAGCAGAGAACCAGAGAGGGGTGATGGCCCAGGATCCCAGAGACCAAACCAATACTGCAAGCCCTGGGTCCCTGACTTGAGTCCCGTCCTCTTCTGTCTCTGTCACAAAACCAAGGGGACCTGGTAATGAGCTTGGTGGGGGCGGCGGGTGTGGGGATAAGCTACATTTTCCCGAATTAACAGTTGTTCAGTAGTCCTGTATTAAGGTCCCTGTAGAGATGATAGAATAAAGGAGTATCAGGATCCACTTGTGCAACATTTTACAGTCTGCAGAGGCTTTTTCCAAGTCCCATGACATAAGCCAGAGCAGGAAGCATTATCCCCATGGTACTGATGACCAGGAAACCAGTCCCCAGAGAGGTTAAGTGACTTATCCAGGGTCATGTGGCAGGATAGCATCAGAAGTAAGTTTGAAGGCAGGTCTGGTTAGCTTAAAGTGCAGCTACTCTCCATCCCAACCTGGTGCCATGCCCAGCTGGGCAGAAACGAGCTCTCAAAACTACCTTTAAAGGGAATGGCTCGGATTGTTATGATGGCACCAGTTACCTTTCTCTCTTGAGACCAGAAATTTATAAACTTGGTGTTTGGGATCTGATGTGGGCCTTGAAAAACAGGAGTTGTGAGGCCAGGAGCCACCAGCACCTCATGAACAAAGGATGCTGAGAGGGGTGGCCTCGCAGGGACCCAGAGAGAAGAAACCCACCTCCGTGACAGGGGGATGATCAGGGTGGGGAGAGGGTACACCTCTGTGCCGGCCCCAACCTCAGCCCCATGGGACCCTGGGTGACAGCTGAGCCTGCCCTCAATAGGGCCTCTGATGCTCACAGCCAGACCAGCAACCAGTCTGTTCATCCAACACCCCTACAACCCTAACTTCTTGGCTCTCAGTTGTTTCCCTGTTTTCCTCTAGACGGCCCTGCCTACCCCCCCCAAAAAAAAACAGTGGAAATCTGGACAGGGACCTGGGTATTAGTTTAGCTCTGTCCTTATGTCACTTTGACACCATGGGGAGGTCGCTTTTGTGTTCCAGACCTCAGTTTGCTCATCTATAAAACCAGTGGGTTGAAATAAATGGTCGCCAAAGGTCCCTTTTGCTCAGTCTGTGAGCCCAGCCCCACCCCCAGTGCCTGCAGAAACAGCACTTCCCACACAACCCAAAACCCGAGTCAGGAGATAGAAATGCACAGGGGCTACTAAGGCTTGTCCTCGGAGCCTGGCTTCATTGGGTCTTTACCTCTGAGGCCCGATTCTTGGTCTCTTTCCTTTTAACCTCACATTTCCCTCTATTGCCCTGGGTGGGGTCCCTCTGTTTGGGGGTTCTCTGTTTTCCTGGCCCTCAGCTATCTGTGGTAGTCCTGCCCACTGGTCAGTGCATGGCTCTGGATTCAGCCCCCTCCCCATCAGCAGCTGGAGCTGGTGTCTACCCCATAGAATTGCCATGGGTTAAATGAAACAATGTATGGGATGCCCTTGGCATAGTAGCTAACCCCAGACACAGTAAACTTCCAACCCAAGCTGTTGTTACTCCACAGTTGAGAAAGTAGATTGAGGCAGTGGAGAGGGTGGGAGCCCTTCCCCAAGAAGTGTGGAAATTGAAACCAGGGGTGTAGGCAGGCATCCACACTCCACACATTCCCCCCTTCTCTTCCTGCATCCTCGTGATGCACCCCACCTCTGTGATTCCTGCTTCAGGACACCCACTCCATTGCATGTGCAGCTCCATGTTTGACTGTGGGGTGGCCCCACTCCTGAAAATAAACCACACGGCAGAGAACCCCTAAGACCTCAGGCTTCTGGGTCTGGGCAGGGTACAGACCTAGCGGGGCAGGCAGAGGAAAAAGCCCCTCCCACCCAACTTGCGGCTTCCCCCAGAAGCTGTTGGCCTTCAGCATTGGGCTGAGCAAGCAGCTGGGACTGTTGCCTAAAATGGCTCCCCACCTTTGGCACACAGACAGCGGGAGCTCTGGTAAGGCTGGCAGTGTTTGTACTGAGGCTGGCAGGTTTGGGGAGAGGTGAGGTGAGGCCAGGTGTCTGCATCTGCTAAGGAAAAGAGGACTTCTCCCCTACCCGGAATCTTGATGGCTTGCCCCTTGCTTTTCCCTGCAATGGTTGGCAACAGCAAAGCTCCAGCTCCTGATTTTGGGGGGATGGAGGATTCCTCTACACACACACACACACACACACACACACACACACACACACACTCTACCCCTTTCCTTTCAAAGTGCCCCATGGCACCATTCCAGACCTTACTCTTTTGTATTCAAAGGAAGAGGCTTTGGGATTTGGAACCACTTTAATAAGTGGCCCCATGGAGGGCTGTCCTTGCCAGAGCACCTAACTCTGCTAACTGAGTCCTCTGTGGCTTCAAACGTCACAAGTCAGCGTTCTCACACCCTTTTGTATTGGAGGTGAATCTTCCCTGTTAGACGCAGCGCTGGGTGTCCCATGTTTGATTTGCGTGTTTGTTTTCTGGTTCAATTCCATTTTATAAGGAGGTGTGGCTTTGGGTCGCACAGTTTGGAACTTAATAACACACCTTGAGCTGGCAAAAGCGCCTTTTCTTCTAAAGAACCCAAGCCTTGACAGTTCTTTCCTGGGTGTGCCTGGCTGTGGGTGAGGGTAAGGGACCTGAGGTCATGGGTCATCATGGCTTCTGTGGCCTGTTGTCTCCTTAGTGGACAAGGAGTATTCTGGATAGACCTGTGTCCAGCTGGGGAGAAGAGAGTGAAGTTTGAGGAGGTGCATGTTTATATTCTGCATTCCCCCCCAGTTCTGGGGGGGTGGGGGGTTCAGTGGGACTGCCTCTGGGTCCACCACAGGTCTTTTCAACCAAAGCTGTGCAGAAACCGTCTCTCCATCTCTTCCATACGGGAGAGCATTGACTTATTTGTTCCGGGGTTTTGAAACTGGGCAAGAGCCTGTTGGCCCCGTGTTCTCAACTACTCAGAAATGTCCTCTGCAACTGAGGGAATTCAGGAGACCAGAAGGGCTAATCTGAACGATACATTTTTTTTTTTAATTTATGTTTTTGAAGTCCGACAGGAGATCACTTGTCTGTTTCATTCTGTGGAAAAAGTAATGCTGGTCCAGGGACATTTTCATTTTCCATCAAGTGATGGCATGCAGCTGTGAAAAGAAGCATCCTGTCTCCAGATGAGATAATTTTATAATAATTACATCCATCCGGTAATTCCAACTCCCCCTGCCGCCCCCAACCACCACCACCACCCCGAAAAAGTGCTTTGTTCTGAATCGTTTTTAAGTACTGTGTGCCATCATCCTAGACTCATGGACCTTAACCTTTTTAGGGAATTCCACAAAATCAATGAGACCTACCTCCACAAAAAATGCTTTTCCCTCTTTTTTTTTGGCTTTTTTTCTGGAGGCCAATGAACACCTCATATTGGTTTTTCTCTCTTGGTTTCCAAGCAACCTCTTCCCTGTTCTGAATCCCGTGCTTCAGCCATGAGCAGGGGGTTGCCTCACCACTACTCAGGGACTGTGTGGCAGAATACGGGGTGATTTGAGAAAGGCTAAGTTCCCCGATGATCAAGAGCAGCCTAGACTGGAGAGCTAGACTCCCCACCCATACTTGCTCTGACTCTCAGCTTAATCATTGCCCAAGGAGTAGCTTTGACTCTTGATTAATTTAATGAGTATTCTGTATTTCTAGTCCACATGAAGAATCCAACTTTATGAGCTTCTAGCCAAGTTTTGCTCCTTGGGTTAGGTTTTCCCATAGCTTGGGTAATTTGTATTTGTTTAGGAAGAACTGAGTTCTGTCTTTCCCTCCGCCTCCTTCCCACCAAATGGAGACTAAGATCAGCCAACCTTCCCCGGCCTTGTCCTTGAGGACTTTGGAAAGGGAGGAGTTTGGGGGGGGGTACGTTGTTTGGGGATTTGGACTCCTGAGGAGATGATACGCAGCTTGGTTGAATAGCAGGGGAGGGTGAAGCCCTCTGATGGAGAGGGGACTGGATTCGTTTGATTCTAGCAAAGATCCCTGGGTGGAGAGGTGTGGGGACTATTGACTTGGAGAAAATCAGAACTCTGGGTTTGAAAGGTCCTTCTTGTTCAAGTCCTCTTGCCAGGCATTGTGCAGGGTTGCTGAAATAGTGACTCTTGCTGGCTCTGTTATGAGTCACCCTTCAAAGCTTAACCCTGTTACTATTATGATCAACAACGTACCTTCCAGGTTCCAGTGTACACCTCTCAGGCCAGGCAGGCCAATGGCCCATGACTTCTACCAATCCCTCACCTCCAAATTGCTCAGGACACAGCCCTTTGCTTCTGTTCGCAGTATAAGCTGCATGTCAGTGTCCAAGTATAAAAACAATACAGCTCATGGATCATAGCAGAAAATCCTTGACTGGGACTTAAAAATACAGTAAAGTAAATCAGACAGTTTTACCGAATTCAAAACAGGTTTCTGTAACATTCTAGTTTTATCTTTAAACCTACATTGATTGAAGCAATAGCATAATAAATGATAAACTGATTTATTAAAACTTGATATAGAAAGATCTGCAAAGGGACACCTGGGTGGTTCATTCGGTTGGGCATCTGCCTTCAGCTCAGGTCATGATCCCAGGTTCGTGGGATCGAGTCCCATATCTGGCTCCTTGCTCAGCGGGGAGCCTGCTTCTCCCTCTGCCTGCCATCCCCCCCTACTTGTGCTCTCTCTCTGTGACAAATAAATAAATAAAATCTTTAAAAAAGATCAGCAAAATCATACTTATGAACTCATTGCTTTGCAAGTCAATGGAAGTTTGGTGTTTTTAAAAGACAGTTTGCTATAGATTGGAATGTTTGTATTCCCCCCAAATTCATATGTTAAATCCTAAAACCCAGTGTGATGGTATTTGGAGGTGGGGCCTGTGGGGGTGATTAGGTCGCGTGGATGGAGCTCTCCGCGAAAGGGATTAGTACCCTTATAAAAGAAGAGGCCCCAGAAAGCACCCTCCTCCCTTCCACCATGTGCAATTATAGCAAGAAGACAGCCCTCTGTGAACCAGGAAACAACCCCTCACCAGACACCAGCTGTGTTGGTGCCTCGATCTCAGACTTCCCAGCCTCCAGAACTGTGAGAAACAATTGGTGTTGTTAAGCCGCCCTATCGTTGGTCATTGGTTACAGCAGCCTGAACGGACTAAGACATAGTTATTTACAGGTTCCCATTGACATGCCCTCTCCCCATCTAAGGGAGTAGTTGCAGTGTGCCATTTTTCACATCCAGCTCACATCGGTGCCCCCCCTCTAGTGGGCGGCAGGCCCCCTCACCCCCACAGCAGCCCTGCTCCAGTCCAGAGAGACAAGAAACCCTTCCCACTAAGACTCTTCTCCCTGCTCGCCCCGATGTGATGTGAAGGCCTCACATTGCTTCTCATGATATGGGGCTATGGATTTAAATCCGTTGTTATGCTCGGGCTTTCTAAAGCTTCCTTTCTCCCAGCCTGAGAACCTCTTCTCATCCTGTACTTTCCCACACTCCCACCATAGTCTGGTCGCTCTGACTCCCTAAGACAGATAACCCTTAAGAGACCCCGAAAAGCTTATGTCAAATGGAAATTAGCTTCTCTCCCAGGGCTGGGGAGGGCCCGTTAGGATGAGAAGCTGGCATTGTCCTCCTCCTGTGGCAGGTGCCTCCCAGGACCCCATAGCCAGGGCTGTAACACAGGCCTGTGGTCATGCCCACCCGTGCCCTTTGGTGGCAGGATGGTGCTGTGGGGAAAGGGTAGGGTGCTGGGCCTCCCCCTGGGGCCATTCCTCTAGGGGACGCAAGGACGGTGGCCAGTGGGCCGCTGTAACCGTGTCTGCACTGTGAGGCTTGCAGCAGTAGCAAAGCTGGAATGAGAAGAAAACACGCCAAGTTACTCTGAGGCATCCACTTCCCAGAGCAGTGCTGTGTCCACGCTGACTTTCTGGCCAGTGCAGCAAGGGCGTGGATGAAGTTCTCGGGCCAGAGGCCAGCAGGAAGAAGCACATTCTCTCTCTCTCTCTCTAGACTCTGTCCATCAGGCAGTTGGCCTCAGAGAGAGGCCAGGGTCAGGTGGCACCTCCAGGCCAGGTGGCCAAGGCAGGTGCCTTCCCGTCCTGAGAAGGTAGGGCCCTCTGCTATTTCAGGTGGGCTCCCCTGAGATCCTTTATGGGTAGAAAGTGCACTTTTGAAATGGGATCAGTTATATGGCTGGGAGGGAGACAGGACAAAAGTGAAAAATTCTGAAATTAATGACACTGATGAAAAAGACAGTTCCGCAGAACAATTGAGAATCTGATGCTTTGCAGTCAGACTGTCCAGGGTTCAAGTTCTTACTCAGCGGCTTATTTGCTGTGTGATCTCCAATGAGCCGCTTCTGTGCCCAAGTCTTCTCAGCTAAAAAATGAAAGTAAATATTACCTACTTGGTGGGTCTGTTGTGAAAATTAAAGAGTAGAGGTGAAGTGCTGCAGGTGGGGTGTAGCACATGGCAAGTGTTACAGGCTAGCTGGTCAGGAGCATACAGTTGACCCTTGAACAGTGTGGGGGGGTTGGGGCACCAACCCCCATGCAATCAAAAATCTCTTTAGAACGTTTGCCTTCCCCAAAACTTTACTACTAATAGCCTACTGTTGACCAGAAGCCTTACCAATAACGTCGTCAATGAACACATACTTTGTATGTTATATGTATTATATGCTGCATTCTCACAACAAAGTAATCAAGAAAAACGAAAATATTATTAAGAAAATCATAAGGAAGAGAGAACACACTTACAGAACTGTACTGTATTTATCCCAAAAATCTGCATATAAGCTGAAACCCGTGTTGTGCAAATGGCAGCTGTAATTAAGAGACCCGAAATGAAGGCAGAGATCATGGCAAAGGGATGGAATAGATGATAGTTTGGACGCAGCAGTTGGAGACCTTGGCTCCTGCCCCTCCCCTGACTTTGTGCTCAGAACACCCCATGATGGGGAAGGAGGGCCATTTAACCCAGGAGCAGTCCTGGGTGTGCCTGTTACCAACACCACCAATCCACACACCACATGGCATTGCTTCAAAGGTATAAACAAAGGGGCATCTCCCACCACTCAGGGCCATGCAGGCAAGTGGTAACCGGTCCTGCAGATGGAATGAAAGCTAGCTGGGCCACATGGCTAAAGTGTGTAAACAAGAGTGGAGTGTGTGTGTGTGTGTCTAATCGCCAGGCATCTTAGGCGTACACAATAGAAAACAAATGTGTGGTATTCTGGAATTTAAAGCAAAACATCCCTAAAACAATCCCCCACATCAGATGATTTTGGTTAAGATCAGAATGCCTGCTTTCAGCAGAAACCAGATTTATGGGCTGGCTGATGTATGCTCCATGTCTGGCAAACAGGCCATGGAAACTTACAGTGAGGTTGCTTGTTTAGAAAGAGGTTATCTTGGGCAGAGGCCCTCCCTCTGGAGCCTTCATCCCCAAACTACTTAATATTAACACACCATATTAGCTAAAACTCTTCTCTCTTGGGCCGAATAGGGCTCTGGTTTTTAAATGATGCTAACTTTGTCCTTGGAAGGGAGGATTTGTCATCTCTTGAACTTGTTCAGACCAGGTCACTGCCTAATTACCATAAAGGTGTGCTGACAAAAAGCCTACAAGGCCCTTCATCCCCCGCCACACCCCAGAGAGGGGACCTTGCTAGCTCCCTTCCACCAGGGATGAGCCAGGCAGTCAAGTATCTGACCTCTGCATGGCCCGAGCTGTTCATGTGACAGAGAGAGCTGATGGCTAAGTTGCTCCATATCTGCTCTGTAACCTTGGACAAGTTACTTTACCTCTCTGAGCCCGTTTTCTCATCTCCAGCTGGGATGTTCCTAACTACTTCAAAGGGTATAAGGCAGTCCTACCAGCCCTCTTAGATTCAGAAGGGGCAGCAGGGCCTTGCCGTAGAAATCTAGCTCCCTCATATTCCTCTTCTCCCTGGGAAATCCCCTGTTGCTCCTATAGGGCATGTTCCCCTCTTAGCCGTGCACCAGCCTGAGGCCAGGCTGGAATACACCATGGCCCCAAAGAGCCATGCTTAGCAAACTGAGGGCACCCATAGGCTGGTAGCTGTTGAGGCCCTCCGTCCAGGAAACCCCCCCCCGCCAAGTGCACAGAATCCCCAGAAAGTGAACCCCTGCAAGGTCAGAGAGCAGGCTAAGCAGGTATTTAGGACATCAGCAATGCAGGTAAGCCCAAGGAATCATGGGGAAACTAAGCACTTTTTTGAACTTCTTTATATTTATTTTATAATTCCAATTTTTAGAAAAATATTGAATTATATAGGTGGTGGGATAGGTGTCATCATTTTTTATACTGCCCGTATTTATACATTTTTTATACTGTATTTAGGGCAGTAAATGGTCACAAGAGGCAGAAGTGTGCCTCCACAGGGGCCTGGCTTCTCAGGGATGCTTGGGTTTGTCGTTGACCTCCCGGCATGCCCGCCCGACGTGCCCCGACGTGCCATCAAGGAGCAGCACACAGTGGTTGGGAGTGGGAGGCGTTGTCAGAAATGCAGATTCCTGCTGGGAAAGCAGCAAATCAGCGACTCTCCCTATGCCTCACTTTCCTTATTTGAGTCATGAAGGTAATACCGCCAGTCTTAGGGTTGTTAGAAATGATGGCGTATTTAACGTAAAGCGTATCGAGGTGCCTGGCTCAGAGCAAGAGCTCAGGTGTTGGGTTGGGCAGCTGTGGCTATAGTGACTGTTACCACGGCCTCTCAGAACGTTTCAGAGATTGAAGTTGTCCTAAACACTCACACTCCTCTGCGTCTTCTTGCTTCAATTCTGTAAAGCTGCCTCACACAGGATTGTTCCAGGCTGAAACTTCACCACGAGGCTCCATCCCTTTCAGAAGGGGAATTCGAGAACTCCTCCTTCCATCTGTCCACAAAATGCCCATTTCAGAGATTTCCCCAGTGTGGGAAAGGTGGGTGAGGAAAGGGCCCAGTTTTTGAACACTTAGCTGGCCGTGGCCCTGGCATCAGGGCCATTTGGCAGGACCCCCCCCCCGCCACGCCCCTTGTGGAGTCTAACTAAAGCCATAGGGAAGAAGAAATCTGCTCTGCCTCCAAACCAGGAAGGGGAGCCTCGGCACCTCTCCCGTGCACTTCTCATGCTTCCCAAAAAGAGGTCGATTCCTCTTATCTAGAACTCTCTTGATACCTTGAAGCCAGGTCTCAGAGCGGGCCGGGGCCAAAGTCGCCACGGCTTCTATGTGGGCACCACAGGGAGGAAAAAGAAGAGCTGGCCCCAGGGGGTGCCTTTTCATCACCCGGTGATGGTGGGCTTGACACTACCACCTCTCCCAGCCTCAACAGAGGGGGAAGGGGAAGAAGAGAGAGAGAACGAACCCCAAGAAGTTAGTGGTCAGCACTCCGTCCCTCTTGGCCTTCCCCTCGGCGGGGGCCGGTGCCCTCAATCTGAATCGCCTCAGCGTAGCAGGCAAGCTAAGGTTTAGGTCAGAGCATTTTGTCAAATTCAGCATGTCCGGAAGACCTTCTTGTCCCCCAGGAATAGTTCTTAGGGGTTCCCAGTCTTCCCATTCCCCAGCTGGGCAGGGAGAGAGCACAGTGTCAGGAGGAGGGGAACTTTGAGTCGTCTACGTGGATCAGGTTCAGTGTGAATGCAGCCCCTTGCAGGCTGTCTCTCTTCGAGCAAGTTATTACTTAACCTCTTGGAACCTGTTTCATCTCTAAAATAATGGTGATGAGATGATTAAATGAGATGATGTACGTCGGTCACCGCCTGTAATGTGAGATGCGCATGGATACTCACAGAGAGTAACTGCTCCTATTATTATATTATTGAGTTTCCTTTGTCTAGCCTCTGAAGGAGGTGCTCATGACAGAAAGGCTGCCAAAAGTCAATTCAACACTAGCCTACAACGTCATTACCCATCAGCCTCTGCATGTATTCTTTAAAAAAAAAAAAATTTCCCCTAGGATTTAGGGTTGGCTGAGGAAAAGAATCCACTCACACATAATGGTAGCCCAGCCTAGGGAGAATGCGGGTTGCAGAAATCAGGAGGAAGTTTTTACCAAGAGTGCCCTGCTACAGAGGCTGTGGGAATCATTTTGGCTTCTTGGGGAGGAGAGTTCACAGGGCTGAGCCTGTGTAATGAATATACTTCTTTGGAAGCCAAATGCAGGTTCTAACTTGACCCATTTACTGTGACTGCCCAAGCTCAGTGGGTTCAATATGGACTTGTCCAGCCATTATCTCTTTCATACCTCTTGCTTCCTTCCTGTTTCCCTGCCCTGTATCCTCCCCCTGTCACCGTGCAGCAGTTCAAGGTGGCCCTGAGGCCCAGTCCCATGGCTCTCCAGCGCGAGGTGGGACGGTTTGAGCCCCACTCTCCGGATTGCAGTGTAAATTGGAATGGTGAAATTCTGCCCCATGTTGGGCAGAGCCCAGTGAGAGCTCATACCACGCCCCCACCCACCCCCTCCATGGCTTCCTGCCCTTCAGCACTGGCATTTAGAAAGCTGGTCTCTGGGTTCAGAACCCCCAGAGAAAGCTTCTCCGTGTGGTTCCAATTGTTCGGTGCTTACATAAAGGCCCGGAGCATTGGTTCTCAGATGTAAGGGAGCATCAGAATCATCTGGGGGATTGCTGGGCCCCCCCCCTACTCGCCTCGAATTCAGTAAGTCTAGGATGGGGACAGTGAATTTTCGTGTCTAGTAAATTCCCAGGCGATGCTGCTGGTCTGGGGACCACACGTTTCCCAGTGGCCCAGCTTCTGCCCTCAGTGGCTCGGTAAAAGCCCCAGAGCAGAAGGGGTCCAGAGGGCCGAGATGACCCCCAGGATGACCGTGTTCACAGAGGGACTTACTCTCCAGGACCGTCACCTCCAGGGTTTTTTCCGACTCATCTCTACAAAGCTAAAGTTAATATTGTTATCTTCAAATTCTGTGAGGAAGTAACACTGTACTTGGGATCCTCAGCGAAGGCAAGTCATGGCAGTTTTTCCTGCTCAGTAGAGCGGAGTTGGGTTTTTGGTGGTGTTTCTCTGCGCGGTGGGACCAGGTCCCAGAGGACTCTAGCCTTGGCTCCCTCAGGGTGCTCGTGCCCTTCCAAAGATGACAGCTTCGGCCTTTGTCGGGAGGTGGGAGAGGAGGGTGCCAGCAGAGGATCCGAAGAGGTGGTAGGGACTGGGCTCCTGTTTGTGCTTGTCGCCAGGGCCTGGCCCGGCCTCCTGACGAGTGAATCAGCCCATCCGAGGCTTGGCAGTCCGAGGTGAGCCAGGGTTGCCATGGAGATGGGTGAGGCCCGAGCCCACAGGTCTGGGTGGCCTGACTTGTTTTTTAAATGCTGAAGCCTGTGTGAACATAGAGGTCCTTATCTCCACTTCTGAGGCTTTCTTAAAGTGTGACTGGTATCTTGGGGCCCGGAAAAGGCTGATAGGGGAAACTCACATCCTTGGTATTCGGTCTGTTACTGATTTCCTGGGTGCCATGGGCAACTATGCCTACAGGTCTCCCAGGCTTGGTACCTTTTTAAAAAATAATACTAACAACCGGGGCTGGTACATATCTTTCTGAGGGAGGGAAGTGAAGAGGTAACATCCCCTCCGTCTCTGCTCCACGAATACCTCCTTCCCACGGAGGTAATTCGCATGACCATTCCTGCCGCATCCTCACAGAGCTCCCGGGAAGTGTGTATGGGTGTGGGGAAGGTAAATGTATCCGTCGTCCCTCCACTGCAGGGCACTCATGCAGACCCACAGAAACTAGAACTCCAGTGCCCTAAATCGCCCTGCTCCCTCCTGCCTGGCTGCCTCCTCAGGTCATAGACGGACACGACCGACAGCCACCGACTGCCATGAATCGCCGCCCTATCGTCTTGTGTCTTTCTCCAGGTTTATTATTCTCGTTCCTGGCATTATTTTCCCCACAGAATCCCGCCGGCTGGGCCACGTTGTGGCTTTCAGAGTGTCGTCTGTGCCTCGACTCACTCAGTACCCCCCTCCCAGCTAGGTGAAAGGGACGACAGGCACCATGCGATCTTTTTTCACAAGTGAGACCTCTGAGGTGTGGAAAAGCCAAGGAAAGTGCTTAGTGTCAAACAGCACCAAGGTGGCAGAGCAGAGTGAGACCCAGAGTCCACGGCCGGCCACAAATCCAGGGCTTCTCAGCAGAAGTGTGCCAGAGGGGCACCTGGGTGGCTTAGTCATTAAGCGTCTGCCTTCGGCTCAGGTCATGATCCCAGGGTCCTGAGATCGAGCCCCGCATCGGGCTCTGTGCTCCGCAGGAAGCCTGCTTCTCCCTCTCCCACTCCCCCTGCTTGTGTTCCCTCTCTCGCTGTGTCTCTCTCTGACAAATGAATAAATAAAATCTTAAAAAAAAAAAAAGTGTGCCAGAGACTCCCCTAGTGGGATGGGGGACTCTATGGACACATGTATGGCATCCCCTCAGGGGCCTCTGACACCTGGCACACGTAGACCAGGCCCTGGGGGGCACAGATGGCGGAGCCGGGGCCGCCTCCTTGCTTTATTCTTCTTTCTGTGAGGCCACCTGCCCCTCACTGAAGAATGTTACAGCATCGCCTTGACCACAGGTTCACCAGAGCAACAAAAGGGCCATTGCTTTTCCAGAAGGACCATGGGAAGCAGGAAAGCAAGCACCCCCATTTCCCCTACCCCTAGCCCCTTGACTGCGGCCTGCCTCCAACCCCAGCAAAGTGCCAGTGGGACTGCCTGAAGTCTGAGGCCGGCCTCAGAGAACAGGCATGTGGAGAATGAGCCACTCTGCCCCTTCTGGGTTTTTCAGGCAGTTGGATAGAGACATTATAATGAATATTATGTCCTTTTAAAAACAAATGTATGACCAGTCAGGTCATATTACAGAAGAAAAGAGGGCACCAGGAGGAAGGGGGGGGGTGCCTAGCCAAGACCACCCAGTTTGTTCACCATGAGATTTTTCTTTGAAGTGGGATTTGTCCGAGGCAAACAGGGCTCTTTGCACCTGAGGGGGTGGGCTGCAGGGCCTCGTGCACGCGCGCGCGCGCGCGCGCGCACACACACACACACAGCTGCTCTTTTCCTTCTTGTCACATCTGTCTGCAGGCTTTCTTCAAGTGCTTCCATCAGGGTGGCTGCCTGTATGTAAATACCTCCTCAGGCCCTAACTAGAGCCAGTTTTGCAAACTTGGCATAGGGTCCAGAGCAGTGAGGTCCTCCTAAGTGGCATTACGCTTTGATTTGTTTTCAGTCCGCCTTCGGAATTAAAGCCATTTCCTCTAACTCCAGGTGTGTTTTAGCATAAGATTTCTGGGCCTGGCCCTCCAGCCAGGTTTGTGGGGTGACTCACTGAAGTACTCATCTTCCCGTGGGTGCCTTTAGCAAGGTGTGCGTTCAGTGGTGGCAGAGGGGTGGACCAGGAAACTGTTCACCATGGGCCTGAGCGGACGCACTGCTGGGTTCTCGTGTCCCCTGGAACTGGCATAAGCCCCAAGTGACGGGGTTACCTGTGCGCTCATCAAAGACCGGAGTGTCAAACTGGACTTCTTTGTGGGGTGAGGACAGTGACTCATGGGCTCTTCATAAAGTCTCATTTTCAAAAGACTTTATACAGATTTGTCCCAAAGTCTCACTGTGATATTCGTCACATGCCCTCGTGGGTCTTTCTCATTATTTTCTCTGGACAAGTTACTGTTCTTGGCAGTTTCTGACTTTTGTAGTGAGATCTGGATGAAAAGCCAGATGGGAAAGGAGGATTGTTAAAGGGAAGAGGAGAGAGAGAGAGGAGCGTCTGGTGGGAGTTTCAGAGATTCTGTTCCATTGAAGTAATCCTCTCATTGATGGGATAATTATTTGTTGATTGACTGATAATTTATTCACTGTTAACGTCCGAGGTGCGGACGGGGCAAGGAACTAGAAGGCCTGAGAAACAGCCCTGCCCCCTGAAGGAGCTTGTGCTCCAGCGAGACCCGAACCCAGCACACCCACGAGAGGAAAGGCACATGTGAGGGCGCTGGAGAGAACATGCTCGAAGCTCGCGTGCTTGCCTTTCCTTGGGAGGAGGCTGAGGACATCTTGGTGGGGAAGCAGCAGGCCTCGGTGGCCAGGACGGCCTTGCAGGGGGAAGGGCTGGTATGAGCAGAGGCGAGAACGCAGGAGACTTACTTGGGAACCTGAGTGATTCCATCTAAGGGGCAGCTGAGTAGGAGGTGGGCTCAGAGTTCAACTGTGGCATGCTCCTGAGAGATCAGAAAAGGTGAACCACAGCTAACACCTTAAAACTTAAAACAGGGGCGCCTGGGCGGCGCAGTCTGTTTAAGCATCTGCCTTCGGCTCGGGTCATGATCCCAGGGTCCTGGGATCGAGCCCCACCTTGGGCTCCCTGCTCATCTGGAAGCCGCTTCTCCTGCCGCTCCCCCTGCTTGTGCTCTCGCTCTCTGACAAATAAAAAAAAATCTTAAAAATATTTTTAAAAAACCAGCAACTTACAACTGAGCGACTAAGCCACGTGAGCCTTTCAGGGAATTGGCTGCTGCCGCACATGGAGGGCGGGAGGCAGGCTGGGTTATATAGTGACTACTTTCTGGGGACCTGGAGGTAGAGAAGCCACCAGCTCAGGTGTCAGAGCACCGGGCAACCAGAAGGGAGCAGTGAGCCTGGAGGAAGAGAGGGTTTGTTTCTGTTTCAAATCTTAGGATAGAGAGACCTGGAAGCTTTGAAAGAAAAAAACCCAGCTTAGTTTTAGAACCGTTTCAGATCTACAGAAAGGTTGCAAAGAGAGTATAAAGAGCCCCCTACTCCCCCATCAGTTCCCCCTATGGTTAACACCTCTAGGACCACATTGCATATGTCACAACTAAGAAAAAACCAACGTGGTACATTACTATTACCTAAACCAGGCTCCCTCGGGCCTCACTTGTTTCACCAGTAAGGCCCTCTTCCTGTGACACTTCGGGTCTTCCCTGGTTTCTCAGAGATGACCTTAGCACTTCTGGGAAGTGCTGGCCAAGGATTTTGTAGAATGTCCTCAATTTAGGTTTTTCTCCTGGCTACCTTCTAAGAAAAACGAACATGCATGAGGAATTCAAGCATTTCCAACACAACAATGGGGAAAAGCTCTCCTTTTTCTGTCTGCACTGTCAGATAGATGGGCCCATTTGGGAGCAAAGAAGCTTTTCTTGGCAAAACTTAAATGTTTCCCTTTGGCTTCCTTTGGGAACGAGGTAACCAGGTAGACTCTGCGGTGCCTCGGGCTGGGAGTCGAGGCTCTGGACTTTTCACATCCATCCCTACCACACAGTTGGTGATCTTGGACAGATTGCTGTCCTTTTCCGAGGGGGGCCTGGGAGCAGGAATTGGCTCACTGAGCGTCTCCATCAGACCTGCTCAGATCCTGCATTGTTGCAAAAGCAAGATGGCAGCCGTGGTAACGGTGTGGCCCGCGTTCCTGCCACAGGCCAGCTCATTCACCCGGGTGGAAACCAGCAACTTCTTGGCCTCCTGTTTTCGTAGTTTATGGAGTCCCTTCATAATTGACTCCATGCCCTTTTTTCAAAGTTAAAGCTCTCTCTGGTTCTTGCCATTTGTTTTCTCATAGTATTCCAAGTAGCTAGGGGTGAGAGCCAGGTGGGGGGCTGCTGGGGCACCCCCCAGTGCCACACCAAAAAGTGAATTCTTCTAGAAAGTACTCCAGAGCTCCTTAGATAGTGCCACCTGCACAGCCAGGAGCCATTATTAAGTGGTGCCAATTATATGTGGCCCTGTGACCCCGAGCCATCCATCATGACCCTGCCGACTGAAGCAATTTCTCCAATAGCATTCCAGAAAATAGGGCAGCTAATGGCTTACATATCTTCCCCTCAGGCCAATTAACTCAATAATTCAATCCAAAAAGGCTGTAAGACTCACTCCTCTGATTTCTATGAACCATGTGCTCCCAGGCCTACCCCTGACCCTCCCTTCCACCTGGGTGTCTTGAACCTTCCTCCTCCTCCTCTCTTTCTGTGAGTTTATAGGCATAAGAAACTCAGATCAAGTACTGCTTTTTCCATTTCTCCAGAGCCAGCTGCTTTCTATTCCTCATTTTAGTGAAACGCTGTGGCTTTGACAACCAAGCGGCATGATGCTAGATTTTGGGTGGGGTGCACACGTGTATGACCCCCAACTCTCTCTGGCCATGTCCTTGGCCGGGGTGAGACCTGAAGTCTTTCTTCTCCTGGTTCCAATTCTCCAGCATGATGTCCCTCTCCTCTCGCCACCGGTGTGTGTAGACCAGATAAACGATCGGACTTCTACAGATTTGGCTCAGGCTCCTTGAAATGGTAAGATGGAAGAGGCCTGACCATTGCAGGTGTTTTTTGGGTACCACTGTTGTTATCCATGGAATCATTCCCAAAGAGAAATAATTGAGCATAATGGAGAAATAATTGCGCATAATGGAGAAAGCATAGAGCAGAAAGGACAATAAATGACACAGGCCTTTCTTTGGTCCCAGGCATTCTCAGCAATAGCCCCAGCAAGATGAGGGCAAGAGGGAGGACTACTGAGGACAAGGTTTGTGTCCAAGCACCGACTGAGATTGAGACCTCCCTCCGGTGCATGGGAAGCCCCTGCCTACAGCATTCTCAGGTTAACATGGTCATGTCCACAGGGAGGCCAGCGGCCTCAGTCTCCCATCGTCCAGGGCTCTCATTCGGCCTCCCTATGTTGTGGGGAGACGAGAAAGCATTGCCTTCTTTCCTTTAACTCTCCAGGACCCCAGAAGAGCTAGGCCAGGGCCTGACCACCACAGTCAGGACCCACTTAGCGTGTGCTTGTCCTAGACTCAGGGCCCGGGGATGTCCCAGCCTGGCCCCACCGTGTCCCTGCTCCAACGGTGGCACTCCTGAGTCAGGAGAACCCAGTCTGAACCAAGGTACCCGGGCTAGAAATGGGGGAGAGACTCCTACATCTCCCCCCTCCCCAGAGCTGTGTCTGCTGTCTTTGGATTAGGCCAGGAGCCCCTCACTCACCTGCAAGTCTTTTGTGAATAAGAAGGAAAGCCAGGCATCCATGAGTTTTTCATCTCTGCATTGTGTAGCTATGGGGCACCTTATGTTCCGTACTTACTGATGTGCAGTGTTGCCTTCCGGCAGATGCGAGCTAAGGGGTCTGCGGAGATGCTGAATGACTGTCCTCCTCGGGGAGGAGTGCGACCCTGGTAACCTGAGTGCTGATCAAGTTATTCTCACGAAGCCCACTTGGTGGTACCTCCTTCGGAAGGACTTCTAGTATCATCTCCTTTATTTCTAGCCATACTTAAATAGCAAGGAGGGGCCACATGTCACCATTCCCGTTCTACAGAGGTGAAAACTGGGGCAATAGAACTCTGAGCCAGGAATTCCTGTGCCTCGCTGTGGAAATGCAGCACTGGAGGCATGGGCAAGGGTTTGACCCTACCGCAGCCTACGGCCCTGGGTCATCACGTCCGCTGTCACCGCCTCCACTCATCACATCTGCACCCATGGCCAAGGCCTGGCGGGGAGAGGAGCAGACAATTACAGAGGGAGAGGCCTGGCCGCACTACGGCTGTCCCAACTCCCAGGGCAGAGAGCCAAGCTCCCTCAGGAGCAGTGCTCTGACACAGGGTGCCTCTGTCGAGGAGGGTGAGCCACTGTCCCTTGGGCCCTGCACTGCAGCCTGGGAGTCACTCCCATGCAACTCCTGGGCCGGACGAGAGACGGGGAGCTCAGCTCAGCACTGGGGGTCGAGGACCACTTTGCTGGGGCCTCCTGCACAGGCCTCTAGTTCCACAATGCTGGGCCAGGATTTGGCACCTCGGTTGTATTCCTTAGTGGGAAAGTCTGCCCTTCAGGGTCCAGTATCTCAACTTGCCCACCTACAAAATGGGCTTTTCGGAAGATTGGGAGATTACTCAGACGTGTCTTACCTGATGTTTATAAGGATCACTCATTCGGAAGCGTGCGCCTAAAACCTGGAACAGGACAGGTCAGCCTGTCAGGTTTGCCAGCATGAAAAGGAAAGGACAAATGTGGGCCACTCAGGGGAGACTCTGCTCTGTCATTTACTGAGCCGTGTGATTTCGTGAGGCATCATGGATGTCCTCATGGGTGCTAGACTGTGGCCACTGAGCAAATGTCTTCTTTTTTAGCGTATGGTACAGTAGTGCATGAAACACCAATGGCGTAAAGCCTAATTACGACGTGAGTATCCATGGCACCACCACCCAAGTCCAAAGTAGACCATTACCAGTGCCCTAGACACTGCCCTCACTAGTGCTGTGCCCTCCCTCCCCCTGCAGGGCATCGCACACTTGACTTCATGATAATCGCTTACTTTTTCTTTTCCTTTGTCATTTACACGTACCCCTAAGCAGTAGAGCACTTTCTAACTGTAAGGGATCACACTGTATGTGTTTTTGTGTGCCTTGCTTCTTTTGTTTGGCATCGTGAGATGCACTCACGGTATTGCGGGTAGCTGACAGTGGTCCGTTGTCACTGCTGTGTAGTATTACAGCGTCCATAAAGGGCCCATTCTGCTGCTGGGCTGCTGGAAGGTGATTGTTCCCAGGCGGCTGATATTTTTAGCAAATGGATTGATCCCCACACTGGCTGCTGTTACTAGCAGGTACAGGGTGAGAGGCAGAGATGGAGGCGGCTCCCAGAGCCCTTTGCAAGTCTCCCCTCCGGTGTCGTGGCACTGTTGCCCCCTGGCAACCAGGACTAACGCCCACATCCGGGATATCTTGCAGCTTGCTGGCATTGCAGTCCTTGCCGTTGGACTATGGCTCCGATTCGACACTCAGACCAAGAGCATCTTCGAGCAAGACAGTCAGCCTTCCAGCTTCTACACAGGTGAGGGGGACAGGGGCACTGAGTACCTCGAACTGTGGAGATTCTGTGCTGATCCAGGGACTGGCCTTGGCAAAGACTTTGGCTCTGGCCCCGTTGGCCTGTCAGGTCCCTTTCAAGCCATGCTTGCTGCAGTCCAGCCCACGAATTTGCATTTGACTGATGTGGTTTCTTTAACATGCTGACTAAGTCTGGCATCCTGACCATGCCCCCAATAGGAAGTTGGCTCTGCCCAAGTTGCAGACCCCCTCTTAATGCCGTGTCTTCATAGTTTTGCTCAGTTCCTTAATTCAGAAAACTTTGTCCTGGGGCCTCAGAGCGCCAGGAGTACGAGAGGTGAGTCCTCCCCACTGTGCAGATAGATAGGGGCTCTGAGACCCCGAAACACCTGCCTCCTGGATCATACAGTCAAAATGAATAAGAGACTAGCAGAGATGCCAGTCCGGCAGACCCCGGGTGCTGGTAAATGCCCTGGGTATTGGATTTTATTTGTTTGTTTCCTAAACTTTGGGGCAAAGGTGTGCAGCTGAGACACAAACGGACTTACCAGCTTCCGTGTGGCTCCTGAGCGTCTTTTCATCTTTTCTAGCATTATTCTCTCCTTTCCACCCACTGCTGAGGCTTGTCAAATGCAATTCCCCAGTTTCTAGTCAACTCATGAAATCCGAAATCTGCAGCTTTTTCTGTTTGGGGGGATAGGAAACACTTCATTTACGAGAAACAAGAGCAGCCCCCTATTTTTAGGATGATGCTGCCATGTCATCAGGCTCAAAGTGTAAATTTGGTCATTTCCTTCCCACCCACCAAAGAAGTTATTTAAAAAAAAAAAAAAAAAAAAGATGGAGAACACGGCCTGAAGAGAGTCATCCCCCAGGCCTTCTGGAAGGACGCGGTGGCTGGTGGGCACACGGACCCCCTTACCGCCTCCCAGACGCCACCTGAGCCAGGCCTGCATGGGTCACTTGGCTGCATGCACCCGGCCCTGTGCAAGTTTCCCTGCTTGTGTTGCCCGTTGCTATTGTTTTGGGGATTTTTTAGGGTGTGTCTCCCTATTTCCGGAAAGAAAGTGAGGGAAAGAAAAGCACAAGTATGTTTTTGAAAGAAACTATGTGCGCGCGTGCGCGCGCACACACACACACGCGCGCGCGCGCGCGCGCGCGCGGAGTTTTTAGGGAGTAGGTCTCTAGAGTGCCCTGACTTGTTTTAGCAACAGCATTTTTGCAGGGTGGCGGGGGAGGGGGGGCCTGGAATGCTGCCCTGTGGAGAGGGAGCAGCACAGGGGTGCTGTGCCGAGGGGGACCTGGCGCCCTCCTGCCCTGCTCGTTGTCATGTTGTCATGCCAGGGAGCTGCCAGGGAGCTGCAGGCCCTCTGGGGGAGAGAGGAGAGCAGATCTGCGCAGGAATGTGGAAGGGGGTGGCAGCCGATGGGGCCGGTGTCCTGAGGAGAGCCTGGCTTCCTGCTTGGCTGCCATTGCGTTCTGCAGAGCGCCTGGCTGGCTTGCATCTTTTGTTTTCTAGGACTCTGGCTAATTCCCTGTGTTTTTAGATGTAGAAGGCAAGGATCTCATTGGCGAGTGGTGGAAATGGGAGGAAGACAACCCCTTTTCCGTGTGTTGCTCACTGTCTCACACATGTTGTTACGTGATTTAATCCTCCTAACTCTTTAGGGTACATGGAATGATTTCCGTCTTACCAATGAAGGAACCAAGGCCTAGAGGTTAAAGAGCTTGCCTGAGTTCGTACCCGTCAAGAGGCAGGGCTAGGATTTGAACCCAGGCATACGAAAGCTGCTTCTTGGATTGTCCGTGCTAGATTGTGGGGAGCACTCCCCATGGAGGAAGAGACAGTATCTCTGCCAACTGGATGTTCCCCATTGGGGGGGCTGGGCGGGGTGGAGGCTCCTTTGGCCTTTGACCTCACCCAGATTGTAGTTGGGGGGCGGGATGCCTACAGCGCTGGTAGCCCTGGCCGGCAGATGACAGGTGGGGAAGGGACGCAGGGTGGCTGGAGAGTGATGAGCCCATGGTCGGAGGAGCCACAGCTTGCCTGGGAATCACAGGATGCAGGATGGCCAGTGGTCCTAGCCTGAGGGACCAGAGGCACGGTCCCAGAGAGAGACACACAGGGATCCCTAGTTGGAGGCCAGCGGCCCCTGTCCCCTCAGCTGCAGCAGAGGAATATTGACACTTTGCTTCCCTGGGAAAGGGCTCAGCTTTGGAGATTGTTCTCCGCCTGCAGAAGCCCAAGCAAAGGAGAGCAATGCAGGTGACACTAGAGCATCAGTCAGACAAGTGACCACTTGAGTCTGGCTGGGCCTTGCCCTCCACCGAGTGCGCTGGGAAACGGAGTCATCATCATTCATGGGCAGAGGGCTAAGGAGGCTTCATTCTCTGGATCCCCTTCCCCCTTGAGCTGTGACACCAGCCTTTGTATTGGCCCATGCCCCGTCTTCTGGCAGACTATCAGCTCCACCCCTGCCAATATTCTGGGCATCATGGGGTGACTGTACTTGCACAGGGGCCCTCACCCTCTGCTGGGCAGCCCACCGGCCTGACCACACAACCGACCCTTCAGAAAACCTGAAGGACCCAGGGGTGGATTTTCTCCAGGAGGGCAACAAGGGCTTTTAAAATAGAGAAAGAATGCATAACCAGGCCGAAAAGCAAGTGAAAAAAGAAACTTTCCAACATTCACAACAGTCAGTAGTGAATCCAGAACGTCTGACAGCCTTATATGGGCCTTCTCTCCAATTCAGGTCCTGGGAGATTCAGCCCGTCAGCAGTATCCATAATCCCAGGCCGCAAACGTGTTGGGGAACTTCGTTTTCTTGGTCCCAGGCCAGCAGCCCTTCTTAACTCCTTGGTGTCCTTCCAGAACCATAGCCACTGAGTGAGGGCATCTGGGGGCTCCAGCCAGAGGCCATGGGTGTGCATCCACCCCTCCCTGGGACCATTCCTCTTTTTATAACAAGGTGCCTGACAGTTTCTGGGATACATGGCTTTTGCCCTCAGTGAACTTGGGCCCTCGGGCACTTTGTTTTGTTGCTCTGCACCCTGTTCTCCCCAGCCTGAAACGGGCAGAGCTCACACACCCACACCTCTCCAAGATAGAGAAGTACCCTGCTTGGCAAATGGAGTACCACCATGGTGCTTATCAGTGTCAACGGCCATCTACAAGAGGGAGTGGGACCAAGAGAGAGCCATTGGGGAGCAGCATAGGGTTCCTTTGAACCCCTGATCAAGTATTTGGAGACCAGAAACTGTTGTTGTAAGCTGCACACTGGGGCTGGGGCGATGGCCAGAGGCTGATGTGTCCCTCTGGAGCTGAAGCCCAGAGCCCTGATACGCAGGTGAAAAGAATGCTCAGTTTTGTGTATAAAGGACACCCTGGCATTTGCTTCTGCTCTACCAAAGGCTTTTTTTCTCTGACCATATAATGTCAACCTGAAAAAAGAAGAAAGAGCCTTCAAGCAAATTAATACAGTAATCCTGGAGAAGGCTCAGTGACGAATAACTTTTTCCATGAGTCAGACAGAAAGCTAACATTCACTTGTTTTGTAAAGGGGAACGCTTTGTCATTTCTCCTTGGCAGCCTTTGCCAACAAGCTCAGGGTGCAGGCTAGGAGGAGCCTGACCAGAGGGAAGCCCAGCATGGCCCTGCTGAGAAGCAGCCAAGCCCTCCAGTGGTCCCACGGCTTCCGGGGGGCAGGGGGCTGGTGGGCTGTTGCAGGGGAGCCACCCTCTAGTTTCATGGCCACTACTAAAAGGCCTGTAAACAGCTCCCAGGGAATGGCTTATCTTCCTCCCCAACTGGAGAGGGTGAAGCCAAGACACCCCACATCTGCAGCTGTCCGAGCAAGATTTAACACCAACAACCTTTGTCCTGCAGTCTTCATCTACTGAGCCCAAGAATGGATATTTACCACTAACCAAGAAGCCATTAGGAAGAGAATCAATTGCATTCTCTCTCTCTTTCTCTCTCATATGGGGAAATGCTTTTTCCTCTAGTAGCTCACCACTGCTGCCGACCCAACTCCCCTGACTTCTGCCAGGGCTGTCCTGGTTTACAAACCGGGATCTGGACTTAGAGAAGACATGTCCGTCTGTCCATTCCCACTCGACTCTATTCCATGTGCTTGCAGATCCTTTTGATCTCTTAATACCCACTATGTATTCAGCCCCTGCTATGGAGCTCAGAGGAGTGACCTCATCCTTCGTTGCCTTGCCCCGATGAGATGGGGAGAAACCAGGGCCATTTGACTGCTGCGGCTCGGCTCGCTGGTGTCCCCATGGCAGAGCCTGGAGCCGAGCGGGGCCACCCCTCCCGCGACACCCGTGCAGTGCGTGGGGCCGCGCTGCCTGTCTGAGTCCAGCCCGCCACCTCACACTATCGGACAGCCCAGGAGGCTAGGACTTGAGGACAAGCTACATTTGTCCCCATGCCCAGTCTGGGCCAGGCATGCAGGGGAACAATACCCATATTCATACGACATAGGGGTTTGCCAGTAAACCCACGTGACTTGACATCACAACAGATGGGGGGGGAGGGGAGAGACACAAACACTCCCTTGTGTGCGCTCCACTCGGGGCTGCCCGGGAGCCTCAGCTGCAGGCGGGCTGCATGGTTTGTTGCCTGCAAAGCCTCGGCTCTGGACTAGGGGTGCAGATGTGGGACAGTGAAGTCACTGTAACACCTGCCAAGGTTCTCACTGCACTATTCTGTTATGCATTGTGTGGAAACATCACAAACACTCTCTCAGCTTTGGCCAGCACTTCAGGGAAGTCTCTCTAGTCCCAGTGAGTAGGCAGGGATCAGCAAGTATATAAAAATGCATCACTGGTTCTGAGTGATTGTCATCCATCCCTCGTATTATTCAGAATGACAGCAGCTAGCATTTGTTGGGCACGTTTGGATCCTATCCCTTCATCTGCACAGCGAGCCCTGAGGTAGGCATCATTAGCACCCCCGTTTCACAACTAGAAAATTGTCGCACAGAGAGGTGCAGTGGCTGTCCCAGGGTCACAGAGCTGGCTCTCAAACCCAGACGAGCTCTCGCCACGTGACAGGAGCCCCTCCCCAGGTTGGACAGAACCCGCCTGCCAGACAGGAAGGCCCGGGACCTCTGCCAGTTTCCCCACGGGGCCTGCGTGCTGGCGAGCGCGATGGCTGTGGCTTCTCCAGAATAGAACTGCAAGACAGACCCCTCTGGGCATTTCCTGGGCAGTGACAGAAGGACAAGGGCCAGGCTCCACTGCATCCCCCTCCCAGGGTTTTGCACTGCATTGGGCCAGGAAGAAGTCACTGCCCTTCTCACTCAGATTGAGGACTTAGAAACCGTGTGCTCACCCTCCCTTTAAAGGAGGATCCTTTTCACCCTTCACCTGGAACACATGAACTGCAACTGTAAGACCTCTTCACCAGTGCGCTCGAAGGGATGTTTTGAAATTTCCTAGCCACCAGGCTCTCATTTTACCGATAAAGACACCAAGGCCCAGAGAGGGGAAAGCGTCTTACCCAAGACCACACAGCAGTTAATAACAGAGTAGGGATCAAAGCGAGGGTCTTCTGACACCAGGCCTGTGTTCTGTGCACTAAAGCAGGGACTTGTACCTCTGCCAACACATGGCCTTGGTCTTACCGCGTGGGCCTCACTGCCGCCCCCCCCCCCCCGGAAGCAGGGCAGGGAAGGCATCCCTTCCGGGAATGAGGCAGAGCTGGCCCACCCTGAGCATGGCTGGCTGAGTGCACACAGCCCCTTCCTGCTGAAAGCTTGCGCTGACACACTCTTCTGTCCAGGGAGAGGCCAGCCCAAGGCTCATCGGAGTCCCAGGAAGTAAGCCCCGGCCTGGAGGGTCTATTTTAATTAGTGTGAGTGGACTCATCTTGCTGGGAACAGCTGACTGACTGGATCCATTTGTGTCCTGAGCCAAATCTGGGGATTTCTGTGGATCTCTTCGTCCTGGTTAGCGGGTCGTTGAGCACCTTCCAGGAAGGTGAGGGTAAGATGGGAGTGAGGGCTTGATGGGGCGGGGTCCTAGAAGAGAGATTGGTGGGAAGAGATGGAGGAGGCGGTTTTTAAGGACGGGACACTTCTTTCCTGAGGGAGGGGCAATAAGGATGGGGGCACGGCCCAGATTGTTACAGAGGGGAGAAGAGGAATTGCAGGACATATCTGGGCCTCCACACCAATGACTCCATGCCTTGCCCTCTGTTTGCTCCCTTCTCCCCATAGGAGTTTATATTCTGATTGGAGCCGGTGCCCTCATGATGCTGGTGGGTTTCCTGGGCTGCTGTGGGGCCGTGCAAGAGTCCCAGTGCATGCTGGGATTGGTGAGTACCCCTTCTGCTCCCTGAGGCCGCTCTGACCCCCAGGCCCCCGCCCCCAAGATCTCATAGAAGATATGGGGTGGGATGGGGTGCAGAGGGTACCCCAAGGGCTTGAGCTCTCCTCAGCTCCTCCCCTGCAGGCCCCGCCCTAGCCTCCGAGCCAGGCAGCCATCTTGTCCTCCTTCCCTGCAGGGATGCCTTGCCCCTCTTCCTTTCTCTGTCTTATCACTTCCTTTAGGCGACTAAATGCCAGGACTTTGTTTTCCCCTTGTTCGAGGACCACGTTTGCTTTTTTTCCCTGAATCCACAGGTACCTTTGCTTTCTCTTATTTTAGAATTTGTCACCGTTTCCTTCAAATTCCGAAGTGTATTCACTTTCTTTATTTCCGCAAATCCCTGTGGTTTTTGTGCGTGAGCGATGGTATTTTATCACTGACTCTTCATTAACACCTTAGAAATACCAATTCTGGGGTCGGCTGTACCCCGTTCTTTTCCTCCTGAGGAATCTCTTCCTACTACGGCTTCCTCTCCTCGCCTCAGCTTAACGCTCGCAGTTCCCTAAACTTCTTCCCCATCCTTTCCAGGCTGTTCATTTGTGCCCCCCGATTCCCGACCCCTAGAGACTTGTTCTTCCTCGTTCTCCAGAAAACCCTTTGGTTGCTCTCATTGGCTGGCTGGGATCTCTCCTCATCCTACCCCTTCTTTGCCTTCTAGTTCTTTGGCTTCCTCTTGGTGATATTTGCCATTGAGATAGCTGCGGCCATCTGGGGATATTCCCACAAAGATGAGGTAGGTTTCTTCTCCCGTAAGATCTCTTGGGGGTGATACAGGTTTGGGAATTTGGGGGTGGGAGTGATGAGGGCGGAAGGGTGTCCCAGCTGGCCACTTGGGTCAGCTCTCAGCCATCACACATGCCTCTTACTTCACCACGTTCCCACGTGCCCATCAGAGCGTGAGCTCCCCCGGGGCGGGGGATGTGGGTGTCTTGCCAACCACTGCTTCCAGTTCCCTGGATGGTGCTGGCACATAATAGCTGTTCAGGAAATATTCACTGGGTCCGTGTATGTGTACGTGTGTCTTACAACTCAGTAGCCCTGCCCCCATCTCCTCTGGAAAGATGGCTTAGGAAAACAGGGCTTTGTGTGGGCTGGACCCCCCTGCCCCTTCACCTAGTCTCTGAATATGTGTCACTATGAGCCAAGTGCTGGCCAGGCCCCGCGTAGGTCCAGAGATGCGCAAGCTGTGGGCCCCTCTTGAAGCAACTGCCACCGACATGTGGGAGAAGGATATGCATTTGATAAGTGTCACATAAGTCATTTATATCCAGAAGTTCCATGGGGTTGGAGAAGGTAGCATGCCAAAGGGAAACCTCTTCTGGCTTCGCGGAGAAGCAGGCATCGACCTGAGCTTTGGATGAGAGAGAGGATTTCAGGAGGAAAGTTGGTGGGAGACTGAGTACTTTCCTTTATTTTATTTTTTTTTTAAGATTTTAGTTATTTATTTATCTATTTATTTGAGAGACACAGAGAGAGAGAGAGTACAAGTGGGGCAGGGGTGGCAGAGGGAGAGGGAGAGGTAGAAGCAGACTTCCCGATGAGCAGAGAGAGCGATGTTGAGCTCAGCCCCAGGACCCTGAGATGATGATCTGAGCCGAAGGCAGATGCTTAACCAACTGAGCCACCCTGTGCCCGCCCCCCCCCCCCCCCCCCCCCCCCCCCGCCAAGTACTTTCCTTTAAAGACAGCTAAGGCCTCCACGGAGAGCCACTGAAGAGTTCTGGGCCAGGATGGGCCACGTCAGAACACTGTTTTAGAAAGGGCTGTCTTGGCATGTTCAGCAGCAGGGAGTGCAGGGAGACTGGGTGCTGGAACCCTCTTTAAAGAGAGAGAGAGAGAGATTTAACTCTCCAGATGTAAATGCTGCAACCGTAGAAATAGGAAGGGATGCTAGTGGAAGCTGCTGAAGGAGAGATTCTGGATGTTGGTCACTTAACTGATTGGGGGTGGGGGGTCGAGGGACAGGCGTTTGTTAAACTAGGGTATACCCAGGTACCCAGAAGCAGGAGAACAATTGTCCATCATATTATAATAGCTAGTACTTAGTCCAAATTTACTCTGTACCAGACACTGTGCTAGGACTTAACATGCAATATCTCATGTAAATCCTCACCATAACCTCTGAGGCACAGACTGCTATAATCTCCATTCTACATACACAGAAACGGAGGTACAGAGAGGTTTAGTAATTTGCCAAAAGTCACACAGCCTCTAAGTGAAGAAGAAAATAATGGAAGCCTGAGGAACTAGTCGGGTCAGGAATAGGATTTTTTTTTTCCTTTATTTTTTGTTTTGTTTTGTTATTACTGTTCCTTAGATTGAGGAGAGTCCATTTTGTTCACAAGTAGAAGGGAAGGAGCCAAGTGGGGTAGAAGGGACCCGCCAAAGGTACAAGAGAAGAAGCGAAAATGGCCGGAGTGGGTTAGGGATGTGGGAGGAGACGAGAAGGGCCCCGGAGGCTCTGGGAGAGGCAGGACCAGTCTGGTGGCTTCAGTCAGGAATCTTGTTGGCTGAGCATGAACAAGATGGGACGAGTGACATTTGTTCAAGAAAATGCCCTGTCTGCCCATCACAGGTGATTAAGGAAGTCCAGGAGTTTTACAAGGACACCTACAACAAGCTGAAGTCCAAGGACGAGCCCCAGCGGGACACCCTGAAAGCCATCCACTACGCGGTACGTCACCTCCGCAAACGCTCCGTCGGGACGCGGGTGCGCACGGGGTGAGGCTGGGCGCAACAGCCCCCGGGTCTGTGTTCCGGTCACCTTCGTCATTCGTCTCTCCCACCCCATCCCTGCCCTGCCCTCTGCAGTTGAACTGCTGTGGCCTGGCTGGTGGAGTGGAACAGTTTATCTCCGACATCTGCCCCCAGCAGGATGTCCTGTCAACCATCACAGTGAAGGTAAACTCGTGGGCCCCCCGCCTGGCTGCTCTGGACAAATCCCAGCAGCGTTGACGCGAAATCTTGCCCCCTCGTTCTGGGAGGACAGGCGTCTGGGTGATTCAGAACTACTTCTCGCCCCTGTGAAAGGGCCCCACAGCGGGGCCACCTCTTTCCTCCCCGGCCTGGGGCCTCTGTTTCCTCAAGGACCGGATCAGGGAAATAACAGAGTATTCTAGCTGCCTGCAATGAGCTGCTCACTGCTGCCTTACATTCTGCCTCCTCCAGTCCTCAAGCCAGCGGGTCGGGTGTGCTCTGAATGCTGGACTCTTCGCTTTTTAGATGTATCGACAGCTCATGATGGGAAGTGGGAGCTAACGTCCAAACTTCAGAATAATCAGAAGTAACCCAATGGCCTGATACGAGCTAGACCCCAAGCGGGGCCTTACCCTTCTTCCTTCCCTTATTTCTTACCGGGACTTTAGGGACCCACCTCCATATCCCTCAGTTCTCCTTTCTGTCCACCAGCCAGGACACCTGGGCACTCCTGTCCCCAGCCCTTTCTCTGGGACCCCCAGCACTCCTGGCGTGAGACGGGTGCTGTGGGAGGGAGGAGGTGCCCTGGAGCAGGGATTGTGTGACCTGAGTCTTGGTTTGCCCTCCTCAGCCCTGCCCTGAGGCCATAAAAGAGGTCTTTCACAACAAATTCCACATCATCGGCGCGGTGGGCATTGGGATTGCCGTGGTGATGGTGAGTATTGAGGACACCAGGAGGGAATGAGTGTCTTAGTGGTTAACGTCTGTTAAACACACGCTCTGGCCAGGCACTGTGTTAATACGTCAATTCACTTATCAACTAATTTAATCCTCACCATACCTATGAGGTGGGAGACTAGGGAGTGGAGAGATGGAGAGGTTGAGTTGATCAAAGTCTCTGAGCTCATGAGTGAAGCATCTGGGATTTAAGCTCCGTGTGTCTCCAGACACGCGTTGTCTTAACCATTAAGGTTCAGGGGTAAATGTAAGGTGATGCCGGTGCTGCTGGTCCACGGACCACACTTTGACTAGCAAGGGTGTAGGTCACCCAGACCTGTTAGTTATCCTGGGATAATCTTCAGGACATGTTTTTGTTATGTGCCTGCTTTTCCTTTGCCCAAGAAAGAAGTTCCATAAAAGTTACATGGATGGGAATTGTTTCTCTCTCTCTCTCTCTCTCTCTCTCTCTCTCTCTCTCTCTCTCTCTCTCTCTCTCTCTCACACACACACACACACACACACACGAACACACACACACACACACACACGAACACACACCATAGTGTGAAAGGCATCCAAAGGTGGACAGCCAGAAGGAAGATTCCAGGCTTCAGATAATCTGTCCTGCTAATCAGCCCCTAGAAACCATAAAGGGCAACAAGGGTTCCCTTGGGTCACCACCCCTCATGCCCCAAGAGGGAGTGGTAAGAACCATGTAGGGGACTTAGCCCTCCTCTGCCCCAGTAAGACTATCCCAAAAGTGAGAATTGCTTCCTTTTCTTGGTGGTTGTTTGCACCTAAGAAAGGCTTGAGGCCGCTTTCAGTAAAAGCCATAACAATACTTTTTTTCAAAATGGAATATAAAAAACAGGCACACACATAGATGGAAAGTACAGGCCTGTGTGGATCATTGGAATATCTGGCCTTTGAGCATTAAATTTAGCTCTGAGCTTATTTGTAACACTCTGGAAGTTTCCTTGGGGAAGTGGCTTGTGCAGTTTACATGAGCAAGTGGCCGCAGACCGGCAGAATCCCAGCAGTCAGTGACTCTTCCCATTACCCAGCCCCCGTCTCTCCTCCTTTGGCACCCTTCAGCGTGCCTGGCCCTGTGGTCACTATATTTGTTTGTCTTGGCCCGAATGACTCACGTCCCTCCTCTCCTTCACCCTTCCCTCGGGAAAGCTGCCCTATGCCTCATGTTTCTTTCTGTCTTCTAGATATTTGGCATGATCTTCAGTATGATCCTGTGCTGTGCTATCCGCAGGAGCCGAGAGATGGTCTAGAGTCAGCTTGCGCCCCCTGAGCAGGAAGGTCCACCCCTAAAGATTGTTGGTTATTTTCTTGCAGTTTTGGTTTTTTTGTGTTTTGGGGGGGTTTGGGGGTTTTGGGGGGTTTTTTGGTGTTGTCTTGTTTTTGTTTTTTGACTTTTTTTTTTTTTGCCACTAACCTTAGTATTCATTCTGCGTTTCTAAACAAAAAAGTTATTCCATGTTTGTCTTTTTAATGCTTTATTCAATATTGGTATTTGTAGTTGAGAAATTTGGGGATTTGGTTTGCTTTGGTTTATATTTTTTTTGGTTGGTTGTTTTTGCTTATTATGTTAAGCAGAAATCCTGCAATGAAAGGTACTATATTTGCTAGACTCTAGACAAAAGATATTGTACATAAAGAGAATTTTTTTGTCTTTAAAGAGATAAAAAAGTCTATCAAACTTAATCAGGTTGTAACTTATGTTGAAGACAATTTGATACATAATAAATAAATGATGATGACAATATCCTGGACCGGTTTTTGTTTTTTGCTTCCTTTATATTTTTAAAGCTATTTATTTTTCAGATGTCTTCTAACCACATTTATATGAGAAATAGGTTGGAAAGTTGGTCTCCCTCTTTGACTATGAAGAAAGCAAGAGAGGAAGGGATTTTGATCACAAGATCACTCAGTTGTTAATAAGAGTCCACACCAGAACCTAGCCCATGACTCTTTCCTGTAGCATCAGGTTGTATCTCGGGAAGAGAACAGTAAATGTGACCTCCCTGATGGCGGGGGACTTGTTTTATTCACTGCTCTACCCCCAGCACCTGGAACCTACTGTCTCTAGTGCATAGGAGGTGCTCAATAAATATTTGTTGGCAATTAATGTTGGTTGGTTGAATAAATGAGGGCGTTTGATCAGGGAGGCAGAATATTAAATGTTAAATATTCTAATATATTAGAATTTACATTTTATGTGTGTGTGTATAATTTGCTGCACAGATTTGACCTTGTACAATCATTAGAGTTGGTTTGAAGTCTCTTTAAGACCATTGCCTTTGCATCAGACACTGGAACTTGACGCCGTGTGGTCACAGGTCAGATAGGAAGGACAGCCGGATGTAGTTGGGGAGAGCAAGAACAGACCAGAACTCAAGCAGGAGCTAACACCCGTGAAAACAGACAAATCTGTGTCAATTCTTGTTCCTCTCATGGGGGTGTGGGTCCTGCAGAGGCCAGGACCCTATGTGTTGGAGCTAAACACACACAGGCCAGGAGTTGGAGGAGCTGATATGAGCCAGCAAAAAAAGCAGCTGCAAAATGCCTCATTGCCTTTCAGGCCTCCCATGCGAGGAGGGGAAAAACCCAGGGTTAGCACGCTTGCATCTCATTGCTATTCTGGGCCCCCAGGAGCCTTATTAATCTGAGCATTTGAGGGCTAATTGTACTGTTTCGATGTGGAAATTGCAGGTCAACTGTTCTTTTTATGAAAGTGTGAATGAGCCTGTCTTAAGTCAGCATCACAATCCCTGATTAATTCTAATATCCGCCAGTGCCCTCTAGGAAAAGCAGGTTCCATCTACACACTTTCCACTCTGCTTCTGTGCTGAAGAGTGGATGGGGTCAGAGTATACCAGGCTTGCTACTACTTAAATCGAGGAATGCCTCGGGGTTATACCCTGTCTTTTCAGTTTGTCATAAATAATGGGCCCACTGACTAGCTTAAGTGACAGCTTAAGAACACAAGTGGTGACTCCCGGAACCCAAGAGTGGAAACCCAGTTGAGCCATAGGAAGTTTCTAGAACCATGGACTAGGAACTCTTGGAGCTCTGCACTTCTGAGTGCTATATTCTGCTCACCAAAGAGACCACTTGTCTCTGCTACTCAGTCCACATGGGTTGGAAAAAGGGCTCGTGTTCAACCCCCAAGTTTATACAGACAACCTCCAGTAGCCTCACTTGAAATTTCTGGAGAGAAAATCACCAGTTTTCAGTGCCATATTTATCCCTGACTTCAGAGGCGGGGTACATGTAGTAAAGATTCAGCCACCCTCTGACCTTTAGACTGAACCCAAGACCAGAAGAGGAGGGATCATTGAGAGCTGACGGACACCCAGAAAGAAGCCAGCTGGTCAACGCTGCCCTCAGTCCAGCCCAACGAGCTCACCCTGACTCCTGGTGGATGGGTCTAGTTGAAGCTCCGCAACTAAGGCAAAACCAAGATGCACCACAGCTCTCGGGGCCTGAAGGGCTTTTGGAACAAAGGCCTTTAGGAAGTTTTAGGTCACAAGAAGGCAATAAACTCGGGGGGAGGGGATGGGTTAGCCTGGTGATGGGTATTAAGGAGGGCATGGAGCACTGGGTGTTATACGCAAACAATGAATCATGGAATACTACATCAAAAACTAATGATGTATGGTGATTAACAACATAATAAAATAAAATTTAAAAAAAATTTTTAAATTAAAAAAAAAAGGCAATAGACTGCCAATAGCAATAATAGCTATGGGTCCAGAAAGAACCTCCTTGGGCAAAAGAGGAATGGATACACAGCTGAGTGTGTCGGCCTCCTGGTTCAACTATGAAAGGCAGTGCAGGGGCAGCAAATTTGAATGTAAACAGGTGGATAGTAAAGGTTATTAAAGGTGCCCTTCAAGGACTGAAAGTGCTTTAAAATTCCCGAACTCCACGCCGTCTAGGGTGGAGCTGAGTGGTGCTAGGGTGGAGGCAAGACCACAGGTATCTGGCACTCCTTCCATGTTGCTGCAATTTCCCTGCAGAAGGAGTTTTAACTAGTGCATTAGGACACTCCCTAAGGGCAGTGTATTTTTGTTTCCCTGAAAATGAGGGCATCCCATGAGCTGCTTGGGCACAAGATGGAGTAGTATGGGTGGTCTTCCAGCACAGTCAGGCAGATCCATAGCTGGGTGAACACTCCCATACAAGGGGAGAGATCCGCAGCTGGGTGAACACTTCCATAGGAGGGGAGAGATCCGTGGAGAGGGGAGGGGGCTGCTTTGCCCTATCCGGTCAATGTTTTAAATAACTTGGAATACAATTAAATATTACAGGTTTCACAAAGCTCTGAGGAATACCCAGTAATGTGAGTAAGAGAATTATAGTTCAAAGAGATCTCAGGATCTGGAATAATGGATAATGACGCCCAAAAGGATATATCTTACGGGGAATAAATAATAAGTAAATGAAATCAAGCAGTCTACATATGTTTTAACATAGCTTCTCATCCCTTAAACTTGTAGCTGAAGAAGTTAAATGCATGTTTGGCTGGCTAGATAATAGGGTTTTTTTCCCATATGCATTAAGTCTGGAGGCAACCACAGGTGTTGATTTAGCAGCTGAGCACTCACAAAGACGGCATCTCTGTGATTCTCTTGGCTTCCCTCACTCTGTCAACAAGGCAGCTGCCACAGCTCCAACCATCTCTACATTCACAGCAGGAAGTAGGAGAAGGGCAAATCCTTGCTACAAGTACCCCTTTTATCTAAAATGCAAAAGCTTCCCCCAAAAGCTTGGAAGCTGACTTCCATTTGTGCTTCATTGACCAAAATCTGTCACATGAGTACTCAGCTACAAAGAAGATGGGAAAGGGACACATAAGTTACAGGTATTTTATTCCATTTTAAAGTTAGAGGACTTGAGATTTGGAGAAGCTAAGTATTTGCCCCCAGATCATACAGTTAATATACTGGATACAGATTTGAATCCAGTTCTCTTTCTCCAGTCTTATTGCACATTTCACATAGTGGCGTCTCCAGGATTAATATCAAAGGAAGAAATTTAACAGGAACGTACTGGAACCACTTGATTGGAAGAACTCATTACATAAATGCAGGATGGAGAAAGAATTTCATTTGAAAAAAAAAAGGGGGGGGCAAGGAAATATAGCTTACCACAACCTTAAAAGAAGCCAAAACTGTGAAGTAAGGCTGTCTTGGCTTCCTTCCAGACACTTGTCCAGATGGAGGGAGATAATAAAGCCACCACAGATGCAGCAGTCAGCCTCCAGGGCAGTATGATGCTCCAATCTGGGGCCTCTCCTCAAAAAGTAAGGGAGACTACTACAAAGACCTGGAGGTAGGGGAGACCTCATTGGGGAGGGGCCTAAAACCATGTCATCCAAGAGGAGAGTGAAGGACCAAAAGATTCTAACCTGGGCGGGGTCGGGGAAACCTACAATACAACAATCTTGGTTTTCAAATATCTAAAGGACTGTAAGGTGGACCAGAGACATATGTGGTCCCAGAGGCCACAATGAGAACTCATGGTGGAAATCACAGGGAACAGATGTTGGCTTAATAAAAAGAAAACTCCGTAGAAGCTGGGGCTGTCCAACAGAGTAGTGGGCCCCAAAGTGTGAAGGAGGCTCCAGGAGAAGCTGGAGATGGGGTGTGCCAATTCCTGTGCCAATGGGGCCTTGAGGAACTCCTACAAGCCTCCCATCTCTAAAATCATATAGAGATGTAAGTCTCCAAGCAAATATTCAGTGTTGGGGTGGAAGATTTTTCTCTGCCCTTCAAGGTCCTTCCAGTTGGACTAAGAATCAAATTGACAAGAGACAGATTAACAAGAGAAAGCCATATTTAATAGCGTACAATTTGGGGAATCCACACAGACATGGAAATTCCAAAGACAGGCAACATGATGCTTGTATGAAGTAAGGAGAGGAGTAAATGTCTGAGGATACAAAGGGGAAAAAGACCAGGGAGGTGAAAGGAGATGTTTGGAAAACAAAGGTTGCCCTATTATGTAGGTAAGTGTCTTAGGTAAAGAAGAGTCTTTGTTAATAGCTCTCTTCCTGGTACACGCAGTTAGTCGAGGGGGAGGTAGAGAGCTTTTCCTGAATCTGCTAGGTTTTGATTACTTTTAACTCAATGTCCATGCCAAAGTGGCCCATCTTGGGAGTGCCTGCCCTTGGCCCCTCCATCAGGAAAGCAGTGCTCTCTCTATATATTTTTCTTTTCATTATGGGCGGAGGGGGGCAAGAGTGAGGGGAGGACCTCTAATAAAGGTTAAAGTAATAGGAACCATGAATATTTCTATGGGCAACCCAAAAATATATCAAAATAATGTTTTATATCTGAAACTGTTGCATTTTTTTCATACTCAGTGCCATTGTTGGGTTCTTCAAGATGCAATGAAAAGAGCACCCCAACCCTTAAATAATACGGTTTGTTGAAAGGATATTCAGCATCTCAGCAGCCATACCACAACTTCTGCATTTTTGCACTTCTAGCCTGGATGGTTCAACAGGCCTAGCAGAGGTCTGAGATGGGCTCATCCCAGCTCTGCATATGCATCTCTGGTTCTCCCTGCATCTCACATTCAAGCTCCCTTAGCAGAAAGGATCTAATGACTAGTTTGGCACTGTCCAATAAGAAGCATCCCCATTGGCATCTCTTGTCAGGACACCCATCCCTGGTCCCATGGTTGTGGCCAAGGGAGCAATGTTAATGTTCAGGATGCCCTTTGAATGGTGTTCCAAGCACAAGAAATTAGGTAGAAAAGACTCCCTGGGACCACTTTCCTGGTCAGAGCTAACTGGCTCAGGGATGCCTAGGTCAGCCACCCTAGATGAGCCCTGCCACAGAGTTTTTACCCCAAGAGGATCTGCAATGGAATTCTTTTTTTTTTATTTTTTATTGTTATGTTAATCACCATACATTACATCATTAGTTTTGGATGCAGTGTTCCATGATTCATTGTTTGTGCATAACACCCAGTGCTCCACGCAGAACGTGCCCTCTTTAATACCCATCACCAGGCTAACCCATCCCCCCACCCCCCTCCCCTCTAGAACCCTCAGTTTGTTTTTCAGAGTCCATCGTCTCTCATGGTTCATCTCCCCCTCCGACTTACTCCCCTTCATTCTTCCCCTCCTGCTATCTTCTTCTTTTTCCTTTTTCTTAATATATGTTGCATTATTTGTTTCAGAAGTACAGATCTGTGATTCAAAAGCCCTGCAACGGAATTCTCAGAGTAAATATGCTTGGTGAGGATGTTCTCCTTAAGTGTGACCACACCCCAATAGAGGTAGGATTTTATGTGTGGGTCTCTGAGAAAGGCAAGTTCCAGAGAGGTCTGTGAACCATGGAAAGTTAATGGCAGAGGCAGCTACAGGTTCATGAGTCCCAAGCCAGGGATCATCAGAGGCTAAGGACTTTTACCCCACCGAGCTAAGTTCTCTCCTCATCCCCTCAGCCCACCCCACCCGCCCTCAGTTTTAATGCTGGCTTGGAGAGGCCTGAGAAGCTAATGTAATAGTTTTTACTCAAGCATTGGCTAGCAGACCCCTGGAGAGCTAATTCAATTTCTTTACTTTTAAATTAGATTTCCCCAAACCATCTGTTTCCCCTGGAGCAATGCAGGGAGGATCAGATCTTATCCTAATGTGGAATCTCTACTACCCTGCAGGGCTCTAGGAGCCAGAACTGACATAGCCAAGCAAGGCAGTGAGGGACCCTGGGGGGCTATTCCAACACACCCTGCAGGGACAGTCACTGGTACCCACAGATCTCATAGCAGGGTTTGGGCTATCCAACTGACCCTCAGCACTGCCCTGGGAGTTAGGGAAACATGAGGAGTATTCTCCATTCTTAACACATGGGGACACTGAGGACCAAAGAAAAGAGGCAGTGACGTGCCCAGGACCACAAAACTCAATGTAAGTATGTAACAGGATGATAACATGGAAGTTTCAACTCAGACATCAAGATACAGTAGATATAAGATTCCACAGTGGGGTGCCAGATGCAAATTTTCTATGGATCCATCTAAACACTGGTTACAGAACTCTTGAGGCTTCTTGCCATGGTGGTGCTGGGTGGTAGCAACTTCCATGAACTTCCATTAGGAGCTGGAGGCTACTCATTGGCATGCAGGCCAGAGTAATGATTCTTTTTTATTTTTCATTTTGTTTTATTTTTCATCATAATAAGTGCACTCTAACTTCAATCCCCTATTTCCCCCCAAACCCCCACCCACCTCCTCTCTGGTAGCCATCAGTTTGTTCTCTATAGTTAAGAGTCTGTTTCTTGGTTTGTCTCGCTTTGCTCATTTGTTTTAGTTTTTAAATTCCACATATGAATGAGATCATATGGCATTTGTCTTTCTCTGACTGACTTACTTCATTTAACATTACACTCTCTAGCTCCATTCATGTTGTTGCAAAGATTTCATTCCTTTTTGTGATTGAGTAATATTCCATCATGTATGTATGTATATATATATATATATATATATATATATATATAGCACATCTTCTTTATCCACTCATCAGTCGATGGGCACTTGGGCTGCTTCCATAGTTTGGCTATTGTAAATAATCCTGCAATAAACAGAGGGGTGCATGTAACCTTTTGAATTAGTGTTTTTGTATTTTGGGGGTAAATACCCAGTAGTGTGATTCCTTTCCATTTTTAACTTTTTGAGGAACCTCCATACTGTTTTCCAGAGTGGCTGCACCAGTTTGCATTCCCACTAACAGTGCAAGAAAGTTCCTTTTTCTCCACATCCTCACCAACACTTATTGTTTCTTGAGTTTTTGATTTTAGCCATTCTGACAGGTATGAGGTGATATCTCATTATAGTTTTGATTTGTATTTCCCTGATGATGAGTGATGTTGAGCATCTTTTCATGTATGTGTAGGCCATTTGGATGTCTTCTTTGGAGAAATGTCTGTTCATGTCTTCTACCCATATTTTAATTGGATTATTTGTTTCTTGGGTGTTGAGTTGCATAAGTTCTTTATATATTTTGGATACTAACCCTTCATCAGATATGTCATTTGCAAATATCTTCTCCCATTCAGTAGGTTGCCTTTTAGTTTTGTTGATTGTTTCCCTCACTGTGTAGAAGCTTTTTATTTTGATGTAGTCCCAATAATTTATTTTTGCTTTTATTTCCCTTGCCTCAGGAGACATATTTAGAAAAATGTTGCTACAGCCAATGTCAGAGAGATTATGGTCTGTGCTTTCTTCTAGGATTTTTATGGTTTCAGGTCTCACATTTAGGTCTTTAATCCATTTTAAATTTATTTTTGTCTATGGTGAAAAAAAGCGGTCCAGTATCATTCTTTTGCATGTAGCTGTCCAGTTTTCCCAACACCATTTTTCTTTTTCCCATTGTATATTCATTCCTCCTTTGTCAAAGATTAATTGACCATATAATTGTGGGTTCATTTCTGGGCTTTCTGTTCTATTCTATTAATCTATGTGTTTATTTTTATGCCAGTAACATACTGTTACAATTACTACCATTTGTAATATAAGTTGACGTCGGGAATTGTCCCTTGACCTCTCTTTCTCTATTGTATTCTCTTAGCAATATCCCAACCCTCACTGCATCTAGATTTCTACTTACACCACATGTACATCTGAGCAGTGAACAACTTGGCTGACTGATACCTTTTAAATTCCTACCCCCAGATCTCAACTGGGTCCTTAACCATCTTATTGGATTTTTCTGATGATCTCCTGCTCTCTCAAAGGACACATTTATATTTTCTCGCTCCTCTCTGACTCATTTCTATAGAGAAATAGTCATTTTATTGCATCTTCTGTGTCACTTCCTCCACTTCTTCCTCACCATCCCTTTACCAAATCCGCCCCTGCACCTGCCTCCCCTCCCCGTTATAATGAATGGATTTCTCTTTGCCCCAAGCACAGCAAGCATGAATACATTGCTCCCATCCACTGTGCTCGCTCACAGAAAGCTGTGGACTCTCATTTTTTACTCCTTTTTCACTCCCATCAACATACAGTCACAAAAAACTAACTCTCATATTTAAAAAAATAAATCCCATCTTAGACCCCACAACTTCTTTCAACTATATTCCCATTTCCCTGTCTTAATTCATAATAAAAATCCTTGAAAATATAAAAAAAAAGAAATCTGGAGTTGTGATACCTCCAGTTTTGTCTTTCTTTGTCAAATTGCTTTGGCTATTTGAGGTCTTTTGTGGTTTCATACAAATTTTAGGATTGTTTGTTCTAGCTCTGCGAAAAATGCTGTTGGTATTTTGATAAGGATCACATTAAATCTGTAGATTGCCTTGGGTAGTATACACATTTTAACAGTATTTGTTCTTCCAGCCCATGAGCACAAAATGTCTTTCCCTCTCTTTGCATCATCTTGAATTTCTTTCATCACTGTTTTATAGCTTTCAGAGTACAGGTCTTTCACCTCTTTGGTTAAGTTTATTCCTAGGTATTTTACTGGTTTGGGTGTGATTGTAAATGGGATTGTTTTCTTAATTTCACTCTCTGCTGCTTTATTATTAGTGTATAGAAATGCAACAGATTTCCATACATTGATTTTGTATCCTACGACTTTACTGAATTCACCTACCCGTTCTGGTAGGTATGGGGTGGAGTCTTTAGGGTTTTCTATACACAGTATCATATCGTCTGCATACAGTAAGAGTTTTCCTTCTTCCTTACCCCTTTGTATGCCTTCAGAGTAACTATTCGGACATGCAGGACGATTCAGCTTTGATTAAGGTTGATGGCAAAGTTATAGCTTTGTTTAAGAGTGCACTAAAGGTGGTGAAATCTGTGCAGGTTCTGACCAAAACTGTGGAACACATAAAACAAAGTCTGTGTAAAAGCATTAGAGAAAAGAAGGTGGAGAAGGAGAGGAAGGGGGAGGAGGAAGTCAAGGAAAGAGGAGGAGAAAGGGGTGGGAAGAAGAGAAGAAAAAGACGGGGAGGGAGGGGAAGGAGGAGGGACGGGAGGAGGAGGGAGGGGGAGGAGGAGGGAGGGGAGGAGGAGGGATGGGAGGAGGAGGGATGGGAGGAGGAGGGAGGGGGAGGAGGAGGGATGGGAGGAGGAGGGACGGGAGGAGGAGGGAGGGGGAAGAGGAGGGAAGGGAGGGGGAGGGATGGGAGGAGGAGGGGGGGGAGGAGGAGGGACAGGAGGAGGAGGGACGGGAGGAGGGGGGGAGGAGGAGGGACGGGAGGAGGAGGGACGGGGAGGAGGAGGGACGGGAGGAGGAGGGAGGGGGAGGAGGAGGGACGGGAGGAGGAGGGACGGGAGGAGGAGGGAGGGGGAGGAGGAGGGAAGGGAGGGGGAGGGATGGGAGGAGGAGGGAGGGGGAGGAGGAGGGACGGGAGGGGGAGGGACGGGAGGAGGAGGGAGGGGGAGGAGGAGGGACGGGAGGAGGAGGGAGGGGGAGGAGGGACGGGAGGAGGAGGGACGGGAGGAGGAGGAGGGAGAAAGAGCAGGAGCACACAACTCCAAAGAAACACTGAGGAGTGGAAGCAACAACAGACAATTACTCTGACATTACACCCACGAAAGGCAGCAGCATTTACTGAGCTACCTTGGTCTGGTTTGGAACTAAAGAGGAGCAAACTCTCCCTGGTCCATTTTTCTTCCTCTTTAAAGGAGTTATCAGTAATTAAATGAGCCAGAGAATGAAGATGAAATGTAAAGGTGCTATTCAGCAAATCAAAGTTAGGAATCCTCTGAATCTCTTGAAAACAAATCCAACCCCACGATGTCAAGAGAGACCCAGGGGAACATCTTTTCATCTCTTCTGCCGTGTTTCCTGCCCCCACTAGCCCTAGAAAAATCTAGACTCAAATTCAGCAGCCACCACCCTTTAGATCAGGCTGCCCCCCTCGTTTCCTTCTGAACAAGCGTGGAGTCCCTCATCTCTTCCTCACTCCCAGATCCTACTGATGATGCTGATGTAACGGAAGGTGTACTCATAGTTTGGTCCGTGAATGACATATTAGGCGCCCTCTGGGTTAAAAGTGGAGGCAGAGAAGGAAGGTCATAGCACTCAGTTAAGTACAAATCTCTTCCAGGGAGAGCAGTACTTTATTAAACCCTGGCTTATATAAGCAAATGTTACATCATTTTCTCCATAAATAACTCACTGTTAGATTTAATATAATTTACATCTTTCAACTGTGGCTGGTTGGATGTCGTTAAATAACCAATGTATAATCAGAGTCTGACCAAGAAGACAGAATCTAAAATAGGTAATTCATCAGAAAGAATTGAAGACAGGGAGTTGTGAAGGACATCTATTCTGAAAAATCAGAAAAGAGAAGGAGGGAATGCAGAAGTAATAACCACCAGGTAGGGGAGCAGAGGGAGGAGGTAAGGCTATCAGACCCCAGAAGCCCAGAGGAGGGGCCATGTTCCCACCGCTGCTGGCACCCAGAGGGCTGGGGAGAAGCTGATTCTATGCCTCTGATCATTGGCCGGGGATAACTAAAACCTTCTCCAACTGGGCGCTCAGAAAATGCAGTTAGGTGAGCAGAGGAGAGCAAGCAAGAAAGGAGACGCTGGGCACACTCCTTTCCAGGCCCAAGGAAAAGCAACCATATCTTTAACTATAATTGGAAGCTTTGACTATCACCTGTGACTAAACCTTGTAATTCTGGAAGGAAAACTGTGTTTTGCAACTCAAAGGCGCTGTAGGACTTTACCCAGAAGTCACCAGGATAGTCCTAAGACTGCCACACATCCGCCCTGGACAAAAATGAAGGGCTTCTGCTGCACACAATTTAAGAACAGGGCGAGACAAAAGAGAATGGCTGTAAGGTTACAACCCAAGGGCCCTGATTGTCGGGCCTACTAAGTGCAAATAGAAAGTGCCTCGCATGTAGTAGGTGCACAATAAGTAGCCTTGTTATTACTAGATCCGAGGGCTCTGACCCCTCCCGCAATGTTACATGGACACAGAGCTCATTGGGATCAGGATTCCCCTTCTCCGAGTGGGAGGGGCTGCCTCAAACTCAGCCCCAGCCCTCCCACAACTTACCATCCCGTGGAGCCAAGGTTGTCCCCTACTGTCAACAGTGAGCACCCACATCCAGACTGGTTGGCCCCAAGCAGCCTGTGGGTTTTTTCACTAACAAGGTTGCTTTGGTATTTGCCCTTTAAAAAAGGCCAAGGTCTCTCTACTAGAACATGACAACTTAGTTTTGCTGACCCCGGGCTTGTACATTTTCTTTTTCCCCACCCCTCAATAAATAAATAAAGCCTCCTGTTCCTTTATCCATGCCATGGAATATTGTGGGCTTCATCCTGAATCCCGACGCTTACCAGGTAGAGACCCAGATAGAGCCCATCTGCATAACAGCCCATCTCAACTCTGGGGAACACAGACATGCGAGGCCCTCTGTATTCTGGTCTCATTCCCTCTTTTCAAGTTTATAGACCTCTCCACCCAAATGCAGCCCTTACCCCAACCGGGTCCCCTTTGAATCAGTTTTTTCCCTTAATACACCCCGTACCCACCACCACCCACTGAAAGCCCGTCCCTCCCTCCCTCACTGGGTCCCTCTCCCCTCAAGGCCCAGACCCTCCCTCATTGCCCCACCATCAGAGCTTCTGGCCCAGAGGGCCTGCTGACTCTCAGATGTCCCTACTCCCCTCGTGGAGGATGCAGTTGTTACTGGAAGGGGCTGCCCGGCCAGTCTCCTTGCACCCAGGAGGGGCTGCGTGACTCCATCTAGCCAGTGAAATAAAAATACAGGTGATGAGTATAACTTCCAGCCAGAAGGGCTTAAGAAGCAGGTGTGCCTTCCCCACCTCCACCTGGCAGCTACACCCCAAGCACAGAGAGGAAGGAAGACAGGATCTTGGGTCCCCGAATGACCACACAAAAGGCCGCCTGGTCGGGACTGTGCACTGACAGGGACACAAGGAAAAACAGTTTGTATTGCATTAAACCCAGACTTCCGGTCGCTAGCTTGCAGCTCGGGCTGCCCCGACCCCTGCTTTGCTTGACCTTGCACAGCGCTCAGAGCCAAGGCCACCTGACGCCACACTCTACCTTAACTGGTTAAGATGCTTTGGGCTGCAAGTTTCAGAAGGCTGAGCTCAAAAAATCTTAACCAATGAGGAATTTGCTCACGCGCAAGAAATTCAGAGGGAGAGCAGCTCCATGGCTGGCTGTCCTCGGCACCCTGGCTTTCACCCTAGTGTGTCCCTTAAATGGTCACAAGGTGGCCATACCGACTCAAGGCTTCATCTCCTCCCACAACATCTATATTTAAATAATAGAAGAGAAAATATTTCTTCAGTGTGTCTTGTCCTTTTAAGAACATAAAAATTCTTCCCCAGATTCCCTCAGAAGACATCCCCTCACATCTCATTGGCCAAAATGGATTACATACGCATTCTTTTTTTTCCCCAAGACTCGTACTTTTTAAAAATTCTGTTCAAAAATTTCTTAACTGAAGCACGGTTGACGCACAGTGTTACATTAGTTTCAAGGGTACAGCATAGTGGTTCGCCACGTCTGTACATCACGCCGTGCTCACCACGAGTGTGGCCACCATCGGTCACCAAAGAAGGCTAGCACAACCACTGACTATATTCCCCACGCTGTGCCTTTCCTCCCCGTGACTTATTCACTCCATACCCCTGTACCTCCCACTCCCCTTCACCCATTTTCTCCTCCTCCACCACCCTCTTTGATTACGCACTCATTCTTAAATCCAGGCAAGTGGAGTGGAATTACCATAAGTGGGTCAGACTTATGGTCTCGTTCCCCAGGGCCCTGGCCCAGGGCTGGGAAGGGTCACAGCCTCCCCTGGGGCACATGGCCCAGGTGATTAGGATCTGGTGATTAGGTAGGGCCCTAACACTGTGAGCCAGGTTCATCCATGTCCCATGCTCTCCTTTCATCGTCTCAACCTGTGGAAGATATAAACTACTGGGCAGGAGACCCGGATTCTGAAGCCACCAAGATTTTACAGGGATAGTGTTGGAGACACTTTTTAACCAGGTACTAAACCTTCAAGAACGGATGAGGAATGACCTAGGAGTTTATAAATGACTAATCCTTAATCATTGCTCCATGGCTTCTAACTCTTTCCTGCATTATGACTCAAGCCTCAGTTTTGTCGTTTGTGAAATGTGGAGAATCTCTGAGGTCTCGGGTCTCCTGACTGTAACCTCCTGAGGCCAGGGCCCAGCCTGCACTCCTTCCCTGTAACCCCAGTGCAGCTCTGGGTACAAGGTTGGCATTCAGTGGAAACAGTAGCCGTTCAAGAATTTTGTTGTTGGGGCGCCTGGGTGGCTCAGTCAGTTAAGCATCTGACTCTTGATCTCAGCTCAGGTTTTGATCTCAGGGTCATGAGCTCAAGCCCTGCATTGGGCTCCAGGCTAGGCATGGAGCCTACTTTTAAAAATTAATTAATTAAAAACTAAAAATAAAAACAAAAGAATTTTGACGTTTACATTTCAACTCTGTGAGAGAACCTGTGACATTGTGAGTTATCATAAGAAATATGTATTTGTACCCCATTTCTGGCATAGAGCTCCTTTAGGAACTTCCTTGGAATTTCCTTAGTGATAAGAACAATAAGTGTCTTGATATTCATAACAAACCCCTTTCAACCACATCTGCAGTCATATGAATGAGGTGACTTTTGGAACAGCACCCAAGGGTGGGGGTTGGGTGTTAGGGGAACCAACCATGTGACTGGAGGGTTGGAACTTTCAGTCCCACCCCCTTGATGTGTGTGGAGAAGAGAGGGGCTAGAGGTTGAATTAATCTCCAGTGGCCAATGATTTAATCAATTTATCAGAATTGATCAAAATCAATCAAAAACCCAGAAGGATAAGATTTGGAGGGCTTCCACATTGGCGAACAAGAACGTATCCACGTGCCGCTGTGTTGGGCCCCAAACTCCATGGGGACAGAAGCTCCTGTATTGGAAACCCCACCCCATGTATTTCTTCATCTGGCTGTTGATTCATATCCTTTAACATCCTTTGTAATAACATGTAATCTAGGAAGTAAACTGGTTTCCTGAGCTTTGTGAGCAGCTCTAGCAAATTAATCAAATCCACAGAGGGGATCCTAGGAACCTCCCACCGATAGCCAGTCAGCTAGAGGCACAAGTAACAATCTGGGCTTGTGACTGGGGCCTGAAGCTGGGGGGCGGGGGGACTCTTGTGGGACTGAGCCCTCATCCTGTGGCATCTGATGCTGTCTCCAGGTGGCCAGTGTCAGAATTGAGTGGAATTGTAGGACACCCCACTGCTGTCAGACAATTCCTTGGTGTGGGGGGAGAAAAAACCCACACATCAGAACTGGAGTCAGAATTGTAGAACTCAGCCTCCATGAAAGGTAGTGATTTGTAGTTGTATTGAAGCGTGAAATCTGAATGTCATGCTGTGAGGATGGTCTGTAAGAGGGAATCGATCAGCTGTTGAGGGAGGCTGAGCGGTTACATTGCAAAGCCTTCTCTATGAAAACAGACCTGAGTTCAAATCCTGACTCTGCCACTGAGTGACCTTGGACAAGTCACTTAACCTCTGAACTCCCGGCTCTCTTCTTTTAAAATGAAGGGGAATTTATACCTTGCATGGTTCCTACAGAGCACAGAGAGGAGCTCAGTGAATGAAGGCTCACCTTGATATTGTATTGCTGCGATCACTAGTGAGCATGCGTAGAGACAGTGGAGGGATGAGTGAGGAAACCAGCCCCTGAGGCTGTGACCCAGGAGTCAGGAGCAGGTTGCTAGGGCTACTGAGGCAGGTTGGGATGTGCTGGTGGGGAAAAAAGAGCCAGAAGGCTCTTGGCTGGGGAAGCACAGGAAAGGATTAGAACGAGAAGTCTTAGAGCAAGGAGCAAGCACCGCCTCATTGAATCATGGACGGACTCCCGGGACATTTCTTGAAGAAATGTCCCTTTATCATAGGTAAAGTATCTTTCTCTCTGGTACTACCCCTATAAAGTCTTGGTGATTTCAGGATTCACAATAAACTCCTTCCAACAATCTGGCCTGTTAGTTGTCCGACCTTCTCACCCACTTGCATGGCCAGCGGCTTTCAAACTTGTTTGTCCATGACCCAACCATACACGTGACTCCGTATAACACCCACCATATATAAATACCCACATCCATACATACATAAATGAAATAGAGTTTTATAATATGATACTTACCCTTGCCACACGTATTGTGCTCTGCTATTTTCTATTCTGTTCTACTTCATTTTTATAGATGCACCAACTTAAATTTTATGATGTCTCTCAATTTAGAAAACACTGCCCTAGACTTTTTCATTACTTCACTCCAGTTTTGGAAATCAAAAAGCTGAAGAGAAACCAATGAAGGAGGGCGCCTGGGTGGCTCAGTCAGTTAAGAATCTGCCTTCAGCTCAGGTCATGATCCCAGGGTCCTGGGATTAAGTCCCACATCTTGTTCCCTGCTCAGCCGGGAGCCTGCTTCTCCCTATGCACCTCCCCCCTGCTTGTGCTCACTCTCTTTCTCTCTCTCTCTCTCACAAAAATAAATAAAATCTTTTTAAAAAAATAAAGATTTATTTATTAAAAAAGAAAAGAAAGAAAGAAAGAAAGAAAGAAAGAAAAGAAAGAAAGAAAGAAAAGAAAGAAAGAAAGAAAGAAAGAAAGAAAGAAAGAAAGAAAGAAAGAAAGAAAGAAAGAAAGAAAGAAAGAAAGAAAGAAAGAAACCAATGAAGGAGATTGATGTGAAGTAGCCAATGAGGTAGAAGAATGGAGAACCTTCCTCCACTCAATCCAGGTATCACACTCTTTAATCTCTCCCTGTCACTGAAACTCATTGTCTCCCATAGTTGGGATCCAACAATCTCCCAACCCTACCCAGAGCCTCCCAAACATTGATCTTATCGCCTTCTCCCTGCCTCTCACCCCCATGATGTAACTTCCTCTTTATCTGGTTTAGATTACACAGCTCCTAATAATAATAACCCATTAATTGATTCATTCAAGAAATAGCCGTCCACTCTGTGCCAAGCACTGTTCTATATGCTGAAGACACAGCAGGAAAGAAAACAAAGGCCCCGCCTGCAAAGAGCTTTTTATTGGGAGGAAGCAGATAGTAAGCAAATAAACGTGAACATTGAAGCTATTTCAGGATAACAGGCAGTGCAAAGGCCTAAGGCAGCAGGGTGCCCACAGGTCCTGGGGTCAGCACAGAGGCCAGCAAGGCTGGAGCGGAGTGAGCAAAAGAGGGAGTCACAGGAGAGGAAGCCAGAAGGAAGCAAGAGGGCAGGTGGTCTCATAGGCCGTTCCAAGGATGGCAGGTTTTCCTCTGAATGAGGTGGGCAGTCATTGCAGGATTCGAGCAGAGGGAATGTTCCGATCTGATTTATGTCTTAAAGATTTCACTGTGGTTGGAGAATGGATGGTGGGAAAACCAAGGAGGAGGTTGCAGGTTAGGATACTATTGGATTAATGCAGGTGAGAGCTGAGGCTGGCTTCCACCAGGCCAGTAGGGGAGGAGGCAGTGAGAAGTGGGCACCATTTTGAAGGTAAACCTAATGGGATTTGCTGATGGGATGAAGTCCAGGATAACTCCCGAGGTTGGGGGCCTGAGAAGGGAATGCAGTTGCCTGTTACCGATATAGGAAGGCTTGAGGAGGAGGTGTGGGGAGTGAAGGACTCAGGAGTTGAATTTTAGATAGGAGAGTTAGAAACCCCAGTAGAGAAAGACCTAGTCAGAAGTTCGATATATGAAGTTCAGGAGTTGGCGGCGGGGCGGGGGCGGGGTGGGGGGGAGTCTGAGCAGCAGTGAAAACTGGGACACATTAGCATATACTTGATAAGAAAGCCACGAGTCTGGATGAGAGGACCTATGAATAAGTGACAACAGCAGGGAAGAGGACGGGGCCAGGAGGTCAGGTGGGCGAGGAGAAAGGGGCAAAAGAGACCAGGAAGGAGCAGCAGGGAGGGAGGGGATCTGCTCGACAGAAAGGCCTGCACGGGCGCACTCAGGGATGTGTAGCTCATGTTCTCAACAGTGCTGTTTATTACTGCAAAGAGCTGGAAGAGCCCAAGAGGTCATCGGAAGGAGAGCGGATAACTAAACTGTTTCCTTTGCATGAGATACTACATAGCACTGACCGCGAATGAATGGAGTCACCCTTTTAAAAAATATAAGTCAGAGCATGTACTCAGCTCAAACCCCTCAGTGGTTTGCCCTCTCTGGGTGAAAGCCAGTCTTTACCAGCACCTGCAGACTCTGGCGTGCACCTGAGATCCTCATCATTTTCCCTCCGGCGCGGGCCGAGCAGGTGCACGCCTCCACTCCTATCTGCCTTAACCTGCTTGCTTTCTTTCCATAGCCCCTGTCACCCCGATTTGCCTCCCCTGACCAGAATAGAAGCTCCTGGAAGGCAGGACATTGTTTTGTTCGAGTGTGTGGCAAGTTGCCCAGTGCTAGGTCCCCCTCCAGCGGAGGCAAGGTAGTCCTGGGCAAATATTCCTTTTCTGGGCCACTGTCTAGATACACGGTTTGAGTCACACAAAATCAACATGTCAGCACCATTCCAGCAACTCAACCTTCTGGGATCCCACACCCGCCGGCAGGGGCAAGCTGACTCCAGACTGTTCTCCTGGAGCTGAGGCCTGGCTACAGAGCCCCCGGAGGACCCCTGGGCATGAGTCCCAGAGCTCCTTGGATCAAGTTCATGCACGGGGTAGAGAGGGCCAGAGGGCACGCTGGAGTGGGAAGGGGAGCAGTGAAGACCGGGCCCAGGTCTACAGGTGGTACTGCCCAGTGCACTGCATGTATCCCTAAAAATTATTGAACAAATACCCTGAACTTGATTTTTTTCCTTCCCTCTTCTTCGGTGCAAACACTGGCTAAGAGACCCTAAGTGCCCGCCTAGACAGAGACTCCCTGCCACAGGGTGTAGTTTACCAGCTCACATAGGTGGGTACACACAGAGAACAGCAGCAGGGCCCCTGTCCATGCCCCGGCCTGGGTCATTTGGGGGTGTCATTCAGGGAAGCAGGAGCAGCTTGACCTCCACGAATGAGCTTTCTGGGCCTCCAGGGCTCAGGGTGTCGGCCTGCAACGCTCACACGGGGGATGCTGTCCCCGCTGCCTTCCGGAGCCACCTTGGCTGGAACCACAGATCAATGGAGATCTAGTGAGGCTTTTCTAAGAGCCTGAGGAAGCCAGGCTGGGGGATGGGTGGGGGCGCCAGGGGAGATCCCCCTCCTCTGAGGCCCCGGAGGCTATAGAGGGCAGGGCCAGCCTCTCTGCTCCCCGGACCTTGACCTTGAACATGGGGGTCTCGTGCAAAGCCCGTGCCCTGTCTTACCTGCCTCGTCCTCTGAGCAGCCCTCACCATGAAGGTGTTGTGATGCCCGTGTTTACAAATGAAGACACTCAGGCTCAGAAAGTTTAAGTGATTGGCCCAAATTGACACAGTAAGTCATGGAGATGGGAGTCAGGACTGAGGCCTGTCCGTTTGCCTCCAAAGCCTCCAGCACCAGCGTCCCACACCCCCATGCTTTTTGGGAACCCAAAGGCCTCCAGAGCCTGGGAATGTGACTTCTGTAGTGCTTCATGGGCAGCCTTCAAAGCCCATAACAGGGGACAGGGCATGCAGATACCGAGGAGGCAGAGAAGGGGCTCTGAATACAAGAGCCCAAAGTGGAGAGGGATACTCTGGGCTTCATGGTGAGGGTGTACCTGAGCTCAGAGTCTGCCAAGTGCCGTTTCAGACCAAACCCTCCTGCCCTCTGGCCAGGGTACCCACTCACTGTGGCCAAGTCACAGGGGAGAAAAACCACAGAGCTGTGTGGGATGAGAGCCTGCAGCCTTTAGCTGAGGTCCACTGGGGACCTGTCCTTGCAACAGAGTTTCACCGGCCACAAGCCAGACAGGTGGAGGTGGCCTTCTCACCTGGACAGTCCTGGGAAGGCAGCGCCTCGGCTGACCTCAGACACTGTCTCATCCCTGCTCCTGTGGGAGAAAGAGCCAGACCCCACTGGCGCAAGAGCACAAGGCAGCCGCTGACTCAGAGAATTCTCAGAACGCATCTGCCCGCGCCCAGGACCCCCAGAGGAAGGCCTGGAGCCAAAATGAACATTCTGGGTGAAAGAAAGTGGAATTTCCTATGAAAGAAAATGTGGGGGCGCCTGGGTGGCTCAGTCGGTTAAGCGTCTGCCTTGGGCTCAGGTCATGATCCCAGCGTCCTGGGATCAAGTCCCGCATCGGGCTCCCTGCTCATCAGGGAGTCTGCTTCTCCCTCTGCCCCTCCCCCTACTTGTGTGCGCACGCTCTCTCTCTCAAATAAATAAAATCTTTTAAAAAAAGAAAGAAAGAAAATGTGAGGGAGTTCATTTTACTTCTGAGAGGAAGAGGGTGGTGACAACAGAGGGCATAGGAGGGAAGAGGAGGAAGGGGGACGCCAAGCAACAGGGAGCAGGAGCTGGGCTGTAGCAATGGCCACAAGAGGCCCGGATGAGAACACGCGCTCTAATACCCACTTTGTAGTCCTCACGGCTGCTCTGTAACTCCTCTCCATCTCCCCAGGCCATCAGGAAAATCTGCCACACAGACACTTCATGGTGGGGTGGGGAGGAGGTGAGTTTTTGAAAGAAAAGGAAAAGGTTGTGAGGTTGACAAACAGCATCTGCCGAGTCAGTCGTGATAAGATCGCTGCCTGGGCAGAAGCAGGAACTCAGGGCCAACTGATCAAGAGAATGAGTTCCAGCCTCCACCCCTGGCAGTCCGAGAAATCTTGAGGAAGACACTAGACTTTCCACAACGGAGGTGAAGGAACGAGCCAATCTGATCTTGATATGGAGAGGTGGCATGACTCAGCTGCCCAGTCGCCTCCTTTCTGGTAAAAGTGTGTGCGTACTTTCCATCTGGGTCGATCGCAACTTCACATAGCTCTGCTCTGGTCCCCTGCCTGCTGATTTTCCAGTGTCTCACCCAGAAAGCATTCTTGGGTCCAGTAAAGAGGAGATGACTCCTTGATGACTCTATGCCACTGTAGTTCTGTGGCCCTGAGTTAATCTTGTCATTTCTCTGAGTCTTTTTTCTCTCTTCATCAATAGGGATCTCAATAACTACCTCCCAGGTCGCAGAGATTAGACAGAAAGGCCCCTGTGATGGTTATAACTTTATGTATCAACTTGGCTTGACCACAGTACCCAGATATTTGGTTGAACATTATTCTGGGCGTTTCCGAAAAGGCGTTTTGGGGTGAGATTTACATTAAAAGTGGTGGACTTTGAGTAAAGCCAATTGCCCTCCATTGTGTGGGTGGGCCTCGTCCAATCAGTTGAAGGCCTGCGTAGTTCCAAAAGCCTGACCTCCCTGAGCAAGAAGAATTTCTGCAGCAGGTGGCCTTTGGACATGAACCACAACTTCGGCTCTTTCCTGGCTCTTCGCCTTGACAGCCCACCGTGCAGATTTGGGAATTGCCAGCCTCCGTAATCACACGAGCCTGTTTCTTAAAACAAATCCTTTTCTAGATATATCTATATATATAGATGCGTCCTACCTGTTCTATCTCCCTGGAGAGCCCTAATAAAACCCCTCACCATATCCAGCATGCTGTAAGTGTGTGGTCACAGTCTCTGCCCCCAGGGTTCCTGTGAAACTGGAAGGAGATAAGCTTTGCACAAAAGTTGGGTCTTATCGGCTCTGGGTCTTATCAGCTCTTCTTGCCTCGCCGCTGGTGAGATGCAGCCAGAGTCTCTGCGATTCTGAAGCAGCTTTTAAGAGGCATAAACAACTTCCCTAATTGCTCCTCTGGTGGGCAGGGGCCTGCTTTCTTGTGGGCATAGGATTGCTGGGTGAAACCTCACCATCTTCTTCCTCCCGGAGAGATGGTCCCCGCTGTGGCGAATGTGTAAAATCTAAGAGGTATCCCTCAAGCCAAAGAGGCTTACGCATGGAAGGGCCCTTGGAAACACCCTGGCCACTGCTCTCGTTTTGCAGACGGGGAACGGAGGAACAGAGGGGAGAGGCTATTTGCACGGGACAGTTAGGGACAGAGCCACGAGCAGAGCCCTGGCCCACCAGCACCATGCTGAGTGCTTTCAGGTAACTTGCGTCACTGAGAAACAGGTCCAGGAACTTTCTCTAGATCATAGCACAGTCTGTAGAGGAGCTGGGATGTGAACCCAGGTCCACCACACTGGGAAACCCACTTGCCCCCAGGACAGCAAACCAAGACTTAACTGCTGTTTCAGCTTCTCCAGGAATGGAATTTTAAATCAGTCAATCTGGAATTTTCTGGTCAGCTCCAGTGAGGTAATCTGTCACATGGGCCCTCTCCATCCCTCAAAAGAAGATGAGGAAATCCACCTAAAGAGACCCCTTGACCTTCTCCCCTGACCTGGGGGGCACCTGGTTGGCTCAGTCAGTAGAGCAAGTGGCTCTTGATCTCGGGAGTTGTGAGTTCAAGACCCATGAGGGGTTTAGAGATGACTTAGAAAAATAAATAAAGGAAGGAAAATGACCTGGCCTGAAACAATCTTTGCTTTTGCTAGAAACATTCTTGCCCCACCCTCCTTCCTATAAAAACCCCCCATTTTGTACAATTCCTGGGAGCTCCCCTCTGCCTGCTAGACAGGATGCTGCCAAATTCATAAAACACTTAATAAAGCCAATTAGACTTTCAAATTTACTTGGTTGGATTTTGTTTTTTGGTTTTTTTTTAAGATTTTATTTATTTATTTGAGAGAGAGAGAATGAGAGATAGAAAGCACGAGAGGGAAGAGGGTCAGAGGGAGAAGCAGACTCCCCGCTGAGCACGGAGCCCGATGCGGGACTCCATCCTAGGACTCGGATTTTGTTTTTTAGCAGAGGTCACAGACCTTGCACAAATCGGTTACTAGACCACTGCCCACAGGATACAGGTAATGACGTGGCTAAGCACACAGGTTCTGGAGGCAGATGGCCTGGCTTTGAAACCGGAATTACTTACTTGTTATGTGGGGATTGCACTCGGTGTGATCACACTTAACCTCTCCAGCCTGGGTTTCCACATCTGTAAAATGGGGTCATAGTAGCATCTACCTCTTTGGATTCAAAGGGTCAGTACATGTAAGTGTTTAGAACAGCACCTGACACATAGAGCTCAATAAATATTTGACCAAGAAACACAGAGCTGAGGAGGGGATGAAACTAGATGAGGGCAAGGCACTGAGCCTAAACTAATCTTTCAAAACGTTTAACTCTGAAATGGAAGAGGAAAACAGTGGAAGGCGATGGGGGGCGGGGAGGGTTTACTTTTTAAGACACAAAGAATCTGAGCACATTTAAATGCTGATTGGAAAGAGCCAGAGGAGAGTTTGAAGATTTGGAGAGTGCAGGGGAGGAGTCAGGTTTCAGGTGCCCAAAAGAGGGTGGGAGGGAGGTAAGGTGGGGTAGATGCCCATAAATGGGTAGGTGGGTGTGGGTGGGAGACCCAGGAGACTGTCTGTTTACTCCCTGAGGTAGAGATGGCGCCACCAACTCAAAATGAGGAGGTGGGTGAGAGGGAAGCAGAGAAGGTCCAACCTGCCCTTCAGGAAAATGGAGGAAACCACTTCCGACTCAGGCTGAGAATAACCCCTCACCGCATAGGACTTGACAATTCACAAGCCTATTTCTCACCTCATCCTCAGTCTCACCCCTCAACAACCCCAAGGAATATTCCTGTTATCCCTTTGCAGGAAGGAATCAGCCTGAGGGGGGTTGAGGCCCCGGCTTGGTAATGAGACTCTAGACCCAGAGTCAGGTTATCTGAGTGGGGCCTCTGCACTCTGTCCTGCAGGCCTTGTTGGTGGCGCACACACAAATGCACACACTTGTGTACTCACGCACACGCGCGTGCACACACACACACACACACACCTCCCTCCATGCAGCTCCCCGCTCACCCGGGCAAAAGGCCTTCAGAACGCAAATGAGCCAGGGCTGCCTTGTTACAGGGCCGATCTCGAATCTACTCTCTCTTTTTTTTTTTTTTTGAAGCTAGTTAACAATTCACAAGTGAAAAAACCATGATGCAGGACAATGGGAATAGTATGCTAACGTTTATGTAATAAGTAGGGGGAAAGGATGTGTGTGTGAATGTGTCTGCTTGTATGTGCCTAAAACATTTCTGGAAGGAGGCTGACAATTCTTCAACAGTTCCCTCAGGGGAGGGAGCTGCCAGGCGGGAAGAAGGGAGCTTTTTCAGTGTATTCCCTTCAGTGCCTTTGGAATTTTAAAATAGTTAAATAAGTAAATATATGCTTTGAAATACAAACTAGTGCTTTGACTATTATGAGGGACACACCACTTAAAACACAGCCCGCAACTGAGCTATGTTGGGATGTCATGACCGGAAGTTCACCGTTCCTCCCCACGGTCCTCCGGGCCCTTCCTTTCTCTCCCCTCTGTGGCTTCTGGTCCAAATCTTACCCCTACATCAGGCTCTGGCCCCAAGGCATCACCATGAACCACAGGAACCAGTGACCCAAGCGTGGGCAGCCACAGGCCTCAGGCACGGGCCTCGTGAATGTGGCAGGGCAGACCACATCGGGCTCCGGGACTGTCCTCGTGCATCCCTTGGTTGCCACCATCACTCTCACTCAATTAGATCTCAAACGGAGGGGATTCTTGTAAGGAATTTACAGCAAGAAGGCTCTGAGGATTCCAGGAACAGCCATACGGTAGGCCTTCTAATTCAGGAAGGGGACAGTGCTCAGGACCCAGGGCGCGCCGGAGCCTGGATCACCTCTCCGGTGGGCTGCCCCATTACCCCTCCTTCTAGGCAGCTTCCCGCTTGTGCCCCCTCTCTGTCAGAAGGCCCAGCCCGTCACCCACCGTCAGTCCCTTGTGGGCACAGTCCTGACACCAAAGCCTCACCAAAGGACCCTGGTTCAAGATGGTTCCTCTCAGAAGGCCTGAGGGCAGGGTGGTCATATGGTACACCCCAAAAGCCTCCAGGACACCTCCAAGCTGGCCTGGCCTCACCTGACCCCCTCGCTAGGATGAGCTCCTGTGAACAGTGGTGTGGATACCTTCCCTGAGTCTAAAAGCCAGAAGAAATAGCTCCGATATTTGCTACAAGGGAGAAGGTCCAGATTTATAAATACCTGACTACAAAGGGCCCACACAGGCACACCCCAGCCTCCTCTCTCCTCCTCCACCACAGCCCCGGGCGGCCACCCCCCACTTCCTGCCTTTGCCAGCCTCCAGCAGTCGGAAAAATATTTGGAGATTTTGGACAATCCACGCACACAAAAATAAAGAAAAACAAACCACAGAAACAGCATGGGATTTTTAAATCAGCAAGATCTCAGTGTGATTTCTACATCTGCTACTTCCTAGCTATCGGATCTTGGGTCATTTAACCTCACTGAGGTTCATCTGTGAAGAGAGAGCAACAATATCTAATTCACAAGGTTACAGGAGAATTAAAAGAAAGAATGCGTGTGACAAAGCACATAGATGCTCCACAGATAACTTTAACTCCTTTCCCTCTCCATGCACTTTTCCTCTTCTGTCTTCCCTGCAATAAATTCCCCTGACTTGAGTTCGCCAGAGTCCAGCTCTGTTGGCTGCCACGGAGAACACAAGACACAGAGGGATGGAGCCTGTGACTCTCTCTTGCCCTCACCGCCCAGCCCCCACATAGCTTTACAGTGGGGGACATTTGTTCTGTTTCCTCGCTGCCCCACACCGAATACCCGCCCGGTGTTTGGGGAATTGCCCTTTCCCGAGGTAGAAGCCGGAAAACTTGCTTTAGCAGCCTCCTTTGGAGCTAGGTAGCAGGCACGTGACCCGTGCCCCACCAACCAGAGGCAAGGAAATGAGGTTTCACTTGCAGGTGAAGACAGAGCGAAAGGAGGCGGCTACCCCGTGGGCCGCACGTCGGGATGATGGGGGAGATGCAGGCACCGGCGTCTGGGGGCTGCTGGAGAGTCCGTGCTGGGGTCTGGAGGCCAGCGTGGGCCACCTGAGATGCACTGCCCGTGACCAGGGAGGGTGGCGGGCCTTTCTGATGGAGTCAGAGGAGGTAGGGTCCCGGTAGATGGCGAACTAGTTTCCCTGGTCCTCCCCGGGATTCCCCGGGGAATCGAATATTCCAAAACAAATTCCTTTTTCAACCACAACAGGAATGACTTCAATACTTGCAACTAAGGACACGGATACACACACACATATACAGTACATGATTGTTTTTATTTCAGCCTTATCAAGGTGTAATTGGCATATAAAGTCGTGAAATAAAGTGTACATCATCGTGGTGATTTGATACACATATGCACTGTGAAAGGGCACCCCCATTCCAGTTCATTAACATCTCCATCACCGCACATACTCACATATTTATTCTTCCTTTCTTCCTTCCTTCTTTCCTTCGTTCTGTTTTCTTTTCTTTCTTTTCTTTCTTTTCTTGGTGAGAACATTTAAGTACTACTCTCTTAACAATTTCAATTATACAACATGTTATAGTTACTTATAGTCACCATGCTATACATTAGATCCTCAGACATTCTTCATGTTATAGCTGAAAGTTTATACCCTTTACTAACTTCTCCCTATTTCCCCCAGGCCCCAGGCCCTGGCAACCGCTTTTCTATATTCTGTTACTGTGAGTTTGACTTTGTTTTCTTTTTAAGATTCCACATATAAGTAATATCATGTAATATTGGTCTTTCTCTGTCTGGCTTATTTCACTTAGCATAATGCCCTCAAGATCCATCCATGTTGTTACAAACAGTAGGATTTCCCTCTTTCTCATGACTGAATAATATTTCCCTGTGTGTGTGTACACATGTGCATATATACATCTATATTTTATGTATATATGTACATGTGTACATATATATCATACATGCACATATCCCGTGTGTGTACATATATACATATGTATCTCTGATGTACAAATATCCTCTGTGCATGTGTATATACATATATACATACATATATCATACGTACACATATCCCCTCTGTGTGTATATATATACATATATATCTCAGATGTACATATATCCCCTGTGCATGTGTATATACATATGTACACATATATATCATACATACACATATCCCCTGTGTGTATATACATATGTGCATACATGTATCATATGTACACATATCCCTGTGTGTGTACATATATACATATATATCTCAGATGTACATATATCCCCTGTGTGTATATACATAGGTACATACATATATCATACGTACATATATCCCATGTGTGTGTATATATATACATATATATCTCAGATGTACATATATCCCGTGCATGTGTATATACACATGTACCTACATATACGTACACATATCCCCTGTGTGTATATACATATGTACATATATATATCATATGTACACATATCCCCTGTGTGTGTACATATATACATATATATCTCAGATGTACATATATCCCCTGTGCATGTGTATATACATATGTACATACATATATCATACATACACATATCCCGTGTGTGTGTGTGTGTATATATATATATACATATATATCTCACATCTTCTTTGTCCATTCATGCACTGGTGGACACTTAGCTTGCTCCCATACCTTGGTTGTTGTAAATATGCTGCAATGAGCACAGGAGTGCAGATAGCTCTTCAGTATCCTGTTTTCCTTTCCTCTAGATAGATACCCAGAAATGGGATTTCTAGATCATGAGGTCATTCTATTTTTAGTTTTTTGAGGAACCTTCATACTGTTTTCCATAGTGGCTGTACCAATTTATATTCCCACCAACAGTGCACAAGGATTCTCTTTTCTCCACATCTTCACCAACACTTATTCTTGGTTTTTTGATGACAGCCATTCTAATCAGTGTGATGTGATATCTCATTATGGTTTTCATTTGCATTTCCCTGATAACTGGTGATGTTGAGCACCTTTTCATGTATCCTTTGGCCATTTGTGTGCCTTTTTTAGAAAAATACCTATTCAGTTCGTCTGGCCAGTTTTAATCTAATTAGGGGATTTTTTTGTGGATTTTGTTTGTTTGCTATTGAATTGTATGGGTCCTTTATATATTTTACGTATTAACCCCTTAGCAGATATGATTTGCAAATATTTTCTCCCATTCGATAGATTAACTTTTCATTCTGTTGATGTCTTCCTTTGCTGCACAGAAATTTTTTCATTTGATGCAACCCCTCTTGTTTATTTTTGCTTTTATTGCCTTTGCTTTGGTGTCAAATCAAAAAATCATTGCCCAGGCTGATGTCAAAGAGCTTATCCCCTATGGTTTTTTCTGTAGGTTTTATGGTTTCAGGTCTTACATTCAAGTCTTGAATCTATTTTGAATTGATTTTTGTGTATCATGTGAGTTAGGGATCAGTTTCATTCTTTTGCATGTGCCTGTCTAATTTTCCCAGCACCATTTATTGAAGAAACTATCTTTTCCTCATTGTATATTCTTGTCTCCTCTGTCATAAATCAATTGACTAAATATGTGTGGGTTTCTTTCTGGGCTATCTATTCTGCTTGATTGATCTGTGTGCCTGTTTTTATGCCAATACCAAACTGTTCTGATTACTGTGGCTTTGCAATATAGTTTGAAATCAGGAAGCAGGATGCCTACAGCTTTGTTCTTCATTCTCAAGATTGCTTTGGTTATGCAAGGTCTTTTGTGGCTCCATACAAATTTTAGGATTGTTTTTTCTATTTCTGTAAAAAATGCCATTGGAATTTTGATAGGGATTGCTTTGGATCTATAGATTGCTTTAGGTAGTATGAACATTTTGACAACATTCATTCTTCCATACGTGAACATGGACTATCTTTCCATTGACTTGTGTCTTCTTCGATTTCCTTGATCATCTTATAGTTTTCAATGTACAGATCTTTCACCTCCCTGGTTAAATTTATTCCTAGGTATTTTATTCTTTTTGATGCAATTGCAAATGGGAGTCTTTTCTTTTCCATTTTAGAGAGGGGTTGGGGACAGAGGGAGAGGGAGAGAGTGAATCTTAAGCAGGCTCCACACCCAGCGTGGAGCCCAATATGGGGCTCAATCACAACGCTGAGTTTATGACCTGAGCCAAAATCAAGAATTGGATGCTTAGCCAACTGAGCCACCCAGGCACCCCACACATAGGAGTGCTTTCTTAATTTCTCTTTCTGATAGTTTATTATTAGCATATAGAAACCTAACTGATTTTTGTGCAATGCAGGGGTTAGGGATGTTAACCCCTAACACAGTTGAAAATCTTTGTATAACTTCTGACTCCCCAAAAACTTAATTACTAATAGCCTACTGTTTTTTTGGGGGGGTTGTTTTTTTAAGATTTTATTTATTTATTTGACAGATAGAGACACAGCGAGAGAGGGAACACAAGCAGGGGGAGTGGGAGAGGGAGAAGCAGGCTCCCCGCCAAGCAGGGAGCCCGATGCGGGGCTTGATCCCAGGACCCTGGGATCATGACATGAGCCAAAGGCAGACGCTTAACGACTCAGCCACCCAGCAACCCCATTAATAGCCTACTGTTGATCAGAAGCCTTACCAATAACATAAATAGTTGATAACACATAATTTGTATATGTATTATTTACTGTATTCTTAAAGTAAGGTAGAGAAAAGAAAATGTTATTAAGAAAATCATAAGGTGGTATATATACACAATGGAATATTATGCAGCCATCAAAAGGAATGAGATCTTGCCATTTGCAACGACGTGGATGGAACTGGAGGGTGTTATGCTGAATGAAATAAGTCAATCAGAGAAAGACATATATCATATGACCTCACTGATATGAGGAATTCTTAATCTCAGGAAACAAACTGAGGGTTGCTGGAGTGGTGGGGGGTGGGAGGGATGGTGTGGCTGGGTGATAGACACTGGGTAGGGTATGTGCTATGGTGAGCGCTGTGAATTGCACAAGACTGTTGAATCACAGATCTGTACTTCTGAAACAAATAATGCAACATATGTTAAGAAAAAAGAAAAAGAAGAAGATAGCAGGAGGGGAAGAATGAAGGGGAGTAAGTCGGAGGGGGAGACGAACCATGAGAGACGATGGACTCTGAAAAACAAACTGAGGGTTCTAGAGGGGAGGAGGGTGGGGGGATGGGTTAGCCTGGTGATGGGTATTAAAGAGGGCACATTCTGCATGGAGCACTGGGTGTTATGCACAAACAATGAATCATGGAACACTACATCAAGAACTAATGATGTAATGTATGGTGATTAACATAACAATAAAAAATCTGCAAAAAAAAGATTGGGTAGGGGGATGGGTTAGCCTGGTGATGGGTATTAAAGAGGGCACATTCTGCGTGGAGCATTGGGTGTTATGCACAAACAATGAATCATGGAACACTACATCAAAAACTAATGATGTAATGTATGGTGATTAACATAACAATAAAAATTTAAAAAAAAAGAAAATCATAAGGAAGAGAAAATACATTTACAATACTATATTTATCGGGGGAAAAAAATCCACATATAAGCAGATCCATACAGTTCAAACCCATGTTGTTCAAGGGTCAGTGGTATATTGATTTTGTATCCTGCAACTTTACTGAATTTGTTTATTAATTCTAACTGTTCTTTGGTGGAGTCTTTAGGATTTTCTTTATATAATATCAAGTCATCTGCAGTTAGAAACAGTTTTACTTCTTCCTTTCCAATTTGGATGCTTTTTATTTCTTTTTCTTGCCTAACTGCTCTGGCTAGGACTTTTAGTACTATGTTGAATAAATGTGGTGATAGTGGGAGCGCTTGTCTCGTTTGTGATCCTAGAGGGAAAACCCTTTGGTCTTCACTGTTGAGTATGATGTCAGCTGTGGGCTTGCCATACATGGCCTCTGTTGTGTTGTGTTCCCTCTATACCTAGTTTTGTTTGCAACATATTCCTGTTTCTCCACTTTTCTTGATTCTTTGCATTGGTTTCTGCACATTAGATAAAACAGCCTTCACTCCCAGTCTTGAAGGATTGGTATCATGTAGGAGATGAACCTTATCGTTCAGTCCAGCCTGAGCCCTTAGTTGTCTCTCAACCTATATGATTGTCCAAGCCTCCTTCTTTGTTCTTAGTGGCTCCCAGCAGTTTAGAGTGTGCCGAGACCTGTCAGTATCCCAGAGGGGAGAACTTTAGTCCGCACTTAGATGCAAGCTTATTGGAAGCTGGACCCTTAGGCAACAGCTTTTAAAGTATACAAATAGATCTCCTTCAGAGAAAGACTGAGAGATGGACATTTTTGTCTGCCCCCTCTGAGCCCTGGGAGGATAGCTGGTTAAGAACTGTTTCTTTTTGGGGGCGCCTGGGTAGCTCAGTTTGTTAAGCATCTAACTCTTGATTTTGGCTCAGATCATGATCTCAGGGTCCTGGGATTGAGCTCCACATCAGGCTCCATGCTCAGCAGGGAGTCTGCTTGAGGATTCTCTCCCTCTCCCTCTGCCCCTTCTCTCTCTTTCTCTCTCTCTCTCTCTCTCCAAAATAAATAAATAAATCTTAAAAAAAGGAACTGTTTCTTTTCTCTTCTTTCTTCCTTTCTTCCTTCCTTTCTTTCTTTCTTTTTCTTTCTTTCTCTCTCTCTCTTTCTTTACGTTCTTTCTTTTCTTTTTCTTTCTTTTTCTTTTTCTTTCTTTCTTTCTTTCCTTCCTTCCTTCCTTTCCTTCCTTCTTTCTTTTCTTTCTTTCTTTTTCTTTCTTTCTTCGCCACAATCCTGTGGGATCCACAAACACAAGCCCTGCTAGCCACCAGAGCCGAGTGATCGAGGGCTGCATCCTCTAGGTAGCAGTTGCAAAAGCCAAGGCACCAAGCATGTGCATAAGCTTCTTCCAAGGAGACACAGGCTGCTTGAAGCAGGCCAGAGGGTGAACACAGAGACAACCCTCCCAGCCTCCCCATCTCTGCTCTCTGGGAGGATCAAAGTTAGCCCCTAGATGTGTCCTAAATTAGAAGGCTGACCCTCGGGCAGCAGATTTTAAAGTATGCAAATATGCCTCTTTCTGGGAAATACAGAGGTGGAGGTTTCTGTCTGCTCTCTCCACATTGGGTCCTGGGGTTATCCCATTAAGGACCATTTCTTTGTTTGTTATAGGTCCTATAGATGCAAGCCCCATTGGTTTTCAGAGCTGGGTATTTGGGGACCCTAGCCCTCAAGTGGAAGTCTTAAAAGTTAGGGTATAAGATAATTGGGTCCAAGCCCTCTGCTCCTCAGGGAGAAATTGGGAGTTGTGAGTTCTCTCCCAACTGCATGTTGCTGTGCCATGATGGGGGATAGGGGTTATGGCAAGGGTCTGTCCCAGCCTTTCCTACCCATTTCGATGTATCCATCCAATGTATAGAAGTCACTGATTTGATTTCTGGATTTCTTTCAGAGGAAACTGCTCCATGTGTAGCTATACATTAGGTGAATCCATGGGAGGAGGTGAGTTTAGGAGCCTTCTATATTGCCATCAATCTGTTACACTGCATTAAATTTCACCAATGTGAAATTGATTATAAAATATCCAATTTAAAGACTCCTAGGAGCAACACTTGTTGCATTTATTAGGAGCCTTTGCTTTCCTTATCAACTGTCCATGAGATCAGATGCATGAAGGAAACAGGGGGAGATTTGGCTACTTAGAACAATGGGAAGAGAGGTAGTCTGTACTGGGTTAGGGGGTTGGGTGAGGTTCTCCAGAGGCCTCCTTGGAGGCCTAAGGGCTGGGGTGGGAGACCCTAAAATGTAGGTCAGACACAGAAAAGGAAGCAAAAAGATGTCATAGCAAACCATTTCCCCCTTGCTCACTCTGCTCCGAACACACTGGGCTTTTTATTGTGTCTTAGTGGTGCCAGGCAGGTTCCAGCTACTGAGCCCTTCTCTGGCTCTTTCTTCTGTGTGGATCACTCTCCCCTTGCAATAGCTGCAGAGATCCCTCAGCACTCCTTCAGGTCTGCTCAAATGTCAACTTCTCAGTAAGGCTTACCCCAAACACCCTACATAAAATTTCAGTCACACCTGCCCCAGTACCTTTTATACCCTTTATCCTGCCCCCCCTTTTTTTTAAAGATTTATTAATTTATCTGAGAGAGAGATGGGGGCAAGGGGAGGGCAGAGGGAGAAGGAGAGAGAAACCCAAGCAGAATCTGTGCTGATTGCGGAGCCCAACGCGGGGCTCGATCCCACAACCTTGAGATCAGACCTGAGCCAAAGTCAGATGCTTAACCAACTGTGCCACCCTGGCGCCCCTCCTTTATCCTGCTCTTTTTATTTTTCTATGACACTCATCATCTTCCAACATTATATATACATATAATTTATTGTCTGTCTCTCTGCCTAAGGGAGATCTTTGCTCTTTTTTTTTTTTTTTAGGTGGGATCTTTGTCTCTTTTGTTCATTAATATATCCTGAGCACCCAGACCTGTGCCTGGAACATAGTAGGCACTCAGGAAGCAGTCACTGAATGGTGACTAAATTTATACACCAGATATTTAGATATTAGATAAGATCTTAGATATTTAGCTTCACCAGACCCCATGCCATCCATGTCTACACAATGAAGACACAGTCCTTGCATTTATGAAGCTTACAGTCAAGCTTGTTATCTGATGAAACTAAGACATGTTGCGAAATGAATGACTAGGTAATGTGCTCACCTTCCTAGGAAGTGTGTCTGTCATCTCTACAGATAAACTTTTTAATCCAGAGAAATGGTCCTCCTCTGACTTGAGGATTTCAGCCTGGCTATTTCTGAGCTGGGCAGTCTTCTGGGTACCTCTCAGATTTACAGCAAGGAGGCTACCCACCCACCCAGACTGTCGGAGCCCTGACCACAAAGGAGCCCTGAGACTACCTCCTTCCTTCCTCATTGTTAAGACCATTCTCTGGATCTGTCAGAACCTCAGCAGCCGACAGAGAATGCATCCAAAAGGGGCGACTGAGAAGAGTTTAATGCAGGGGCTAACCGTAGCGGGACAGGCAGGGTTGAAGGAAACCACCTAGGGATGGTGCAGCATCCCGGGGCTGGCAAGAGCTGGAAGCCACGGCCTCTGTGAGGCATGAAGAAGCCAGGGGAAGGAAGCAGGAGCTGTTGAGGTCTGAGCTTCAGCGGGGGCTACCTGCCAGGAACCAGGGCCTTCCGGAGAGGAACAAGACCACTGCCAATGAGCAGCCCAGTGGCAAGTGAGCGGGGGGATGAGTGCCCGTCCCATTGTCCTCTCATCCTCCAGGCCCTCGGGTGCCCCCCATGGGCTCTGACGAGAAGCCAGAGGGCAAGGGAGCCCACTAGAAGAGGTCCACAACGGTCAGCCTGCTGGGGTGCAGAGCAGGTGGAGAAAGGTGGAGAGTTAAGTATGCAGGGGCGAACGGAATGTCCAACACACTCTCTTTGTCTTCCTTTTGTCAGGCTGGGAAACTGAGGCACAAGCGGATAAACCTGGGGAATCTGTACTCCATACCAAGCATGGGCTTGAGGTTTTCGAGTCGCAAGGAAAAGGCACAACAAACATTCAGTTCTGAGAAGAGGGGAAACAGCAGTGTGCTTGTCTGAACATCACCATGGCAACCACGGCTCTGCCTTCCAGCCCCAAGCCCTGGGAATGGCTGGAAGTCACTTTTTCCATCACCCACCCATTCCATTCCTGTCCCTCTTTCCTTCCTCCTCAGTTCCAGAGCAACTTCCCTTGTCACCTCCATTCCCAAAGAGCATTTTTAAGAGAACAATGGATGGCAGCCCCAGGAGGGCGGGCAGCCTTTGGGTAGGGACAAATGATGTTATGTTGGGGAGGAAGCAACAAGAATGAGGTGGTACAGGGGTGCCAGAGAACCCAGTGAGAAGGAGGGCCAGTTACGGGGGAGTCATCTATGAGGGGTGACGTGGCAACCTCACGTGTTTAGACTGTTGTCAATAAGCACCTTTGACTGTGTTGGCCGCACAAGGACGTATCAAAGTGTAGCTGCCCTGCCCCTCCCTCTGCTAGGGAGATGGGAGGAAGAAGCCTTTCATTCAACCTTCCTTGTCAGCGCACCCAAAATGGCTACCAGTGAGCGGCGGATTCTAGAGGGACATGGCACCAGGTCTCTCCTCCGAGGATGTGCCTTTTTTGCTTGGAAAAGGAAGGGAAGGGGCCAGAGCCTCATTTGGTGAGCGCTTTTTGACACCCCTTTGTGATGCTCGTGCTAGGAGGCCTCCAGGCCCCGGTCCGTCCTGCTGAGCTGGGGTGCAGGAGAAACCAGGGTAAGGGGTGGCCTGGAAAGGCAGTCTTTCTCCCTCAGCCCAGCTCTGCGGCTCCTCTCATGGCACATTTACCCACCCTCCACCCAATTCCAACCTGTCCTTCTTAGACTGAGCTGGTTCCAGTTCTTCATCTGCATAAAGTATTTATTCTCTGGTCATTAATGCTACACTCTCCCTCTGAAATGCCAAAGCACATACTGCTTATAGTACTCAGTTTTCACCCAGCGTTACCCACTTCTTTTTCTCTGTGGCTTGCCTTGCTTCCCAACAAAAAGCCTAGAACCCTCTCACACCTAACTCCATACCAGGTACATAGGTTAGGCTCTCAGTAAGTACACTCCGATTCAATGAGGAAGGGAGGCAAGCTTCTAGGATATACCGTTGTCAGGAACTTTAATATCAGCTGCTGCCATCTTGGGTATTCCCTACGAAAGGGTGCATTACCTCTCACTCTGCCAACCAGGAAAGAGAAAGCTCAGTTTATCCAACTCAGTGAATATAGATAGCATGGTGTCACGACTGATTTGCAGTCACCAAAGCACATCTTTGCAGACCATCTGATTTGAACCACACAGAAACCTTGTGACCTTTTAACAGATGCGGAACCTGAGGGTCAGAGGGGTTAAGTGATAGGACCCAGGGCACATGATTAGTTCAGCACACAGGTAGGTCCCTAGTCTCCCAGCCGTGCACCTCCTATAGTATGTGCACCTAGCGTTCGGCTTAACACTTAGTATCCAGGGGCGCCTGGGGGCCTCATTCCGTTAAGCATCTGACTCTTGATTTTGAGGAAGGGACAGGCATTAAGGAGGGCACGTGACGTGATGAGCCCTGGGTGTTATACGCAACTGATGAATTACTGAACCCTACGTCTGAAACTAATGATGTCCTATATGTTGGCTAATGGAAAATTTTAAAAAATAGTGAAAATTAAAAAAAAATAGAAGAAAGTGGGTTCTACCCCAGAGGTTGGCAAACATGACTATACGAGAAAATGGCGGCAGCTGTCTCTTCAAATAACTGATTCTGGGGGCCACTCATCCCTACTGGCTCATTCCTTGGGGCAGCGGGGCTCCATCTCAGCTGCGCACCAGCATCATCCCAGTGCCCAGGCAGACTCCCAGGTCTATTCAATCCGCACCTCTTAGAGGGTAGAACCTAGGCTTTCTTCAAGTCCTGAAGTATATATACTCACTGAGTATCCGTGTAGGACCAAGGCTGAGAATCTCTGCTCTCCAGTGAGCTAGGGATCTGTGTGTTTAACAGGCTCCCTCACTGATTCTAAGGAACCCCAAGTCCACCTCACTGTGTTGCCAAGTATTTGAGAAACGCTGCTAAAGGTAACTTTCCTTAAAGCCACAAGTGTGGTCTACCAAACCAGCAGGGATAACGGTGGAGGCCAGAGGCCAGGTCCTGGCACAGTGCAGATGGTCAACGATGGGACAAGAGTGCCACTCAGCGATTCTCTTCTGGCCTGTGGCACCTCAGGAAAGCTATAGAACTTGGGCCTCCAGCAGGAGGAGCAGAACTGACAAGTCCAGAGGAAAATGGCTCGTCCCTTTGGTGCTGGGTTTAACGCTGTCCTCTTCAGACAACCCGAACCCAAACCATTTCCAGTGTATTACCCGATGCCACTCACATTCGAAGTCAGTCGCATGCACACGGTGTCTAAAGGCAGGGGATCTGGGTTTAATCCCACACTGTACTTGTTAGTTGTGTGATCTTGTGCGAGTTACCTAAGTTCTCTGAGCTTCTGTTTCCTCAGCTGCTATATGGAGCTAATCATACTATTTATGTCTTTGTGTAGTTGTGAGAATCAAACAAGATCATTAATACGCGAGGAGCACTTGGAACAATACCCGGCATGCAGTAAGTGCCCTATAAAGATTAGCTATAGAACTATATCAGGGCTGACTATGGGCCAGGCACTATTTTGGGCACTCTCCTCGCACCTTGTGAGTGGGAGGCCCAGACCCAGGAGCTCCAGGCTCCCTCTCCGAGGCCCTGGGACAAGTCACTTCCCTTCCTGGGAGGGATCTCCAAAGCAAGGCTGACAGCCCAGGCTCTGCGAGGTCTCCCAAAGCCTTTACAGCCCAAAGTTCTGAGCCAGACCCTCCCGGGGCACCTTCTTCAACCCGCAGCTAGGACCCAGGGGTTCCTATTCTTTCCGACTTGCTCTGAGAAGAGGTGAAAACACCCGGGCACACCCAAGAAACAGAGCAGGCTCTTTCCGTGTGGTTTTGGCAGGGGGCACGTCTCCCTCTGCGCTACGCCCACAGCCCAGCCCTGGCACACGGAGAACGCCCACAGATCCCGGCCCTGGCCAAGGCGGGGCCCTGAGCCCCTTCTAGAGGGAAGCAATTCCCGACGGGAGGGTGAGGGACACCCCGTGCCGCAGGAAATGCCACCCGGGCCCAGACCCAGGACCCCCTCGGGGCAGCCAGGGCCTCCGGGGGCCGGGAGGGGGGGGGGCGGGGGGCGGGTTAGAAGGGGCGACAGCCCCGGAATCCCGGGGGCGCCCGGGGTCCAGGCGAGCACAGAGTCTCCTCCCGAAGCCCTGTTCCCACAAAGCAAAACTGCGGGGTCCAGCGCGCACCCCGGCTTTGGGAAGGCCTGGAGCCCCTGGGCTGGGCCCAAAATGAGTCCCGAGAGGGCCGGGCCGAGGAGAGGGGGCACGCCGACAGGGCGGCGCCCAGGGCCCGACAGGCTCACGGGGCCAGCTCGGTGCGCGCGGCCAGGGCCGGCGAGGGGGGAAAGCGAGGCCCGGACGCGGCGCGGGACAGCTGACTCATCCTCCCACCGCTGCCGTGAGTCACCCGCGGGCGCCGCCGCCTCACGCGGCGGGCTCTGGCCCCGGCGGCCGGCCCGCGGCGCCCCCTGGCGGCCACACGGGACGCGCCGCCCGGGTCCCCACGCCCCGTGCCCGCCCTCGGCTCCGCCCGAAGCCCAGCGGCTGAGCGGGGAGTGTCTCTCTCTCTCTCTCTCTCTGTCTCTTTCTCTCTGTCTCTCTTTCTCTCTCTCTCTCCCTCCCCCCACAATGCGTTGTCCTTTTAAAAGATGAGTTTCTTGACCCTCTCAGGGACTCCAAGGCAATGCCACATTGGAGCCGGAAGCTGGGGGGGGGCCTCCCCACCCACCGCAACCCCCAAGAGGAAAGACCAGACCCTTAGCTTCCAGGAAGAAGACCAATGACCGAGGCTACCATCTACCGCTCCTATCCACCTCTGTCCCCACCTGGGATGTGGGCCCGAAGAACAGTGAGCCTGTCTGGCTGGCTCATCCCCACCACCCCCACAATCCCCACCCCCACTCCCATACACCTCCCCCAACCCTTCAACCCTCCCCCCTACACTGTGAAGCGCAGGATTTTCACCCAGCAGACCCTCCATGAAAATGTACCAAATGAATGAATGGGTGAGGGACTTTGGAGTGCAGGGGAAGGGAGCAGGCAAAAGGAGAGCAGGGGTCCCCATCCACTCCTCCAGCTACACTTACCCCTAGAAATCTCACAAGACTTTTTCATCACTGCGCTTCTTCCTCCTCCTTCATCCCCAGGGAACTGAGGCACCTTGTGAGCCCCCCACCACCCATTGCCTGCTCACCGTGTCAGGCCCAGGGGGATCCCAGGGCTGGCCCCCGGCATCCTAAACCCCAGCCCTCAGCCTGGCACAATTACCCGTTTCCCCTTCCTGGTGGAGCTTCGTGGTCAGACAGCAAAGAATTCTCTGGAGATGAACAGGGGATTAATGATAGTGGCCAACATTTGCCCAGCACGAGTGTCAAACATCTTGCGAAGCCTTTTACCCGCTTTATTTTATTTAATGCTCACAGCCACCTGAGGAAGTAGGTGCTGTTATGTGTCCATACTCAGAGAAAGAGATAAAGACTAGCATAATGACAATTTGTAAAGAACTTAATTATTTAGGCAACACTTTCATTTAATTCCACAACAATCCAAGGAATGAGAGATTATTCCCCTGCTTTACAGATCAGCCAACAGGACAAGTCTTTTAAAAAGTAAACAATTTAGTCAAGGTCACACAGCCCCAGCCCTCAGACACCAAGCCCCCTGGTGTTCTTTCTGTCTCCTTCCAGGGTCACCCCACCTCTTCCTACCCCCAAGCAAAAAAAGTGACTCACTCTCTTAACGCACTCCCCATCTGGATGCCAGCACCCATGAGTAATTTACCCTGCTGGTGGCTTTTGTATCAAAAACAAACCTAAACAGGGGTGCCTGGGTGGCTCAGTCAGTTAAAGGGCTGACTTTTGACTTTGGCTCAGGTGGTGATCTCAGGGTCATGAGATCCAGCCCTGCACCCAGCTCCCTGCTCAGCGTGGAGTCTGCTTGTCCCTCTGCCTCTGTTCCCCCCCACCCCCGGCTCGAGCTCACGTGTGCTCTCTCTTTCTCTCTAAAATAAATAAAGAAAAATCTTAAAAAAAAAAAAAAAAAAAAAAAACATATCCCCCTGCTAAGCAGCCAGCTCCTGGGACAGGGATTTCTTTTTCTATGTTATGTTCCCTGCTGTCTCTCCAGTGCCTAGAACAGTCTGCCTATCTAGGGCTCAGTAGACTTGTGAGGAATGAATGAAATCTCCACACCAAATGAGGCCAGACAGCCCCTAACAGACTTCAAAAAGATTGGAAGATAGGGAAATGAAGAATTGGGAGGTGGGGGACAGTTGTGCTCCTAAAGGCTCTCCGGGAAGAAAGGGCACCTTCTAGGGCTCTGTCAGCTGCCAGTCTTCATGCCTCGTACCCTGTCAAGGTCAGGTATTTCTTCTTCAAATCTAGCCTTGAACATACTCTCACATTCCCCACATGCTTTAGGGGCCAGAATGAGGTTGGCGTCCTTCTGGCTCTTCATGGCTGCTTCCAGAAGTTACGTCCCACCACCACCCCTGCCATCCCTTATAAATATCCTTGAAGAATTCAGGCATCAACCTTTAGCAACCTGTTCTCTCTCTGCACCACCTCCTGGCCACTCCCCTTCCTTCCCTGCAGACTGAGCTCCTGGTCCCCATCACCGAGGCCTCTCTTTCCCTGGTCTTCTTCCTTCCTAATGACAAATTCCTCTCCCCTCAACTTCCCACTCCTGAGCCACACCTTGGATCTTATCATGTGCCTGAAACTGCCCCACCTGTCCCATCATCGCAGCTCTGGCCCCCTGCTCAGGGACTGCCCGTAAACCAAACCTTTGGTATCACAGAGACCTCCAGCCTGTCACCCCTCCTCTGGCTTCTCTTCACTTTCCATCAGCCGAGGGTCAGTGGATCTTCATTAGACTCACTCCCTTGCACAAGTCCTCAATCCTCTCCCTCCCCTCCCAACATACTCACCCAGCAAAACCTCAGCCCTGGATAACTTCTCCAGGCCACACAAACAGAGTCGAGCATTGCTGGAGAACACACAGCAACCAGGCAAATGACATTGCTGTGATTTCTTGCTGACCAGCCTCCGGGGGGCTCCAGATGCAGCCACCGATCCTAAGATGTTTCTGAACCAAGTTCTCCCTCCCACTCTCCCTGCCCCTCAAAACTGCTGCTGGCCCCTGCCCCTCCCGAATTTCGCCTGACCGCTTTCTTCTCACTTCCCCAGAACAGAGAGCCATCAGACAGGAGCTTTTTCAACTTCCTGTGACCAAACTCACCCACCTACACCAGACCCCATCCCCTTTTTCTCTCCTGAGACCACAGAGGACCGGGTCCCTCCTCCCAGAGACCAGCAGCCCGCAGGAGCCCTGGATCCCATCCTCCAACGTCCCCTCTGTCTCTGCCACCCCCATCCTTCCCTCCAACACCACACATGCTCTTATAAACGCATCTGCCTTCTGGTTGGATTTTCTTTCATTTTCTTCATTTTTATTTGTATTGAAGTACAGTCGACACACAACCTTATATTAACAGTTTCAGATGTACAACATAGTGAGCCTACAGTTCCATACGTTACGAAATGCTCATGGGAAGCGTAGTTACCACCTGTCACCATTCAAAGTTATTATGATAGCATCGACTATATTCCCTATGCTGTTCATCCGCGTGACTTATTTATTTTATAATTGGACGTTTGTACCTCTTAACCCCTTTCATGTGTTCCGTCCATCCTCCACCCCCACCCCCGCCGTAGGCACAAGTTTGTCCTCTGTACTTATGAGTCTGTTTCTGTTTGTTTGTTTGTTCATTTGTTTGGTTTTTTAGATTCCATATATAAGGGCTCATACAGTATTTGTCTTTCTCTGTCCGATTTATTTTACTTAGCATGACAACCTCTAGGTCCATCCATGTCATTACAAATGGCAAGATATCATTCTTTTTTTATGTCTGAGTAATATCCCATTGTCTATCTACCACAACTTCTTTAACCAATTCATCCGTCAATGGACACTTAGGTTGCTTCCTTATCTTGGCCGTTGTAAATAAAGCTGCAGTGGACATGGGATGCCCATATCTTTTGGAATTACTGTTTTCATTTTCTTTGAGCAAATACCCAAGAGTGGAATTACTGGATCATAATGCTATTTCTATTTTTAAATTTTTGAGGAACCTCCATACTGTTTTCCTCAGTGGAAAGCATTTTAAAAGCCAAAGAACTACAAAACCCCTGTTCTTTCTCCACATCCCTCTTGCTCAGGACTGCCCGTTTCTCTGTCGATCTTCAGAGCCTAGCTTCTCGATAGAGCTGCCTGCCCTCCCGTACCCCCATTCTCCCTTCTGCTGGCCTCTGCCCTTAGCTTGGGCTGGAACTGCTCTTGTCACCAACGGCCCACCATGCGGCCCAGCCCAGGGGGTGCTGCTCCTCTGCCTTCCATTGTCACAGCAACCACCCCACAAAGGATTACTCCCTCTCTCAGCCCCTGGGCCCCACGATTCATCTTTCTCCTTCTGGTCCTCAGCTGTTGCCTCCTCCAGCCAACCATAAACATCAAGGTCTGGTCCTAGGCCCCCATCTTCTCCAGTTTGCTCTGCCTCAGCCATCTCCACCATCCCACGACCTCAGATACCGTCTACGTCACCGTGACTCCCAGAGTCTCTCTCCTGCCCACAAGGCTCATACCCAACTGCCGACTGGACGTGGCCCCTTGCAGGCCTCCCAGGGCTTTAAAAATGGAACAACACTATCCACGGTTCCCCATCAGCAGGCCAGGCCACCCCGTCGCTGACCTGACCCCATAACATCCTTGCACTTTGGGCTGTCTCCAACCCTTCTCCACCCCCAGGCAGGGCGATTTTGTGTCATTTGAAATTTGTGTCAAACTCATATAGTATCATTTCTAAAACAAGAATTAAAAAGAAAAGAAAAACAATCGAAAGCTGGGCCTGGAAGAGATATTGGTACACCCATGCTCACGGGAGCATTACTCACAACGGCCAAGAGGTGGAAACAACCCAGTGTCCTTTGACAGATGACTAGGCAAGCAAAATGTGACATACATACACTGGAATATTATTCAGCCTTAAAAAGAAAGGAAATTCTGACACAGGCTACAAGCTGGATGAATCTTGAGGACATAACGCTAAGTGAAACAAGCCAGTCACCAAAAAATACAGTATACTTGTGTATCGTCTGATCCCACTTACATGGGGTACCCGGAGTAGTCAAATTCATAGAGACAGAACGGAGAACAGGATTGCCAGGGGCTGGGAAGTGGGGGGGGGGGGGGTTGTTATTTAATGGGTGTAGAGTCTTAGTTTTGTGAAATGAAAAGATTTGTAGAAACCCATTGCACAATGTGAATGTACTTCAGCTACTGAGCTGTACACTTACCAAGTGGTTAAGATGGTAAAGTTTATTTTATGTGTTTATTTTTACAATTAAAAATAAAATAAGAAAAACATAAATGAGCTGGTGTTTCTCCCCTGTTTTAAACCCTACCACAGCTTCTCATTTCCCTGAGAATGTTGATGTCGTTTTTTTGGAGGGGTCTTGGTGAGGTCCAGAGCCGACGGCCAAGAAAGAATTCTTGAGCCGTCTTCAGTGCAAAAAAAAAAAAAAAAAGGTGATTTTATGAAAGCATGGGGACAGATCCGTGGGCAGAAAGAGCTGTTGCTGCCCCGGGATTGTGAGGGGCAACTGATTATATACTCTGGGGTTGGGGGACTTAAAGTTAAGGAAAGTTCCGAAAGGATTTTCATATGCTAAAGAAGATTCAGCAGATACGGGAGGCCTTGCTAGTGTCAAACTAAGGTTGTTTTTCCCCTCCAGCAAAGCATTCACCTTAAGTCGGTTGGGAGCTTCCTGGAGGAAGGTTATCCTCTGCAGGTTATAAGGACATTTAATTTTATCAATGTTTCCTTCTGCCTTTGTTGCCCACATCAAATATGACTTCTGCTTCCCTGTCACCCTCACCTCTGCTCCCGATCCCCTGCTCAGCCAGGCCAGCAGCCTCTCAGATGCATACCCGGGCCAAGCTCTTCCCTCCTTGGAAGGCTCTGTCTCAGCCTCTTCCCATGGCAGGCTTTTATTTTATTTATTTATATTTTTAAGACTTCATCTATTTATTTGAGAGAACGAGAGAGAGGGCACGGAGCAGGTGGAAGGGACGAGCAGGGGCAGGGGCAAGCAGACTCCCCACTGGGCTGGGAGCCAGAGGCGGGACTCGATCCCAGGACCCTAATGAGATCAGGACCTGAGCTGAAGGTAGACGCTTAGCGACTGAGCCACCCGGGTGCCCCTGTTTTATCCTTTAGTCTGAGCTGAGCTGCTATTTCCTCAGGCCTCCCCTAGTCAACCTCCCCAGAGATTTCCCCAGCTTTCTATGTTGCTGTCCCCTATGTATTTCCTTCAGAGCACTTTCCTTAATTTGCAATTGCAGGCATTAATGTTTACTCTGCTTCCCACTAACACAACCACCAGCAGCACCTCCTCCAGGCACTAAAGCCTCAGGAAAGCAGGAAGCAAGCCTGTTCCGTTCCCCCTCTACCCCTGGTGCCCAGCGCACCACTGGACACACACCATTGCCTCCTGTGTGTTTGCCGGTGAGTGGGTCCCACTTGCTTGTGTTCCCCAGAGTAGCAACAGCACAGCGAGAGTCAGCCACTCCTGGAATTAAATCCCAGCCTCCCCACTAAGTGGCTGTGTGACCTGGAGCAAAAAGTACTTTCGCCTCTTTGAACTTCAGGTTCTTTATCTGTGAAGTGAAGGTATCTTGCAAAGTAGTTTTGAGGATTGTGTTAAATAACATATATTAAGTGCTTGCCACTGGTAGATGTCAACACATTAGTACCTAACATCATTGCATCCGATACCGTCAAGGGGACGCATTACATTCTACACCTTCAATGGAACGGCGTCGCTCTGGGAGGGAGAGGAAGGGAGAGATTAAAACTGTAAAACTTTCCTCGGACTAGAAATATACAGCTCATCCCAGGGACACATATTTTACATATAAATTCTAGATGTTCACTGACCACAGTCACCAGGTTAAGAACCCTGAATATCAAGGAGAAAAACAAAACGAATACCATTAGATCGCTGAGGCTTGGGTAGCGTTCAAGAAAGCCTGTCGCAAACAGCATTCTAGGTGGACTCACGGAACAACCTGGCTGGCGTCCCTGGTTGTACAGTGCCCCCTGGTGGTGGGCTGTAACTCTGGCATCGGACTCCCGGGCCGGAGTAGGAAGGGCAGGATTCCCTGGGAATGTGCTCCATCCACCCTGGGAGGCTACCCTCAACACTTCACGTGGTCTCCGTCTACCTATTTATCCTTCAGTCACCTTCCCCGAAGCCCATCGCGTTCCTATTAAAATCTCTTTGGAGCAGTGAAGTGTTTCCAAGAACAGCTTTATCAGGGCGCCTGGGTGGCTCAGTCGGTTAAGCGGCTGCCTTCGGCTCAGGTCATGGATCGAGCCCCGTATCGGGCTCCCCGCTCAGCGGGAAGCCTGCTTCTCCCTCTCGCACTTCCCCTGCTTGTGTTCCCTCTCACGCTGTGTCTCTCCTTGTCAAGTAAATAAATGAAATTTAAAAAAAAAAAAAAAACGGTCTTATCAACTGTAGACTGGTAGTTTCAGGAGAAAAAAAAGGTGATCAACAATTCTGCTCCTTATCTTTCACAAACTGGAAATATGACATTGATTATGGGTGTCACAGACATCTCATTATGTTAATAATTATTACATTCCCAAAGATTTCAGGACTGCTTTAATTAAAGGGGCCAGCTTACGCATGTTTTTGCTTATGTTTTAAAATGTACTTCGTGTGTTCACACTGTTGTGTTATGTTATATCCCCAAATTATAAAAAGTCATTAATGGTTCAAAAGTGCTTTATGGAGTCATAAAAGTAGCAATGACGATAGTAATATAAATCTGACAACTCAGAACAATGTCATCTGTACACGGTTAGCAGGAATTCAGTGGGAATATAATATGTCTGTATGTACTGAGACAAAGGAAAATGTAAGAGTGATTATTTTGCACAACAAGCAAAAAAGAAACTGCGGATAGGAGCTGCCACAAAGATTACCTGGAAACTCGGGTTTCTTGACCATTCACCCCTTGTCCCCAGTGCATTATCAGCTGTGAAATGTCAAATCATGGCTCAAAGTCATCAAAACCTGCTTATGAGTCACAGGCAGAGCCTATTGATTTTTTTTCAAAATAAGCACAAAATATTTTTTAAAAGAAACCATTAGTGCAAAAGAAGAAGACAAAAAAAAAACAAAAACAAAAAAAGCACTTCCCAGAATAAAAATTTACTGGAAATAGAGCACATCACTCCAAGTTGTCCTCACTCCTCTGAGCAAATCAGGTACAAGTCACACAGCAAGAGATGTGTGAAGAGAGATGACCCAGTTGTGAAGTTAATGACCTAAATACTTAGAAGGCAGCTTTATCAAATGCCGTGGTTGGATATCACATAGCTGGCAGATGAGGTGCTACAAGGACTATGAAATAGCTGTGGGCGTGAGGACCACATACACGATGGCAAAACAGTCAACGAAGTTTTGTTCTCCTTATCTCTAAAATTCCCGACTACGGGAGAAAAATATTTTGTGCTATTAGAGATTATTTTGTGAATGAAAGGAACACATTGGCATCAGCACAGATGGAGAACTGGCTTTGGGAGCAAGAAGGCAGGCGGTTGAAGTTGTAATAAAAGAAGTTTGCCAGGTACATGGGTGGCTCAGTGGGTTAAGTGTCTGCCTTTGGCCGAGGTCACGATCCCAGGGTCTTGGGATCAAGCCCCACATCAGGTTCCCTGCCATCTTCTCCCTCTCCCTCTACTCTTCCCCCTGCTTGTGCTCTCTTGCTCTGTCAAATAAATAAATAAAATCTTTAATAAAAAAAGTCTACCTCTTTGTGGTTCAGTTTTTTCCCTCTAAAAATTGGAAATGATGATGACACTAATAACGATAACAATACCTATTTCATACAGTTGGGGTAAGGATTAGTGAAGAAATACATACGAAGTGCCGAGGACAACGTCTGGCAGACGGCAAGGACTCAGTGAAGATTATTATTGCGAGCATCGTATGAACGGCAGTTCACAGAGAACCACCGAGAGCTTCGATATGCCTCCTGAATCCAAGTTAGTGTTGAAGGAAATAGAAACATTTCACCGTGATTCAGATTGCAGTCACCAAGGATGTATTCCTTCCAATGTGTTCAGGTAGAAATAAACAGCATATAGAAGAAACTGCTTCCTCCTCCCAACACCTGGAAAGTTCTCTGACTCTAGAGGGCAAAGGTGCTCACATGAATTTGTTCTGTTCTATTTTAACATTTTTATTGAGATGTAACTCACATAACATAAAATTCACCATTTTCAAGCGTATGCTCCAGAAATTTTTGTATATTTACTATATTGTGCAACCATCGCTAACTCCAAAACATCTCTATCACCCCAAAAAGAAACCCCACCCCTATTAGCAGTTAGTCCAAATTCCTTCCCTCCCCCATCCCCTGGTACGTGCTAATCTACGTTCTGCCTCTATGGATTTGCCTACTCTGGACATTTTATATCAATGGAATCATACAGTATTTGGTCTTTTGGGGTTGGCTTCTTTCACTTATCACACTGCTTTCAAGGTTCTCCCGTGTTGTAGCAAGTATCGGTACTTCGTTCCTTTTTATGGCTGAATAATATTCCATGATACGGCTATATCACATTTTGTTTATCTATTAATTGCTTGATGAACATTGTGTTGGTTCTACTCTTTGGCTATTGTGAGTAATGCTTCTGTGAACATTCACGTACAAGTTTTTCTGTGAACGTGTTATCAGTTCTTTTAGGCATATACCTAGGAATAGAATCGCTGGGTCATATGAGAATTCTATAACCTTTTGAGGAATTGCCAAACTGTTTTCCACAGCCGCTGAACCAGTTTATATTTTCAAGAGCAGTGTAAGAGGGTTCCAATTCCTCTACCTTCTCATCAACACTTGTTATTTTCCTTTTTGTTATTATTATTTTAACTATTCTAGTGGGTGTGAAGTGCTATCTCACTGGTTTTGATTTGCATTTCTCTAATAATTAATGATGTTGAGTGTTTCTCCATGCTTTTATTGGCCACTTATTGTATCTTTGGAGAAATGCCTATTCAAATCCTTTGCCCATTTTTTAATTGGGTTGTCTTTTTACTGTTGAGTTGTAAGAGTTCTTTATATATTCTGGATACTAGACCCTTATCAGGTATATGATTTGCAAATATTTCCCTCATTCTGTGTGTAGTCTTTTCACTTTCTTGTTAGTGTCCTTTGACCCACAAAAGTTCTTAATTTTGATAAAGTCCCATTTATTTATTTTTTCTTTGTGCTTTTGGTGTGCTATCTAAGAAACCATTGCCTAATCTGAAACCACACAGTTTCACCTGTGTTTCCTTCTAAAAGTTTTCTACTTTCAGTTCTTTTATTTAGATCTTTGATCCATTTTGAGTTAAGATTTGTGTATGGTATGAGATAGAAGTCCAAATTCATTCTCTTGCATGTGGATATTCACTTATCCCAGCATTATTTGTTGAAAAAGTTTTGTCCCCATTGAATGGTCTTGGCACCTTTGTCAAAAATCAATTAGCCATAAGTGTATGAGTTTGTTTCTGGACTCTTAATTCTACTCCATTGGTCTATGTGTCTATCCTTACAACAGGACCACACTGTCATGATAACTGTAGCTTTGTAGTAAGTTTTGAGATTAGGAACTGTGAGTCTTTCAACTTTTTTCTTTTTCAAGATTTTTTGGTTATTCTTGGTCCCTTGCAACTCTATATGAAATTTAGGATCAGCTTACCCACTTCTGGGGGGATTAAAAAAAGCAGTTTTGACAGGGATGACATTGAATCTGGAGATCAATTTGGCAAGTATTACCATCTTAACCATATCAAATTTTCCAGACAATGAACACAGATGTTCTTAGATTTATATTACATAGACCATCTTTAATTTCTTTTAACAGTGTTTCAGAGTGTACAAGTCTTGTACTTTTTTGGTTAAATTTATCCCTAAGTATTTTTATTATGTTTGATGCTATTATAAATGAAATTGTTTTAATTTCACTTTCATTTTTTTTAAAGATTTTATTTACTTATTTGACAGAGAGAGACAGCTAGAGCAGGAACACAAGCAGGGGGGAGTGGGAGAGGGAGAAGGAGGCTTCCCGCCGAGCAGGGAGTCCGATGCGGGGCTCAATCACAGGACTATGGGATCATGACCTGAGCCGAAGGCAGACGCTTAAAGACTGAGCCACCCAGGTGCCCCTTAATTTCACTTTCAGATTGTTCATTGTTAGTGTATTGAAACGCAACTGGTTTTTGTATATTGATCTTGTATCCCGCAACTTTGCTGAAATTATTTATTAGCTCTAATTCGTGTTTTTGTAAATTCTTTAGGGTCTTCTCTATATAAGATCATGTCATCTGCTAATAAAGATAGTTTACTGCTTCCTTTTCATTACATGAGTTTTTGAAAGGCAAGGTGACACTTCATAACATTGATAATGCCAACAAAGAACATTTCTCCAATTGCAAATGGTCTACTCACATAATGTAGTTTAGTGATATGTCAGAACCTATTCACTCAGAAAGTCAATTATCACATGGTTTCCCTTATTTGTGGAACATAAGGAATAGCGTGGAGGACATTAGGAGAAGGAAGGGAAAAATGAAGGGGGGGAATCGGAGGGAGAGATGGACCATGAGAGACTATGGACTCTGAGAGACAAACTGAGGGTCTAGAGAGGAGGGTGTGGGGGGATGGGTTAGCCCGGTGATGGGTATTAAGGAGGGCACGTACTGCATGGAGCACTGGGTGTTATATGAAAACAATGAATCATGGAACACTACATCAAAAACTAATGATGTAATGTATGGTGACTAACATAACATAATAAAATTAAATTAAATTAAAAAAATAACCTATCACTCAGGACCAAAATTTCACAATTTTAGTGTTGGGGAAACAATATCAGGATGTCTCAAAACTAGAACTCTGACACGGTGGCAGCATCAAAGCTTTACTATTTCCCAACATTTGATTTATTTGAGAAAGAAATAAAAAAAATATACTATTGGATATATTTAAAACCACTTTGATAAAATGGAAAGGTTTATGTTATGTATTTTACCACACACACACACACAGAAACTCTTGAAATTCTACAACATAACAAGAAGTGCTTTCCAGTGCTGAACAAAGCCAAGGATTGGAAAAGGAATCGATTTGCCCCCAACTCCTAGGTTAAAACGGTCAATATTCCAAATTTTGTGCATAATGTGCTTACAGACCTAGGTCGGGGTAGTCTTGCAAACCATTTCCACTGACAATGCTCTCCACAGTCCTGAATCCAAGTTTAATCTGCTTACCCAGGACTGTCTGATGAAGCACTTGATGCCATTCCTTCAATTTTCCTAACTTAGTAGAAATGGTTAAAAAAAAAAACAAAAACCCTACTGGATATGGGATCTAAGCTATGGCTCAAACTCTCTGACATCAAGCTGAATATAAATACTTTAGTGAAGATTACAAATATATCTTTCTCACTGACTTAAATCAAAGCCATTGAGGCGCCTTGGTGGCTCAGTGGGTGAAGCAACTGCCTTCGACTCAGGTCCTGATCCAGGGGTCCTGGGATCGAGTCTTGTGTTGGGCTCCCTGCTTAGCGGCGAGTCTATTTCTCCCTCCCCCTCTGTCCCTACCCCTGCTTGCACTCTCTCGCTCGCTCGCTCTCTCTCAAATAAATAAATAAATAATTTTTAAAAAGCCACTGATGTGGGCGCCTGGGTGGCTCAGTCAGTTAAGCGTCTGCCTTCGGCTCGGGTCATGGTCCCAGGGTCCTGGGATCGAGTCCCGCATCGGGCTCCCCCTACTCTGCGGGGATCCTGTTTCTCCCTCTCCCTCTGCTGCTCCCCCTGCTTGTGCTCTCTGTCAAATAAATGAAATCTTAAAAAAAAGCCATTGATGTTACTTCTTAAATGTTTCATTACACTATTCCAAATTTTGTGACAATTTTTGAAATGTAACAAAAATTTAGGTACTTCGTGTATACCAGACATCCATTAAAATGGTCTATGGTTGCCAAAGTTTGAGAAATGATGATTTCGTAAAAAGAACATTGGATTGGGAGCCAGGAAGGCCAGATTTTAGCCCTGGATTTGACCTTGGCTATGTTAATTAACTTCTATCAGCCCCATTTTAGAACAGACTGGTATTTTTTGTCCTGGCTTCCTCCCAGGGCTTCTGTGAAAAGCAAATGATACAGTAGATACACAAGTGCTTTGTAACCTGTAAGACTGTGCAAATGGATGAGAGGAGATAATCTTTTAAAATCTATATTTTGGCTTCCCCTTCTTTTGGTTCCTTTGTGTACATCCCCACCACTTGTCGAATAGACCATTCCTCCTGGCTTTGCATTTGTAAATTTGGCCTATAATAGGGCACAAACCCTGTTTGGCCCTGGTGAAAAATGTTGCCAGGTCTCCCAAATCCTACTCTGACTCCTCTGTGTCCCACGGTTCCCTGTCTCTCCGTTTCCCGGGGTCCTCCCATAAGTACTTGGAGAGGGTGGAGGCTGCGGGGTTCTCAGTCACACACTGCATATACCCCCGAGTCCTGATGACAGCTCCATACCCCAGCTTCTTTCATCCTCTCCCAAGGAAACTCACACCTGAGATTCTGTAGACAAAGACATTCTCCCACCAACCACCTCTGCTATATCCTGGACCGCTCTGCTGTCCTTGTCCCTTGTGCTGAGCCAGACAAGGGAGAGAATAGCCCCATCTGCAAACCCCACCCTCCAGGACTGGATTTATGCTTTATTGTTGGTGGCAACCATGGAAACCACTGTGAGTCAGAGGATAATAAACAGGATTCTTTACTAACAGAAGTTGCCTGGGGCAACCCTGGGAAGGCAGGGCCCTGGATTTCTTAGTTTGGCCTCTGAGAACCTCCAAGAACAGCAGAGGTCCCAACTCGGCTAACAAGCACAGGTAAATCATTTGCCATTCTTCTAGAGTTCCTTCTCAAGACCCCCAATATCCCCTTGGACTTTGAGTTTCCTTCCATTCCTCAAACTCACTATGCTGTCTCTTGACTTTCCTACCTGACCTTCCTGCTCCCAGAAACTCTCTTATTCTTTTTACTCAGAAAACACCTATTCGTCCTTTACATATCAGGCCCCTTAAATGTCCAGGGCCTTCCCCACCCCTGGAAGTGTCAGAACCCCAGAAAACATGGAATCGTGTTTCTCTCTCATTTGAGTAAAATCTGGAGATACAGGATGCTCTTCATGGAGTCCTCGCGGCCCCAGGCTCCTTCCCACTCTGCCAGCCAGCCCTACAGGTGAGTCCCTCAGCCTCATGATCCAGGATGGCAGTATCTGCTCCAGACAGCAGGATGGAGACAGGAACAAGTAAAAACGGGACCAAGGGCTTATGCTGGCTGAGGTGTATAACAGGTCCTTAAATCTGCCAGCAAGTACTCAGCACCATTGGAAGGCAACTGATTTCTACCAGCTCACATTTCCTGTCACCTCCTTCCTAAGACATTCCTGCCTGCAGTCAAGGCAGCTGCCAATTCTCTTGTCCCACCAGCCTACTGGCATGCGCCACTGTTCTGCCACTGTATAAAAGACAGGTAGACCTCTTATCAACAGTGTGCAAGATCAGGGTCGTGGGAACTGTCGCCCCACCACCAAGGGCAGCCTATGGGGTGCGCTGTAGAGAATGTCAAAACAGTGATCCGCCAAAAGCCGGCTGCTCTTTATTATCACCTCAACCAGCAATTCTATTTATTTATTTGACAGAGAGATAGAGGGCACAAGTAGGCAGAGCGGCGGGCAGAGGGTGAGGGAGAAGCAGGCTCTTGCTGAGCAGGGAGCCCGACGTGGGGCTCGATCCCAGGACCTGGGATCATGACCTGAGCCGAAGGCAGACGCTTAACTGACTGAGCCACCCAGGCACCCTCAACCAGCAATTCTAAACAACATCAGTGATAAAACTATTCCTTTCCTGAAAATATATTTTGTTGGTCTAAGTTTTAAATCTAAACTAATGCTGTGGTTTCCGCTGGCTTTCCACAATAGGTATTAGCAAATTAGCATTTTTTATAATGTGTTTTCAGGATACATTATATTCTACAGAGAATTTCACTTCTGGAATTTCCAATGATATAGCAGGCCCTCAACTCCCGACTCAGCCAAGTGTGCCCCTTTCCAATTACAAGGCCCCTTCATGCTAGGTCAGCGCATCCATCTGGGCAAACTACTTACCTCTGCGTTTAAACAGGAGATTCAAAGGAAGGGATGACAGCAGTGAGGACGTAAAGACAAAAAAAGTAAATTGAATTATTTTACCTCTGTCTGCTTGGACTTTTTGTTTGTGTTTAAAATTTAAAATAGTGAAAAAGAGGATAGATTCCAAGTGGGACTATTTTTGTTTAATAAGAGTAAGCATGAGGGGCGCCTGGGTGGCTCAGTCGTCGAGCGTCAGCCTTCTCCTCAGGTCAGGATCCCAGGGTCCTGGGATCGAGCCCCGCATCCGGCTCCCTGCTCTGCGGGAAGCCTGCTTCTCCCTCTCCTGCTCCCCCTGCTTGTGTTCCCTCTCTCGCTGTGTCTCTCTCTGTCGAATACATAAATAAAATCTTTAAAAAAAAAAAGAGTAAGCATGAAATGAAATCATTTCATTTCACGATTACTACAGAAAATAATTTTGTCTAAAAGAAAAGAAAGGTGTTAAAAAAAAATAATCCACGCTGGGGCGCCTGGGTGGCTCAGCCGTTAAGCGTCTGCCTTCAGCTCAGGTCATGATCCCAGGGTCCTCGGATCAGATCGAGTCCCCACATTGGGCCCCCTGCTCAGCGGGGAGCCTGCTTCTCCCTCCCCCCCCCCCCGCCTCTGCCCCTGCTCATGCACTTTTTCTGTCAAATGAATAAATAAAATCTTAAGAAAAAAAAAAGTTATAATGCTTAGAGTGAAAAAGCTTGGTGGCCCCAAACAAAGAAAACACCAAAATATGGTTTTCGGTGAATCCCCTTATAACCAAATCAGCACAAACCTATGATAGGTCTTCATATCTTCTCTGTCATGTATATATTTTTGTTACAGGCACACTGCGAAATTAACAGGAAGATATCACAGCCCATGTGGAAGCTGTGGATTCAGTTATAGCTTAGTGCAGGGCAGCCGGATGGCAGTATTAATTTCCAAGTGCCGCAAGTTGTCCCAGACTGGCGGGAGGGAGAACCCCTTAGCACAAAGCAATGAAATACTAAAGGTATCTTATATCATACAGGTGACAAACTCATAGCAGAGCTCCATGCCCGATCTAACCCTCTTAAAACTATTCATGATTCCAGTTCCAGTTCCAGCTGAGAGCCAGGCCACCCGGCTGTGCCCCCGGCAGTGCCACACAGGCAGCCAGGCCTGGAGTTCCTCCCCGGGCACCCCCAGGGGCCAGCAGGGTGCCTGGCTGGCTCAGTCTGTAGAGCCTGCGACTCTTGATCTCAGGGTTGAGTTCCAGCCCCATGTTGGGTGTAGAGATTACTTAAAAATCTATTTGTGGGGTGCCTGAGTGGCTCAACCAGTTGGGTGCCCAACTCTTGATTTCCACTGAGGTCAGGATCTCTCAGGGTCCTGGGGTTGAGCCCCACCTTGGAACAGGCCCCGCGCTCAAGCGGGGAGTCCGCTTGAGGATTCTCTCCTTCTCCCTCTGCCCCTTTTCTCTCTCTCTCTCAAATAAATAAATCTTTTTTTTTTTTAATCTATGCGTGGGTGCCGGCGTGGCTCAGTCAGTTAAGTGTCTGCCTTTGGCTCAGGTATGATCCCAGAGTCCTGGGATCAAGTCCTGCATCAGGCTCCCTGCTTGGTGAGGAGTCGGCTTCTCCCTCTACCCCTCTGCCCTGCTTGTGCTCACGCTCTCTCTCTCTCTCTCTCCTGCGCTCTCCCTCTCTCAAATAAATAAATAAAATCTTTTTTTAAAAAAATCTATTCATGATTCCTAAAAAGGATCTGGACAGTGCTGACCTGCTGCAAAGCGCACTCCGCGCCTTCACCGTGCAGCCTGCGGTTAGATAGAGTGCGGCCAGCCAGCGCCCTCAGCCATCCGGTCTGGGTCTGTTCTCCTTTGCACATTTGCATGACTTCAAGGAGGAGGAAGTGAAAAGTTTCACATTTACTTTCAACAGATGAACACAACATCTTTAAATAAAAAGAACATATATCAAAGGCACTTCAATGTTTCATATTTTTGTAAACATTTATTGACTTGTAGAAAACATTCTCATTAACTTTTGCCCCCAAATTATTGGATGATGGAAACATCATGGTCTTTTCTTTTCTTTTTTTAATTTGGGTATGAGTATCCTGCTTGCTGTCAATTATCAATCGCTTCTCGGCTCGTTTGTTTATTCCGACCATGTTTCTACTAAATTAATTTAATATCATCTGTGATGTGCTCTCCTGTAAATAATGCATTCAACAACAATCATTAATACATCTTTTGTAAGCCTCCAATTTACTGGTAATCCATATTTTCTTGTTAATTTGCTCTGAATCTTAATTATTTTAGCAATAAATAATTATGTGTCCATTGATGCATTCTATTTACATCATACACAATATATCAGGTAAAGTTCTAAGGACCTTATAATATTAACTCATTAGGTCCTCATCATAACCCTCTGAGATAGATATTATGAAGAGATTGAGGTGCAGAGAGGGTAAATAACTTGCCCAAGGCCAAACAGCTAATAAGTGGCAGAACCAGGCTTCCAGTCCAGGCTACCTACTCCATTCATAAGCTAAACAACTGCACTCTGCTGCCTCTCTCAAAAAATTTAGGTCGGGTGAAGCTCTGTCCATCTCACTGGGGAAGTACAATCCCAATAAACTTTTAAGTTCAATATGAATCTGACATATTTCTGTTTTGATCAATTTTATACTAATCACTCTAATGAAGTTGTAGGGTATGGGAGACAGCAAACAGGGCAAAATATTGCTAACTGATGAATCCAAGGAAAGTGTATACAAGCAGTCATTGCATTATTTCACAACTTTTAAAAAATGTTGTAAAATTTTTTAAATCAGTTACAATAAAAGTGAATCCTTTTTTGATGTTAATATTAATAATACACTAAAAGTTGCATTTAAAACTGGAAGGAAAAATTTTAGATCTAAAAAACATGCAAGGATGTAAATCGTTTCCCAAAATTCTTTTAGTCGTGGTAACAAGTAAAGTTTGAAGACAACAGTCTTAATAAGGAACATTTCAGGAAATGGCCATGTGATTCTTTTGCTTTCAGCCCATTGGCTAGAACTCACCACGTGGCCATTGGCTGACCCTCTCACGGGTGAGTTCCGGGAAATTAGAATGTAAGATGAAGATATGAATGGAAGAGGTTTATTGGAAGCACTCCTGGCCTCAGCCCTTGTGGAGGGCAAATGAAGCAGGACTGGGCAGAGGGAGAAGTAGGGAGAAGAAAAGTTGCAAGAAAAACTTTAACTGACCCCCACAGGCAGCTCCGGAGCTGGCATGGCCCTGCAGAGTTGTCCCAGATTGGAACAAGGGGGCCAGAACTTTATACTTCCAGGTCAGCCAGTCATTGGATGTAGGCTATCCCAGAAGAGGGGGCAGACACTTGAGTAAGGCAGCTCTTCGGCTGAAGCAATCCATGGAAGGGGAAACAGCTGCAAGCTGTCAACAATGTCTCCTGCATCCCCATTTTACAGATAAGGAAGTGGAAGTAACTGGAGATTAAATAGCTTACCCAGGGGCGCCTGGGTGGCTCAGTGCATTAAGCATCTGCCTTTGACTGGGGTCATGATCCCAGGGTCCTGGGATGGAGTCCCACATGGGGCTCCCTGCTCAGTGGGGAGCCTGCTTCTCCGCCTCTGCCACTCCCCCTGCTTGTGCTCTCTCGCTCTCTCTCTCCCGCTCTCTCTCAAATAAATAAATTAAATCTGTGAATAGCTTGCCCAAGGTCACGGAGCTGGTAAACAGTTGTATCGGTTCTCTACTGCCACATTAATGGTGCATAACAAACATCCACAAAACCTCTAATAACAGGCTAATAAGTAATTAGGTTTGTGCGTGAGTCTCTCAGTCGGCTAGGAGGTTCTGCTGATTTGGGCCAGGCCAGGCTCACTTCAGCTGGGCTCACTCATGCATTTGTGGCCCTGGGCCATGTCCTCTGACTGGCCTCAGCTGGGATGACTTGGCTGTCCTCCTCGTGGTCTCTCGTCCTAGTAGGCTACCTTGGGCTTATTGTCATGATGGTGGGAAGGTTCCCAGAGAGGATGAAAGTGCCCAAAGCCTTTGGAGGCCTGAGACCGGGACTAGTACGTCGTCACTTCTGACACTCTATTGGCCAAAGCAAATCACCAGGCCAAGCCCAGAGAGCCGCAGAGGCATGAAAACCCAGGAATGGTCCACCACAGTGAGGCAGCAAAGTTCAGATACCTCCCTTGACCATTATTTCCCAGCCACCTCCTATCAAATCTTTTGTAGTCTCCATTTCAAGTTCTGTCATTTCACAAGCACAGCACCTTGGCGGGCACTCTGGAGAGACAAGGTCCAACTTTCAAGGAGCCTACAGCCTAGTTAAGGAGATGAGACACCACCGTGGAAGGCTTGGTGACAAGAAAGGCAAGACAAATGGTAGAGGGACAAAAGCAACGGGAACCAAAGGTAGGAAAGGCCGCTCTGGACTGGGGAAGTGGGGAAGGTCGGACGGGGGTTCGTTTGGGTCTCGCACAATGTTCAGCATTGAGTCAGATGGTGAGTGAGGAGGAACAGATCACTCCACGTCCTCCTCTCTCCCCCAGGGACTGAAGGAGGGGGGAACAAAAGAGATGGAATGGGGGGCCCAGGAAGAAAGTTAACTTTTTAATCCCCTCTCCAATGTGTCCTCAGATCATTAGGGTTTCCTTCCACATCCCTTGGATATGCATTCTGCGCCCAGCATGCCAAGGCCAAGCCTCTTCAATTCGTATATGGGTTTACTACTCCCTTTAGAGAATGGTAGGCTCTGAAAAATCTTTGGTTTTACTGAGCAGAAGGGTGGACAGAGCTGCAGAAGGGAAGATGAGAATGGGTGGCTTTGAAAAGGGAATGAGTGGAGCTAGGGAGGGAAGGACCAGGCAGAGGGGTTAGAAGGAGACAGAAGAGAGGATGGGAGAGGTTTGAAAAGAGGCTATGAGGAGGGATCTTTTGGGGACAGGGAATGATGTGCAAAAAGGCTGCTTTTTAGGAAATGTTGCTGTGTGGTAAGCTGCAAGACCCTGTGCTCCAGGTCAACAGCCTTTAGCAAAGACCATTGTTACTTTTCAAGGCTTCAGGAGCTAGATTTCTGTTTCTTTGAATGCTGAGATGACCTTGAGGGTTAAAACAAGCCCTTTGGTGTTCCTTGGTTTTCTTGCCATATGGCAGGCTACACACAGCAACCCATTTATTTTCCCATAGGATAGTAGTAAAAGGTGCAGGCTTTGGAGTGAGACAAATGTGAGTTCAAATCCTGTTTTTTCTTCCTGTTGACTCAGTCATCTGAAGCATATTATATAACCACTCTGAGCCTATTTCTTCGCTTGTTCTAGGAGGGTAATACCTAACTCAGAGCTTTTGTGAGGATTAAATGAAATGAAACATGTCAAGTGCTTAATTATGCCTGCACATAGTAACTGCTTTATTAAAATTTTAGTGTGATTATCATAATGATCCTAAAATTTAATATTATTATCCTCATTTTACATATAAGGATGGAGACATAGAGAAGTCAAGTCCTCTTGCCCCAGAAGCCCTTGAGAAGGCCTTGTCTTTGAACAAAGACACTGACACAGAACAAGGAGCAGGAAGAAATGGGTAAGGCCATGACTGAAGGATATTTAGGCAGATAGAAAGGATTAAGGCAAAATTAGGGTGCAGACCAGTGTAAAATGGAAGTAAGGTCAGAGGAAGACATCTGTCCTAAACGCTCACAGAGGTTTCCTGTTTGGAGGCCAGTGGTTGGACCAACTCCCAGCTCTAAAGCCTTGTTAGATGTGGGGATAGGAGCCCGGCTGTTCCACATGCTGGCTTTGTGACCTTAGCCGAGTTACTTTACCTCCAAGACTCAGCTTTGCATCTATCAGATGGGATGATACTAGTCATACCTGTTTTCATTGGGTCGTAGCAAGAGAATGTTGATTAATCTACACGGGGCATCCAGCACAGTGCCTGGCGCACAGACCTAGGGGTCTCAGACCTGGGTGCCTGTCCACATGAACCCAAACTGAGAACCAGGGTCTCTGAAGGATGGTCTCTAAAATGACCCAAATTGTGGTTCAGTGATCTGAAAAGGGGTTCATGCTACAGAGAAGGACAGTTCCGGGCGTATGAGGAAATTATCTTAAGTTTGAGCTGGAGGTATTTGGGTCAGAGATGAGAAAGAACTTCCTGAAAATCAAGGTTGTCAAATTAAATTAGAAATAATGATTTAGGACTGTGGTGCTGGCATCCACCCAAAGAATAAAATATCTGCCCATCTTCCTGGACTGGGCAAGATGTGTCATAATGAGACAGGACGAGATAGTCATCCATTCTGGGCAAATGAGCCTTAAAATACATGTGCCATGAGCAAGGGCTGGCTGCAATCCTGGACTAAGTAAGGAGGGCCACAGTGCTAGAAGTTGACCATGGCAGGGAGCCAAGATGTTCTAACTTGGAGAACATTTGCAAAGACCAACTGGAGCCTTAAACTTCACAATTACAAGTACTTTTGAGTTAACCTCGGGCTGAAGAGATGGAGACCCATTGTCAGGACAGACCTGAGGGAGGAAATCAAATGACTCCTCGGGAGGAAAGGGACTTGAAGGAAGTGAGCACACCCCCACTAATCAAAAACACTTGAACAAAGGTACAGACTCTGGGAGCAGCACTGCAGGAGGTTATCAGGTAGAGGCCTGGGCCATCTGCCAAGATCATTAGCCAGTGTTCTTGCCTGAGGAGGAATATTGGGTTGTAAGACCATATGGGTCCCATTCAAGGGGGAATGGGCAGGGCTTTGGGGCGTGTCTGCTCCTGACCGCAGAAACCAAGTCATAGCATTTCCAGGGGATGCCACTAGGGGAGACCATGGCCCTCAGGTGCAGCGGAGCAAAGATAGGAAGCTGGGAAATAAAACATTTCTAGATATTACTCACTTTTGATACATTCTTGTCATTCTTTTAAAACTTTTTTTAAGATTTTATTTTTATTTATTTATTTGAGAGAGAGAGAAGGTACGCACACTGGAGAGGCAGAGAGGGGGAGGGAGAGGGACAAGCAGACTCTTCACTGAGCATGGAGCTCATCACAGGGCTTGATCTCACGACCCTGAGATCGTGACCTGAGCCAAAATCAAGAGTCAGACCCTTAACCGACTGAGCCACCCAGGCGCCCCTCTTGTCATTCTTGAAGCCTCAGCTGCCTAGGAGGAGAGAGGAATAGGGAACATTCCCACAGGTGGGAAACTCCTTGTCATCACCTTAGCTTTACCTGCTAAGGAACCTGCTGGGGATCCTGAACCACGGAGCCCTATTGGTCTGGCTGAGTCCACAGCCCCCTCTGGGGACTGATCATGTCAAGAGCATAAGGGGGCCCAGTAAGAACACAGACCCGGATGTTCAGACACTTGACTCCAAGGTCTGCTCTAGGAAATCTCAAGAAGGTAAATCTAACTTTGGAGTCCTCAGCTCCTCTTCTGCTCACTGTCCTCCTTCAGCTTCCACCAGAGGCAAAAGGCCCTGGGCTCTCCCAGTGCCCCAGTCTTGGCTTCATGTAAGTAAAGCATCTGATGAACTAACAGAAGGCGGAAGGAGCCCTGCCTCCTCACATGGCAAGTGTCACTAAGCCATCTTAGGGCCCTTTCTTCTTTTATTTTTTTTTAAGGTCTTATTTATTTATTTGTCAGAGAGAGCACAAGCAGGGGGAGCAGCAGAGGGAGAGGGAGAAGCAGGCTCCCCACTGAGCAGGGAGGCTGACATGGGACTGGATCCCAGAACCCTGGGATCATGACCTGAGCTGAAGGCAGATGCTTAAGCAACTGAGCCACCCAGGCATCTGAGGGCCCTTTCTTCTGAGCCCTCATCATCCACAGAATCCTTCTTGGCATAATATTCTAAGGAAACCACTACTAATCCATCAGCAGTGACGTGCAAGGTAAAACTTACACGGTGTGTTCATCCTAACGGGTCAGAAACCTCTAGCAGTAGCACCGAGGAAATGCTGAAGCTCTAGTAACAAAGCAGGAATGCCAAACTAAAATTATGGAAGACTCCCAGATATTTAAAGAACAAAGATGCTTCCTTTGAGCAGGGACAGAGAGATGACAGAGTAGGCAAGTCTACCCACAAGTTGATTTTATCTGGATCCTCTAGCCAATCCATGCGGTTCAACCCCACAGACACTGGTCGCCAGTCCTAGGCCAGGCCCTATGCTGGTGGCTGGCTGCCTTCAAGGGGCTTGGAGTCTAGTGAGGGACATGGGCATATTGAATAGCAATAGTACTGGGCAGGTTAAGAATAGTGTGTTTTACAAAGCAGGAAAGAATGTCCAATGGAAAAAAGACAGTCTCTTCAACAAATGGTGCTGGGAAAATTGGGCAGCCACATGCAGAAGAATGAAACTAGACCATTTCCTTACACCACACACAAAAATAGACTCCAAAAGGTTGAAAGACCTAAATGTGAGACAGGAGTCCATCAAAATCCTAAAGGAGAACACAGGCAACAACCTCTTCAACCTCAGCCGCAGCAACTTCTTCCTAGAAACATCGCCAAAGGCAAGGGAAGCCAGGGCAAAAATGAACTATTGGGACTTCATCAGAATAAAAAGCTTTTGCAGAGCAAAAGAAACAGTCCACAAAACCAAAAGACAACCGACAGAATGGGAGAAGATATTTCCAAATGACATACCAGATAAAGGGCTAGTATCCAAAATCTATAAAGAACTTCTTAAACTCAACACCCAAAGAACAAATGATCCAATCAAGAAGTGGGCAGAAGACATGAACAGATATTTTTGCAAAGAAGACGTCCAAATGGCCAACAGATACATGAAAAAGTGCTCAACATCGCTCGGCATCAGGGAAATCCAAATCAAAACCTCAGTGAGATATCACCTCACACCCGTCAGAATGGCTAAAATTAACAAGTCAGGAAACGACAGATGTTGGCGGGGATGTGGAGAAAGGGGAACCCTCCTACACTGTTGGTGGGAATGCAAGCTGGTGCAGCCACTCTGGAAAACAGTATGGAGGTTCCTCAAACAGTTGAAAATAGAGCTACCATACGATCCAGCAACTGCACTACTGGATATTTACCCCAAAGATACAAATGTAGGGATCCGAAGGGGTACATGCACCCCGATGTGTATAGCAGCAATGTCCACGATAGCCAAACTGTGGAAAGAGCCAAGATGTCCATGGACAGATGAATGGATAAAGAAGATGTGGTATATATATACAATGGAATATTATGCAGCCATCAAAAGGAATGAGATCTTGCCATTTGCAACGACGTGGATGGAACTGGAGGGTGTTATGCTGAGCGAAATAAGTCAATCAGAGAAAGACATGTATCATATGGTCTCACGATATGAGGAATTCTTTTTTTTTTAAAGATTTTATTTATTTATTTGAGAGAGAGAATGAGATAGAGAGAGCACGAGAGGGAAGAGGGTCCGAGGGAGAAGCAGACTCCCTGTTGAGCAGGAAGCCCGATGCGGGACTCGATCCCGGGACTCCAGGATCATGACCTGAGCCGAAGGCAGTTGCTTAACCAACTGAGCCACCCAGGCGCCCCTGATATGAGGAATTCTTAATCTCAGGAAACAAACTGAGGGTTGCTGGAGTGGTGGGGGGTGGGGGGGAGGGGGTGGCTGGGTGATAGACATTGGGGAGGGTATGTGCCATGGTGAGCACTGTGAATTGTGCAAGACTGTTGAATCACAGATCTGTACCTCAGAAACAAATAATGCAATATATGTTAAGAAAAGAAGAAGAAGAAGAAGAAGAAGATAGGAGGGGAAGAATGAAGGGTGGGAAATCGGAGCGGGAGACGAACCATGAGAGACGATGGACTCTGAAAAACAAACTGAGGGTTCTAGAGGGGAGGGGTGTGGGGGGATGGGTTAGCCCGGTGATGGGTATTAAGGAGGGCACGCACTGAATGGAGCACTGGGTGTTATACGCAAACAATGAATCATGGAACACTACATCAAAAACTAATGATGTAATGTATGGTGATTAACATAACAATAAAACATTTTTTAAAAATTTTTTTAAAAGAATAGTGTCTTTTAAAGAAACACAGGGCCAAAGCCGCGAAAGCAGGGAGGAACACGGTCCCTCTGGTTGGGGGAGTAGCAGGAAATGGTTCATGAAGGAAGTAGCCCTTGGGAAGGACCCTGAAGGGGACAGAAATGGAGATGCAAGGACAAGGGGCCAAGAACATTGAGCGAGCTGAGGGGAAGGGTTCGAGCAAAGGCATGGAATCAGGGCCACTGAGGCAGACTCAGAGAGTGGGGACATGTCCAGGGATGGAGTAGGGGAGTAGCAAGGGAAAGGCCGGAAGTGTAATTGGGATCATATTGAGGAGGTCCTTGAATGTCAGGAAGAGGGTTTGTCCTCCTAAGCCACACTGCCCAGAGATCAGCTGCTCGGAGGGTGGGAGGTCCCCAGGAAGCCACCACGGCTAGCTTTCAGGAGGCCTTTGGGAGAGCCTGCCCTTTTCCTCTTGCTTTTTTAAACACGCTCCTCCAACATGTCGGGGTCTCTGTTCACGCTGTTCCCTCCTCCAGAAATGCCTTCCTCCTCCTCAGCGCAGCAAACTCCTACTCATCCTTAAAATCCCAGCACCAAGTTCTCTATGACACTTGCCTGGCTCCTTTATGTAGCTGTTAGTCCCTCCAAAGTGTTCCCATAGCTCTTGGTTCGTTCCTTATATGTTCAACTCGTAGATCAGTGTTCTGTACACCATCCGTCTGTCTCTCCACTAGTCTGTAGCCTCCTGGAGGCCAGGGACTGTCTCTTATACTAGGAAGAGGGCTATTCCTCATACTGGGAATATGTGTTCTATACACTCCTTGTACCTTCTTGCACCAGTGAACACTGTCAGTAAGTGTGGAAGGAAGACCAGGAGGGAGGGGGGGAGAAGGAAAGTAGCAAAGGGAAGGAGGGCATCAGTTCTGGTCTGTGCCCAGGGGCCTGGCCTCCTGGTGGTTAGCTGCCTCACATGCCCTGGTGCCTCCCAGCTCCAGCCCTTAGGTTCCCCTCCTCTTCCTGACCCTGGGCCAAGGAGGATGCCCCTGCTAGCACCTCATTAACCCAGATGGCCTCCGCCCTGCCCTGAGAGGTGCTGGCTAGGCAGAGCTCTGAGCTCAAGTGAGTCTCCCTGTGAGGGAAGGGAGAAAGGACATGGAGCCCCAGAAAATTACCCCCATGCTCTGAATCCACATAGCTCCGATCTTGGAGACAGACACCTTCTCAGGAGCTGGGGCATACCCTGAAGAAACGTATCCACACTAAGGGAGAAACGCAGGCTCAGAGGAGGGATAGGACTCAAGCGTGTGAGGAAAGTCCGGGCCAGCCAGGAGGAAAGACAAACATACAGGTGCCCCTCTCTGGGCCAAGGGCCAAGTGCTCCCCAGCGCCCCACAGTAGAGGCCAACCGTCCAACCCCCCGGCTCTCTGGGCTTCATTCATCTCCCTGAGCTGTGTTCTGCCTCAGCCTGTCTGAAGGCAGCTCTCCACAGCACAGCCAGGGCTTCGGGGAAACAGAGGTTGTGAGGGCAAGGATCTGACAAGGCCAGAATAGAAGGACTAGATCACAGGAGTCCCGCCTCCCGGCCCACAGCTTGCACCCGGCCACACCTCCCACTTTTAGACTCCAGCTTTCCCTGGGAACCTCTCCTCCCAGAGAGGCTGAAGACAGGCCCCGAGGCAGTGGCGGGTGGAGATTGGATCTCAGACTTGAGGGAAGTGAAAGGGTTAACTCTCCACATGTCCACTGGGCCAGTCCAGCCAGCTCACCCCAGAGCACTCTAAGTCCAGGCCTGTCTCTGGTGTTCTCTCAATTTCCATTTCCCGCTTACTCCTCCTTCCACCTCCTGCGAGACTTTGGGAGGAGAAGCTAGGGGCCCCTTGGCACCAGCTCTCTCTGGGGTGTCATTTAATACTGCCGGTAATCACCATCTCCTGGTTTATTAGTTCTCTTTCCCTCGTGGCTACTCTTGCCACCCCTGAATCTCTCTCTCTCTCTCTCTCTCTCTCTCTCTCACACACACACACACACTCACACACAGGCTGTGAATGGAAGAGAAAAGGGCTTCTCTTCACTACAGTCCCTGCCCCACTCGGACTCCCCTTCGGGAAAACCGATGCTGAGCTACCTGGAGGCAGGAAGCAGGAGGTAGGATGCAAGGACCTAGAGGAGCTCTTCTGAAACAACGGAGCAATCACGTAACAGCAAGCTCAGAAAAAGAGACTTTGGAAGGGCAAATATGAGGAGGGCGGGGGAAATTGGAAACCATCCCAAGATAAAGATTCCTCTCCCAAACAAAACGGAGTCATCAGAGTCCAAGCGAGGACTAGAACACTTCCAATCACTTATGGGTTCAAGGTGGCAGACAGGAGAGGAGCATGGAGACCCCTTTCCCTCCTGCTACAATGAGATTATGCTTTTGAACGTGCTTCATAAACTTCCCAATGCTCTCCAAATGGAAGGAGGCCTATCGGTCACCGCAGAGCTGATTCGTGGGAGGAAGACCACAGGGCAGGGCGGAGGGGTAGAGGCACTCTGGCCTGGCCGAGGGCACCACCACAGACTCTTCGGCTTCCTGATTGTAAGATCACAATGACGCCGCATCCGTGGACACTTCTGATCACCAATATCCAGCGCTTCTGCCAGGCGATGCGTGGAGAGGTGGGAATGCGAGAATGTGGTCCTTTCATGCAATGCCCAGCGAGTGCCCTTGAACGGCGTCTATGTCAGCAGCCCCCGTGGGTGCTGGGATGGCACCCTCACTGTAGGCGAAGCCCGTTTGCCAGTGAAGTGTGGGGATGCCCCCATCTGACACCCCTGTCCTCCCACCCCGGGTCTCAGGAGAAGCGTTGGGTCAGGTCTCAGCCTGGCGCCCGGTGCCATCCCCGGAGCAAAGGCAAAGTCCAGAGACAGCCTTCCACCCGATGGCCAGGGCAGCCATGTGAGAGATACTGGTCACACTTACTTTGGACTGACTCAGCCAGAGAGCCGAGGGCCCCAGGGTCCTGGGGCCCCTGTGCCCCTTCCGCTGGCAGTCCCACTCCCCTAGGCAGGGGGAGGAGGGGAGAGCGAGCCACTCACTGCACCTGAAAGCAAGGTGGCACCGGAGATCACCGGGTCATTACCCGCACCGCCTCCTCCCGCGACGCCCAGCCTCGCATTTGGGCCTCATTCCTCTGGTGCCTGGAAGGGGTCTGGCCTGGAGGGGAAGGGCGCCGGGGCGGCGCGCGGTTCCCGGCCTTCCGCACCGGCCAGGTGGCTGGTGAGTTCAGGTGCGAAGGAGGGAGGGGAAGGGGAGCCCTGCGCCGGGAGCTCTCCTTGTCCCGGGAGGGTGGCGGCTGCGTCCCGGGCACAGGACCCTCCGTCCCGAGGGCCCCACGGGCGCCCGCACGGCGCGGCGGGGTCCGGGGCCCGCGGTGAGAGGGCGGTGCCAGCCCGCGTCCCCGCCCCGTCCCTCCACCTTCCCTCCCCGCCCGGCCCTGCGCTGCCCCGGGTCCCGCGGGGCGCTCGGTCCCAGACCCAGGCCGGGCAGCGGGGCTGGCATTGCCGGGGGAGCCGTCGACGACCGGGAGCCCCGCGGGCGGGGGTCGGCAGCGCGGGCGCCGGGACACCTGAGGACACAGGTGAGCGGCCGCGGGGCCGGGCGGACGGGGGCGGGGCGGGCAGGGGGGCTGGGGCCCGCGCGGGCGGCGCCGGGGCGAGAGGGGACGGCCAGCCGGCGTCCCAGCTCGGAAAGGACCAGGGGGAGGGAGAGGGAGAAGGAGGGGAGGCAGCCCTCGGAGGGAGGATCATTAGGAGGGAGCCGGGGAGACAATGAACTTTTTCCTCTTTTCGCTCAGAAACCAGAGGAAAGTAAGGGGAGGGCTGAGCAGGGGCCTCAGGCCATCTGAGGGGGGACAAGCACCTGCTTAGGAGGCCTCTGCTCTCCAGGCCCTGCCCACTCAAAGGCTGGGTCCTCTATCCAGGTTTAAGGGGAAGGGATGGAGCCGAGCCCCCCACCCGGCTCCCAGCTCCGTGGAGGTGTTTCCCTTAGGCTGGGGAAGACCAAACATAGCCTGCTGTCTCTAAGTCCAGCATAACTGTCCTCCTCACCTCCCTGTCTGGGGCCAGGAGGGTCCAGGTAAGGGGCGGACAAACTTTCAGTAAAGGGCCAGATAGTAAATATTTTAGACTTGACGTCTATAGGGACAGTCTCGGTCACAACTAGCAAGAAAGCAGTGGTAGACAGCTGGAGAGGTATAAATGTGGCTGTGTTCCAATAAAACTTGATTTATGGACCCTGAGATTTGAATTTTATATATTTTCCATGTGTTGTGGAATATTATTCTTCTTTTGATTTTTTCCCAACGATTTAAACACATAAAAAGCATCCTTAGCTTCGGGGCTGTACAAAAATAGTGGGCAGGTGGTACAGTCTCCAGCATGCCCCCACCCCATGCCTCCCTGCAGCTTTTCCCTAGGCTACGGGAAGGGTGTGGCTCGGTGCCTGGGAAGGAGGGACATCCAGGAAGCCTGGGGACCTGCCTGTGACCCTTGTTCCCAGCTACTCCGAGGACTACAGCATCCTTTGAGGCCCATGAGGGAGCTTGTACGCCAACTGTGCACACATGTAAGGGAGGACGCATAGCTCCAGGGGGCTTTCTCCCCAGCATGCGGGGTCATACCCTACCCCCACCAAGTCACAGATAGGTTGCTGTGCTCCTGCAGTAAGTGACAAGCCCTTGGCCCTTCCTCCCCAACTCCATCACCTTCCCCTCCCCCCTCCCTCCTCCCCCTCTTGGTCCCCAACCTGGTGCCACCCACTGATCAAGGCTGGCCCTGCCATTCCTTTATTTTCTCTTTGCAGCCTCAGGGGACCCTTTTCTCCTGGATATTGAAGCTATGACCCTTCAGAGGTGACCCAGGAAAGAAGAGATGCAGACCTTTGCTCCTCCAGATGAGGGTCCCCTCCAAGGACTTGTGGCATCCCGCATTGAGACTTACGGGGGTCGGCATCAGGCCTCCAACCAGGGCTCTGCTGGCAAACTCCATTCCCGAGGAGGCCCTGGGCTGGTGAGTCCAGACTGCCCCAAAAGTGACCTGTGTGGGGCAGGAGGGAGGATAGCACGGCCTTCAAGTCTGTCTTGCAGCTTCATGGGATGCTCTATTCCTATCCCTCACCCCTGCCTTCTTTCCTGGGTTGCGAGCGACAGGAGGGCCATGCTGGGCCAAGCTCCCAGGACTCCACACCCATCCCAGGCAGATGGGTGAAGCCAGGCCCTCGGAGGAGGTGCTGTTAGACAGGTCTGAGGCCTGGAGCTGGGGGAGGGTAGGGAGAGAGGGGGGAGTGTGCCACCCACTGGGATGGGCACCTCCCAGACTCCAGCCTCTACTTGGGAGGAGCCTGTGGGCTCCCTGAGACCTGCCCCCTCTGAGTCAGCACTGAAGGAAGAGCAAAAGTTCAGGGTGTCCCTACTCTGCAAGTGAGGAGGGGTGAGGGGGCCTGCCTTGGCTTCCCCGCAGCTCCACCCTCCTGGCCTGCCTCAAATGCTGACCGAGGAAAGGGGTGTGGAGGCCATGCAGTCTTTCCCTCAGCCTCCAAGCTTCCCCTTCACCTTGAGCACAGTTCTGCTTCCCTCTCGGGGTATCCCCTGCTTTCCTGGAAGAGGATTTGGCCCTGGGAGACTGGGGAGGACAGCTGGGGACTCTCCCAGGCCGAGGGCAGGAAGGGAGACTAGGAAGTATGTGGTGTTTAGTCAGGCCACAGGCAGATCACGGAATGTGACCAGGCCTGCCCAAGAGGAGACTTGTGGCTGTGGTGTCAGTCTCTCATGAGGAAGCACAACCACTCCCAACTGGAAAGGACACATGCTGCATGCCCCTGGGGAGGAAGCCGCACACGTGCGTCCCCTCATGCCCACGTGCGAGGGAAGCCGTTCCCACGCAGGGGAAGCTGGGAGGGACCCAGAATGCAGCGCGCACTGTGCCTTGTACATGCAGGCCCGCGGGACAGGGAGCACACGTGTGAGGGGGCGGATCCTGGGGGCTGTCCACACCAGAGCCCGGGCATGTAGGTGCCTGTGCTCCTGCTCTGGAGGAGGCCCCACTTCAGCCCCGGGGCCCACTAGGGGGGCCAAGTTGACGTGCCCCTGCCCAGCTCGGCTTGGCCTCCCTGGCAGCCGCTGCCGTGACTCAGAGCGGGAGTGACTCACCCCAAACTGGTTTTCAGGGGAGGGGTGAGCAGGCCCCACTTGCAGGGGTAGGGGACACCATCTGGAGTCAAGCCTGGCCCTCACTACCTCTCTGGGGCTTCTGGGAGAACGGAGGCCCCCTCGGAGCTTACCCTGCTATTCCTCCTCCTCCAGGATCCTGGCCGCCGACGCCTCCACGGCTATGTCCCCTTTGCCAAGGGCTCTGGCCAGGTCCGAGCCGTGTCTCCCCTGAAGCTGCGAGAACCAGAGCCCGAGAAGAGGCATGGAGGCCATTTTGGGGCTGGTCCACCACACTCCCCCAGACTCAAGGTAAAGGGCCCTCCTTCTCCCCTCCCCACGCTCACAGCCCGAGCTGTAGTGTCCTCCACAGATAATCAGAGTGGAGAGCATGGCCAGCCCCTCCAAGAAGTGGGATTCGGTTCTGTGGAGAGACCCTCTCAGGGCTGCATCTGCAAGCCATGCTGCCTCATAAAAATGTCCGTTTTATAGGCAAATGTCAAAATGTCGCCTGAGACTGCGGGTCCCCTGGTCTCCACCTGCAGGTCCCTCTGAAGGGTTCTGTCTCAGGAGAGCCCTGGAAAGTATCTTTTTGGTCAGGGAGCCTACGTCAGACTCCTCTGTCAAGCACCTTTCTGCAGGCCAAGGTGTCTCTCCACCCATATTCCAGCAACGCCCTTTCCCCTGTCCCCCAGGCTTCTGTGTTCCCACTCACAGACAGTGCTACTAGCCACCTCCCATTCCCAGACATACATGCATGCGCGCGCGCGCACACACACACACACACACACACACACACACACACACACGTGCACATGCATGCAGCCATCCCCAAGCCAGGGGTCTGCGTGCCCAGGACATGACCAGGACTGATCCCCTTTTCGGCTCCCCCAGGAGGTCACCAAGGCCCACCAGCTGGAGGTGAGGCTGCATACATTCAGCATGTTTGGGATGCCCCGCCTGCCCCCTGAGGACCGGCGGCACTGGGAGATAGGAGAGGGCAGCGACAGCGGCCTGGTCATTGAGAAGTCCTGGAAGGAGCTGGTGCCTGGGCACAAGGTGGGCCTGGAACACAGCGTCTGCCCCTGAGGTATCATAGACGCACACATACACCTCACCTCCACCCTGGAAGAGGGAAAGGCCTTGGGAAGTGCGATCACATGGGGAAAGCGTTTGGAGACATCTTGCTCTAGGTTCAACTCCTGGTTCTGCCACTTACTAGTGACACCTTGATGGAGACAGGAAACCTCTCTGGGCCTCAGTTGCTTCATCTGTAAAATGGGGATAACACCACCTACACACTTGGGGATTAAAAGGTCATCGTCTGTGAAGTAGATCTAGTAGCATTTAAACAGGTGGCAGCTGCCGTTCTTGTCATCATTCCCCAACTGAACCAGGGCTGTCCCCACCGCAGGAGATGAGCCGAGAGCTTTGCCACCAACAGGAAGCGCTTTGGGAGCTGCTGACCACCGAGCTGATCTACGTGCGGAAGCTCAGGATCATGACTGATGTGAGCTTCCCCCAGCTCTGGGCCAGGCCCCCACCTTAGCCATCCACCCATTTCCCTTGCCTGGTCCCCCTCTCCCCCCAGGCCGGGAAAGAAGGACCATGGAGGGGGGGTGGGGGAAACGTGGGGACAGGTAACTTAGAGATCCCCCCCATTGGAGACCTGCTGGGGATCTTGGGAGGCAGGTTAGCAGTGGCGAAGCCAAGGGGATGCGTTGAAGGGCTAGGTTGGGGTCCCCAGAGGAGGAGGTCAGGCGCTGACACCCTTGGCTTTCCCTGCTTCCAGCTCCTGGCCAACGGCCTGCTGAACTTGCAGCGAGTAGGACTGCTGACCGAGGTGAGTGGGTGCTCAGGAGGACCTGGCCCATCCCAGGCTCTGAGGCCACAGAGTGGAGGTGGGCTCCCAGAGAGTCCCCCAGGCTGCTCTGTCTGAATTCCCTTGACCTCATTTTCCAGGACACCCCCTGCCCTCCTACTCCCCTTCCTGCTCTAGACCCCAAGCAGGCTGGCCTCTCTTCTTTTCCAGACTCAGCAGAGCTCAGCCCAAGTGCCGGAGGAGTAGAAGGGAAAGCCCCAGCCCCTTAGATCTCTCAGCTCCCCTGCAAGTTTCATCCTGACCCCACACTCTGCCAGCCAAGCCTGTGGGTCCTTGCCTGTCCACGGCCAGGGCTGCCTGACGGTGACCTGCCAAGGCTTGTGGCTAAGTTCTGCTCCATCCTCCAGGTATCAGCTGAGACCCTGTTTGGAAATGTCCCTAGCCTGATTCGAGCCCACAAGAGCTTTTGGGAGGAGGTGCTGGGGCCCACCCTGGGGGCAACTCGAGCCTCAGGCCAGCCTCTGGACCCTATCAGCCTGCGAAATGGCTTCTTGATGGTGAGACATGGCAAAGGGCCACATCTGGCTGGGGCGGGCCTGGGAGGGCCCAGAGAGGTCCTGTCTGCAGGGTATGCATCTGCCACTTGAACTCTTCTATGACTTGAGGGGGTCTGAGAGCACAGCCCCCACCCCAGAATATCACCTCACCTCCTGCCCTTCATTCCACAGGTATGATCTCTGTCCCAAATGTTCTTTGGTCTTTTGGTGACTCTTTTGAAATGAAACACAGCTATCTCAGGGAAGGGTTATACCTAATCTCTTAACTATAAAATCTTACTTCTTGGCCAGAGATGCATTGCCAAACAGCAGGGAGAAGAATGGGGCCTAAGCAAGGCATCCCCCAGGTGACTGGGGGAGGGGGCGTAGAAGGCTCCAGAGCACCCCGAGCATGGACAAATGTGATAAGAGAAAGCAAGAGGCCTGGGGTCAGACTTTCTTCCACAATTTTACCCAACCAGGAAGACGTGGGCCTTGCAGAGCTGGAATGGGGTACAGAGGTGGGGGGCTCATCTCCTGGGAGCCATAGGCAGGCCCCTTCCCCAGGAACAGGGCTTCTGGGCAAGCCTCAGGTCACTAGCCACCACCTGTGTGAAATGGGACCTGCGGTGTCCTGAAAACATTCCAGCTGAATTATTGATGATGGGAGAGTACATCCCCAGAGCAGCAGGGCACAGCAGGGGCTGTGCATGGGGGCTCAGAGAGTGGCAGTGGGTCTGCCTCCTGGGACCTCAGTTTCTCCCTGGACTCCAGAGAGAGTCAGGGGTTGGGGAGAGCGTCATGGGGAGTAGGGATTGGCGGGAGCTGGACTAAAGGTCAGTGAGGGGCTCTCTCCCCACTGCCCCCCGTGCTCTGCAGCTGGAGGCCAGATTTCGTGACCTTCTTACCCCCGCCTGCCCATGTCTGTCCCTCAGTTCAGCCAGCGGTTCCAGCCCTATGTCCAGTACTGCCTACAAGTGAAGCAGACCATGGCTTACGCCCGGGAGCAGCAAGACAATAATCCTCTCTTCCATGCCTTTGTGCAGGTGGGAGAGGGGGTGCCTGGGAAGGGGGCTGGGGCACGCCCTAGACAACCAGGTCATCCCTGATCGCCAGCTGGGTCCGAGGCCGAGTCCATCACTGGAATGGGGCAGCAGGGGGCTGGCAGACTCCTCACCCCCTGCCCCCCTCTGCTAGCAGTGGTGTGAGAAGCACAAGCTCGCGGGGAGGCAGATGCTGGGTGACCTGCTCATCAAGCCGCACCAGCGCATCACCAAGTACCCACTGCTACTCCAGGCTGTGCTTAAGAAGAGTCCTGAGGCACGCACCCGAGAGGCCCTGAACGCCATGGTAGGTGGCCTGGCAGGGCCATGCCCTTGGGAGCTGGGGACTGATTTCCAGAAACTCTTAAGGATCTCTTTCCTCATATGTATGTGGCAGCGTGGCACTGGCTGGCCACCCACGTTGTCATGGACTGGCGGAGACATACAGGGTAAGGAGCTGAGCTGTTCCTCCTTCCACACCCCGCCCGTCACCTAGATTGCCACTGTGGAGTCATTCCTGCGACACATCAATCAACAGGTCCGCCAGGGTGAAGAGCAGGAGAGCCTGGTGGCTGCAGCCCAACGCATCGGACCCTACGAAGTGCTGGAGCCATCCAGTGAGGAGGTGGAGAAGGTGAGGGAGGGCAGAGGGAAGGAGGCTCCGAACAAGCAAGGTCCCCAGGGGAACAATGAAGCAGCGGCCTGGAGGGTAACGGGCAGAGCGGCCACAGAGGGGCCATGGGCATCACTCCTTCCCCATGAGGAGGGCCTAAGGGGTGGCGTTCCAGAGACTGAGAAGGAGCTTGCTGGATGCTTCCTCTCCCTCCAAGAGGGCAAGGATGAGGCGGGAACCTTCCCGCCAGCGACAGAACAGAGAACCACCGTGGCTGGGAGGGGGAGGCAGCCCTGCCTGGCCCCATGATCCTACCCACCCCGTGTCCCTCAGAACCTGCGTCCATTCTGCACCCTGGACCTGACGTCCCCCATGCTGGGGGTTGCTGCTGAGCACACCAGGCAGCTGCTGCTGGAGGGACCCGTGCGAGTGAAGGAGGGGCGAGAAGGAAAGGTGAGGGGCTGTGGGGAAGCTCGGAGAAAATGGGAGCTAGACTGAAGAGAAGAGAGGGATGCCGGGAGACAGAACACAAGTCAGAAAAGCTGGAAATGGGCAAAGAGGTGTGTGTGTGTGTGTGTGTGTGTGTGTGTGTGTGTGTGTGTGTGTGTGTGTCTGTGTCTGTGTCTGTGTCTGTCTGTCTGTCTGTGTCTGTGTGTGTTGGGAGGGGGACATGGCGTGGCAAGCTCTGGTTGTTTGTATGACCCTGAGTCAGCCATGTTCCCTGACTGTGAAGCGAGAGACGGGACCGAAGTGACACCCCTTCCAGCTCGAGCACGCCACCGTTGTGCACATGTGCACACATGCATGCACACCACACAGGAGCCTGATCCGTGTCCCGCCCTTCCCCTGCTCCAGCTGACCCTTGTCTCTTTCTCCTACACATGCCTTCCCAGCTGGACGTGTACCTCTTCCTCTTCTCTGATGTGCTCCTGGTGACCAAGCCCCAACGCAAGGCAGACAAAGCCAAGGTCATCCGGCCCCCACTCATGCTAGAGAAGCTTGTGTGCCGACCACTACGAGACCCTAGTATGTCTCTCCTGTGGGGACATTTTCCTTCTCATTTCCTCTTGGCAAGGGGAAGGAGCAGCCAGGATGGGCATCAAATGAGGTCTAGCCCTTGAACAGACCTTCTTCTCCACACAGACAGCTTCCTGGTGATCCATCTCACTGAATTGCACTGTGTCTCCAGTGCCCTCATCGTGCACTGTCCCAGTGCTGCAGACCGTGCCCAGTGGCTAGAGAAGACCCAGCAGGCCCAGGTATGTGAAAGCCAGAAGTGGGGAGGGCTGGGGGGGCTCCTCAGAAGTCAGAGATGGGAGCACAAGAGGGAAGGAGGAAGAGAAAGAGGCTGGGATGGATGCAGGTTGAGTCTGGGTCAGCCCCTCAGGAGGGAGACACAGCCTTGACCATCCGTAAGAGCATGAAAGAAAGCCTTTGGCCAGCGACTGTGCCAGCCACTGGGCGAGCCCAAGACAGCATCCCCTAAAGGTTTTCACACCCTGAAACAATGGTCCTCTGGACTTTGTCTTCCATTCAACATCAATGGAGCACTTGCTAGATGGAGGCACTGGCTGGATGCTAGGGACTCCGAAAAGAATAAAGCACCATCCCTCCCCTCAGGGAACATGCACTGCAGCCTAGCTAGACATGTTAGTATACAAATAATAGAAAACATGTACACAGAAGGGAACTATGACCGAGAAGGGAGATTTTCATTCTGTCTGGTGGGTTGGTTGGGAAAGCGACAGTGCAGAGGGATGGATGCTGAGACCCCTTCACAGGCGGCTATTGTCTGAGCACCATTTGTGGGGATATCTAGGAGTTCATTAGGGGAACAAGGATGGGAAAGAAGGGTATTCCAAATGGAGAAGCAGAATGTGCAAATGTGGGAAACATGAAACATTATGTGTGTTGAGAGAAGCACTGGCCTAGTAGTTCATATTACCAGGATATAAAGTCCAAGGTCAGGTATAGTGGCAGAGGCTGGGAGGTAGGTACTACCAGATCATGCCTACTCCTGGATGCTATCTATGCTAAGGAACTTGAACTTTGTCCTATAGATGACGAGGAACAAGTGAAGGTATTTAACAGGGCAGATTTATGTGATAAAAGCTAGAAGAATTCAAGGGATCCAAATGGAGCTGTACTAGTTACCAGAAATTTAATGGCTTAAAGCAACAGAGATGTACTCTCTCACATTTCTGGAAGCCAGAAGTTGAAAATCAAAGTGTCAGCAAGCCCACATTTCCTCTCCAAGACTCTAGGAGAGAATCCTTCCTTGCGTCTTCCGGCTTCTGGTGGCTTCAGGGGTTCCTCAGCTTGTGACTGTCTCACTCCAGTCTCTGTCTCTGTCTTCATGTGGCCTTCTTCTCTGTATGTCTCTGTGTCCAAATCTCCCACCGGGGTCTCTAATGCAGACACCAGTCATTAGACTTAGAGCCCACCCTAAATCCAGGATGGTCTCATCTTCAGATCCTTAACTAAAGATCTTTGCACATCTGCAAAGACCCTTTTTCCAAACAAGGTCACAATCACAGGTTCTGGGGGTGAGGACCTAGACATATCTTTCTGGGGCCACTATTCAACCCACCATAGAATCAGAATGACCAAAGAATAGAGATTTAAATTGGCCTTTTAAGGCTAGGGAAGATCATGAGCAGAAAAAATCAAGGGAGCAGTTGGGTTGGATTATCTGGGGGACAGGGACCATGTCTGTCTAAGTCAGGAGCAAAGGGTTTATGTGAGCAAGTGATGAGAGGCCAGGTTCTACAGGATCCCCAAAAGCTACAGAAGAGGGTGGACAGGATGACGTTGAATTGAATGGGTTGGCAAGAGAGAGCCACCATGGATTCTTGAGCAAGGGAATGCCATGGTGAAATCAGTGTGTTCATCTTGAATTGACAGCTGGCAGGGTGATAGGTGGGCTGGAAGGGGCAGAGATCGGTGGCAGGAGATTTACTGTACTCGTTCGGGTGTGAAATACAGAGGTTTAGTGTCATGTTCTTAGGGACATGTTGCAAAACAGGGGGAAAAATGTGTGGGGGTGGAGATAGAGAAAGGAACTAAAGAAGAGACAGGTGAGCCTTTGGGAGACTGTGGTTAAGAGCCCATACTGAACGCAAGAACTGGTTCGGACACCCATTCTACCTCTTCCTAGCTGGGTGACCTTGGGTGAGTTATGTGCCCCCCCCCACACACACACACATAAATAATAACAGTCCTTGCCTCATGCGGAAGAGTCAAGGAAGTCATTCTAATTAAGCAGGCAGCCTACTGCCCAGCTCTAGGTAAATGCTCCCAATGCAGGTCACAGGTTAGGAAGATTTGAAAGATCACTTTGGCAATGGAACCCCTGAGTAAAACAAAATCTTACAAAGAGAGAAACCTGTTGGGTTAGTTGTTGCTTCCTGGGAGGGGTGGGTCTAGGGTACTATTCAGTTTTAAGCGGAAGCGCTTTGAAAATGATGTAGTGGGGAATAGCCGAGTGGAGATATCTTAGGGGCTTTGGGAAGGATAGAAATACAGCCCTGGGGTGCAGGTGGGGACAAAGAATGAACTCTGAAAGTTGCTAAGGGAATAGATCTTAAAAGTTCTTACCACAAGAGAAAAAAAAAATTTTTTTTTTGTAAAGTGTATGGTGATAGATGTTAACTGGACTTACCGAGGTGATTATTTTGTAACATATACCAATAGTGGATCATTACTCTGTACACCTGAAACTAATATAATGTTATATGCCAATTATACCTCAATTACCAAAAGGGCATTTTGAACAAGGAAAGACTATTTCTAAAGAATGCAACTTCATTATTTTTACAGTTTAAATCAAATTGGTGGTTCTCATAGCGCTTGCTTTAATGAATAGAAAATAATGATTTGTCATTGGCACATTAGGTCATTAGGGCTTCTGGAACTTGTGAAAATAGTTTGTCCTTTAAACAATTTTAAGCATTCTTCCTGCAATCTTTCCTATAATACCATATCATAATGTGGAGAGCTTATTTAAGAAAAGGGAAGTTGGAGCTTAGTCTCTGTTTAAATTGTGTATTTAAAACTATGAATTAGGAGAGTAAAAAATAAATATGAGGATTTTGCCATTTAAAAAAAAAAGAATAAATGAAAGACAGAACCTCAAGATCTTGTGTCTTTCAGCCCTGCTGGACTGCCACTTCCTTGAATACCTAAACAAGCCACAGGGCTCCCCAGGGCAGCAGGAGGGGGGCCCTTCCTGGAGCCCCTTTCCTTCACCACCCCACTGTCAGAACTTTTTCTTCTTCCTCTGGTTCCCAGTCCCAAGATGACACCCCCTCCCACCTCCCTTTAGGACCCCCAGGGGACCACTACAAACTGTTAGGATTTTATTCCAACTAATTCACCTTCAGAAGTCTCACTCCTGGTTAACGGGAAAGGAGGTCACTTCTGATAGGTAACCAAGCAGTGCACCAGCTCCCTGGCCTCGCTTAGCAAAACAAAGAACAAAGAAACTGAAATTAGTTTGTCCTGCTATTGTCTCACACTGAATTCTTAAAGAAAACTGCTCTCTGTTGCCACCGGTCTTTGTAAACTGATGGGAGCAATAGAATATCTGTTGGTCCCCTTGATAGAGCAACTGCCCGGGGATGGGACTGTTGCTTTCTCCCCCTCACAGAAATGTAGGTGTAGATTTATTCCCCACAGGTCTAGCCTGGGGAGCTTAAACTTTTAGGGGAAAAAATGAGCTTCTCCAAGGAAGACAGACTAAATCCTGGGAAATGCCCCTGCTTAGGGACTGGGAAGAGGAAAAGGGAACCAGTGATGGGAACAAAAAAAGCTGTCAGAGACAGAGGTCCAAAAATGACCGGAGGGGAGACTGAAGCAGGCAGCTGAGGGAATAGCCAGAGCCCAGCTCTTACCAGTTATCTGTGTTCTTACCGGAGTTATGTCATCTCTCCAACCCCAGTCACCATCTGGGGAATTGCAGTGATAGTGAGCACTACCATGCAGGAGAGATGGGACAATCATTGCTGCTGCTTGGCACGAGGCCCAGCACTTAATGGGCGCTCCATAAATGTTTGTTATTGTCACCATTAAAAGGCAGTGGTGGTCAGTGGCGCCAGGGCAGGGCTATGTATAGCTGACTGGGGAAAGGCCTCACAGCTGCTGTTCAGAGTCCGTGGGCACCTTGAGAGATCCGTGTTAGTTCACTTGGGGAACTTTGGGAGGAGCAGATGAATCGAGGAGCGACCACAGAGGCAGCAGCGGGAAGAAGAGGCGTTTCCTGTCAAGGCTGTGTTCTCCACCAGAGCAAAGGAAGAAGAATCCTGCTGGGGGAGCCCTCCCTTCCTCTTCTTGGCTCTGTGGAGGGGTCACATTTTGGCTCAGGCACCAATTTTCTCTTCCCTTCCCAACTTGTCTCTCCTCTTACCCAAGCTGAGAAGATCCTCCCAGGGTTGCTGGAGAGGCTTTGGGGTGTCTGGGAAGACCTCAAATAGCCCCATTCCCTGGTGCCTGAAGTCCCCTCCCTCCCTGCCTTTTCCTACGGTTGGGCCAGGGGCACGTTTAGTGGACATACTTGTATTACCCCACCCCTTCCTTCCAGTTCTTTCCTTCCACACACCATTCCTATCCTGGACTTCCCAAACACTCAATTGAACTTGGGTCATATGGGGCCAAGGGCATGGCATCTCAGCCGGACAAGCAGGCTGCTCCAGCTCCACCCTGGCCCCAAGAACGACTCCGCCCACCGTCCTTATTTCTTGTTCCATCCCACATTGGAGAGGAGGGAGGGGGTCATGGGACCTGGCCTGGTGTGTTGGTTTCCTACGCCCAGGCACCATCATCCCTTGCTCTGGCCAACTAACTAGTCTTATGAGACTGCTAAGAATCTTTGCACTGCTTTGTCACTCATGAGACTGAGGGACTGGAGACCCAGAGAAAGGAAACTTGCAATATAAACCTGATGCCATTTTCCTATCCCTGTTCATCCAGTTTTCCAACATGTCTCTTATCCTGACCCAGCTACTGGCTGTGTTTCTGGAGAGGCTTTGGGAAGGTCCAAGTGTCCAGGAGTTGCTGGTTCATATACCTCAAGCTGGGGAGATAGTCAAAATATTTAGCAATCAGTATGGCGTGTCATCATCCAGTCAGAGTGGAGCATCTTGGGGGTGGGGGGTGTCCTAGAGGTCCGCTGCTGTGCCATGTTATCCCTCTAGCTGCTGGATCTTGAGGGATGGGGTAGTCCTAGGGAAGGGAGGCAGGAGGCTCAGATAGCAGCCCTTTGCTTACCAGTTATGCAAGCACTCCAATATCTTAACAATGATATGGCCATACCAGCGAGTACTGATATCAGAGCTGCCCACAGCTGCCACCAGCACCTCCCTTTTGCCCAGCCTCTGCCTTCAACCTTTCTGCAGGTTCTGCTGCCTTCCCTCCCCCTCCCTAAGCAAATGTTGTCCTTTAAGGCTGCCCTTCAAAAACAGGGCAGTTGCTGAACCAGGACCCAAAGAGAAGGCCCAGTCCCAGTTCTGCTTCTCGTCCCATGGGACCTTGAGCAAAAGCCTTTGTCTTTCTAGGTCTTGTTTCCTCATCTGTAAAATGGGCTAATATCCATGCTGTCCACCCCGCAGGGTCATGGTATGTATCATATGACCACATGCATGTGAGGGGTGCCCTGTAAGCCACTTCTCAAGTGTCACTACTTGATTATCAGGGCACCTGTGTGAAAATGTTGAGGGAAGAAGACAAAAAATATAGTGTACCCTCTCTCTATTCCTCTCGCAATGGTCTTGCTTTCATCTCTGAAGGACAGCAGAGGAGAAAGCCTGACCCTATCCACCCTGGTGGCAAGAGCAACTTGAGGCCCAGTACCCTTCAGAACATTTACATTGCCATCACCATCTATCAGGGAGGGCTTCCTGAAGGAGGGGACAGACTGGATAGAGGGCTTGCAAAGGGGGCTTGAGAAGCAGGAAGACCTGTGCAAAGAGGAAAAGGGGCCTTCTGTTCACCCCACCCACCCCCAGGGCCAGCTCAAGAGTTCAGATCCTGGCTCCATCCCATTTTCTTTTGCTTCATGACCTTGGCAGTTACTTAGCCTGAGTTTTTCCGTAGTAAAGTAGGAGTAACAAATATCTGCCTCATAGGCTTCATAATATATTCAGAATCTTTGAGGATTAAATGAAATAATGTCTGTAGAGCACTTAGCACCAGTCTGGCATACAGCAAGTCTCAATAGGCGAGAGAGAGCTCTTAATGAAAGTATGCCCATCCCAGGTCACCCTGCAAAAGCTGAAGGCAGAGGAGTATGTCCAACAGAAGAGGGAGCTCCTGGCTCTCTATCGGGACCAGGACCAGGAGTCCCCAGGCACCAGGCCCTCCTCGCCTTCCCCGGAGGGCTCTCAGAGCAGCGCAGAAGGGAGGTAAGACCCACAGGGACCACAAGTCTCTCAAAGCAGGGGAGCTGCAGGCAGGGAGAGAGAGAAGAGGAACCCACAAGGCAGAGAAATGTCAACACAGTTTTGGGGGGCATTGGGAATAGATCAAGGAACCCAGGCTATAGGTTGGAGTAGAACAGGTTTGGCACCAGCCCTGCAAAGGGCCACATGGGACAGCCTAGGGGGTTAGCCAGTCTCCGGTTGCCCGGGTGAAGGAAACAGACGCAAGCGACGAAAGGTCCCTGAGAGGAGCAGGCTCCCCAGGCCAGGGATGGAGAGGGAAGACCAGGATGGATTTGCAGAATGTTCCAGCTGCAGGGATCCATTGAGTCTAAATCCCCGGAGAGGGCAAAAGGTTCATTCACAGTAACACAGCTGTTCAGCAGCATGGTTAAGGAGAAAACAGATCCATCACTGGGGGATAACCTCAGGGGAGCTCAGGAACCCTTCAGCAAATACCTGAGCACCTGCTTGATACAAGGTCCTGGACCAAGTGCTGTGGCTAAAATGCCTTAGAGGAGCTTACTACAGTCTAGCCAGCAAGATGAGAAAATAATCATACGGTGTAAAAGTGATACCGAATAAGTGTGGAGGAGGGGCCGTTTCTGGATGGGATGAGACTTCCTGGACTTGAACTTGACCCCTCAGCACCGGACTCTGACCATTTACTATTACTATTACTTGTAGGACTCCTGAGTTCTCGACCATCATCCCTGACCTGGTGGTGACAGAAGACACAGATGAAGACTCTCTGTTGGTACCAGATGATACCTCGGACTCTGGCTACAGCACCCTGATCCCAGGCTCCCCCAAGGGGCCCCCAATTGTGAGCCGTCTTCGCCCACAGGCCCTTCGGCGTGACCCTCGCCTCACCTTCTCCACCCTGGACCTCCGAGATGTTCCTCTGCGCCCTCAGCCTCCTAACCCCCAAGCTCCCCAACGCCGAAGTGCCCCTGAACTGCCAAGGGAAGTTATCCGAAGAGGAAGCAGCCTTCCCAGGGGAGATCCACCAACCTGGTCTGAGGAAGAAGATGGGACCTCAGTGGGAGGGAATGTGGTAGCGGAAACCTTGCTTCGGGCCCGACTTCGGGGACAGCTCCCCCCATCCCCGACCCACACAGACTCTGCTGGGGAAAGCCCCTGGGAGTCCTCAGGGGATGAGGAGGAGGGGTCCCTCTTCCTGGGACCTAGCTGCACCCTCTCCCCCCGCCCCCTGCGGGCTGAGGATATGCTGAGAGAGATCCGGGAAGAACTGGCCAGCCAAAGGATCGAGGGCATCCCCGAGCCTGGGAACAGCAAGCCTCGGAAGCTGACCCGGGGCCAATTGCAGAGGATGCGTGGGCCCTACATCTTACAGCTGGACACCCCCCTGTCCACATCGTAAGTGCTGAAGGGCAGGTGGCCTGGGAGGGAGCAAAGAAGGCCCGTATGGAGCGGGAGGAGGTGCCAGAGTAGGATGTCGGTGGGACGGAGTCAGTAGAGAAGGAGGGCACTACCAGAGCGGGGGGCCATGGCAAGGAAGGGCACTTAGCCTTGCTCTTCACCCCACATCTGACTTGACCTAACACCCACCTCCTTTCTTTTCAGAGAGGTGTGAAGGGCACTCAGGACTTTTGGCATTTCTCCCAGAGGAAATCTCTCCCCGAGAGTGTTGGTCACCACCCCACCCCTGGACTCTACCTCAAGGACCACACTTTCCACTAAGAAGCCACTCCGCCTCTCCTGCTCAGAGGGCTTTGGGATCAAGTGCTGTACATTTTTGTAGCATAGACATACCAGAGCCCCACATAAAGTCGTGCATAAAAATGACTGCCTGGCCATCGCTAGTTGAGGATGGGAAGAAAGAGAACCTGAGGGGGAGGGGCGTGCACACAGGCTACTCCTTTGTCAACTGGCATCATGGTGGTGGGATGTCTGGCCCAAGCTCAGGGCCTTTCCCCTCCCACCCCATCAGGAGCGGGTCTCTGCCCGGACCTCCCACACCCACCACTCAGAAGGACCACCCCCTCCAGGAGCAGAGCTTTAATTCCAGAGTTTTAGTGTATTTACAAAAGTCCACAGCTCCAGCTGGCGGCCCCATTGTTCTGTGCTCGCCCCTGCCTTCGGACAGGTCAGCTCACTCTGTGCTTGTCCAAGCAGGGGGCAGAGGGGTGCCCAGTTTCTATTAGTGTAACATAATTGATACAAAGATTGCTTATCTACTGTGAAAAAGGCCCAGGGACCAACCAGAGGCCCCTAAGCTGCCTTGCTTGGTTCTCCAAACCCAAAATGGGCGGTGAGGCGGGGCGCCCCCTATCTCTGCAGCCACAAGCTTGGGCTCCTGGCACACCCAGCCACTCTCAGGATCACACACACACACACACACACACACACACACACACACACACAGACGCCTGTCACACACAAGGCTGAGCCTCTGGCAGTGCTCCGGCAGCTGAGAAAATCTATGTACACTGAGAGAGTAGCACCAAGTAGGTGGCTGACAGCCATGCCTGCCGTTCCAAGGCCCCCGTCCAGAAAAAAGGGTCCGAAGGGCATCTTGCACCGTCCTTCCGGGCAGCCCCGCCAGGAGGCATTGGTCCTCAGGGCAGGCCCCTGCCGGGGCGGGGCGTGGCCTCATCGCAGGAGGCGGGGCGCCGGCGAGAGGGAGGCGGGGGCACACAGCGCCTCCTCGATGTCCTCCAGGCAGCCGAGCAGTTCCATGTCGCGGAGCACTCGGCCCAGCAGCTCCAGCGTGGCCTCGCGTCGCGGCGTACGCCGCCGCCAGGCCGCCAGCATGCTGTAGTGCGCCTCCCGCAGGCAGCGCCCGTTCTGCAGCTCCAGCCGCTCGATCTCGTGCTCGCTCAGCCCCAGACGCCGTACGAACTCCTTCCAGCGCGACGGGGGCACGCCGTCCACCACGGCATACAGAGTCGCCGGATCCGCTGGGTCGGCTGCGGGGAAGCCGGCGGTGAGCTTCCAGCGGCGGCGGCGGCGGCGGCGGCGGCGGCGCCCCGGCCCGCCCCCCTGCCGCCCCCCCCCCCCCGCCCACTCCCCGTCGGCGCACGCGCCCTTTAGGAGCCCTGCCCACCTGCTCCGTCCAGGAACTCACCTTCTGGGCACTGAGTGTGGGTGCTGTCCTCCGACTTCTGAGCAGGGGTGGGGATGGGGGTGGAGGCTGGAGCCGCAGTGAGGAGGGGGCCGGCCTCCTGGTAGGGTGAGGCCATCTCTCCAGAGACTGATGCAGCCCTGAACTTAGACCAGTCACTAGGGGTGAAGACGGACCTGGGGCTGAAGGTGGGGTTGGGGATGGGACTGAAGTTCGTGGTGGGACTGAAACCTGCCACCGAGGCCAGGGTCTCAGGCTCCCCCTAAAATAGAGAAGGCACAGCATTAGCAGAGGAGAGGAAAAACAGCCCCAAACCTCTTTACTCTGGAAGGGGGTTGGGACTAGAGGGAGTTAGGGGTGGCCGAGGGTCATTTGGGTATCACAAGATTATAATGGACCATCAGGGAAGACTGGGGGTAGGTTCCTACTTTCATCTTACCTCCTTTGTAGGTGTCGATTTCCCACAAACTGAGAAAAAAGAAACAAAGCGTCACAAATTTCACTTCCTCTCTCAGCCCTGGCACCCATACTGGGGCTGGCCGTGGGGACTTGTGGTGACATGCTTCAGGGCCAAAGTGGCCCCGGGGACAAGAGAACTACTGATGTAGCATGACCTCTCACAAGCCATCAGGGCCGCCTCCTGCCGACAGGGTTCTCGGCAGCAAACGAAGGGCACACTCCTCATTTCCCTCCGTGCTGGTCCATCTTGCCCACTCACCCTCCTCCCACATCCCCGCCAGCATGCTTTCCCCTCCCAAAGGCCCCAATCACTCACCAATGGAGAAGAACCTGGGCTTCTGCCGTTGGTAGCGGCACATTACACCGATGAAGGATAAAACGCAAATGCCAAAGAAGATCACCAGGGGCAACAGCACTGTGGTACCTGGAGACAAGGCAGACTGTGGTCTGGGGAGGGGATATAGCAGGAGGCAGCAGGGCTGGCTGGGTAGGTGGAGGGGCAAGGATTAGAACGGGGCAGGTGAGCATGGGAACTGGGTGATTTGTCCTCACCTGGGTCCTGAGGGACCTTAACCGTTTCCACAGGGGGTAGACACCACTTTGTGCACTCTGTGTTTTTCTTACAGCTAAAAGAAGAGATAGCACAGGTGAATAGGGGCCCTCCCATAAGAAGAAGACAGGGCGGGGCGGGGGGGCTCAAAGAAAAAGAAAAAAAAAACTCCACCTCATTGCAAACTCTTTGCTTTACGAATATTTTAGCTCTCTCTTGATATAATGGAAATTAAACCTCTCCTGGGAAATTAAACTTTTCCTGATGCAGAGGAATGAAACGCCAGTTAATCACAAAATCAATTAATTTTAGAACTGGTCTTGAGGAGGCTGTGTAGAAAAAAATTAAAAGCGGTGAGAGACGGGGCATGAATTCCAGCCCATTCATTGGCTAGCAGCGTGAAATCCAAGCAAGTCATTTAACCTGTAAGCCTCAGTTGGCCCATCCACAAAATAAGGCTCTTACCCACCTGCCAGAATTGAGGAGTTAAGTGAGATCAGTCTGCCTGACATATAGTAAGTGCTCAGTAAATGGTAATGGTCACTGAATCGTTTTACTGACGAGAATCCCATTGTAAAGAGAGGCTGGAGAGCTTTTTCTTGAGATAACGCTGCTAGTGACAATCCCTGACTTTGAGAGAGGGGTCAAACATGCATGTGAAAAAATTTTAAAATACATATTGTTGGGGGCAGCCAGAGAGCACTCTAGAACAAGCACATCTTCCCCCCCATTGGGAGTTGTCACTGGCAGCATGAGTGATGAGAACCCCATGGGGGGCTAGAAGGAACTCAGGGAAGGTGAATGCTCAGCAGGAATCTGAAAGCAGGAAGAGGCACTTTTGCCCACCTCACAAGCTCATGGTGAGAACCTCATGGAATGAGTGTGAAAGCTCTTTGAAGCAGCAGAGCGGACTTAGTAGAAAAAGAAAAATAGTTCTGTGTAAGACACTTTGTAGCTATACAACTTGCCAAGTGGATGTCCTTGGCCTTACTTTAAAGGTGAAAAAACTAAGGCTCCGAGATGTTAAATAACTTGCCTAAGGTCACACAGCCCAAGTGGCCTGGCTGAGATTTAAACCCAGGTCAGTTGAACTTTAGAGCCCTCAGAGTTCCTTCTTTGCAAGCGAGTGTGCAAGACCAGGCTCCGTGGAGCCAAAAGAGGAGGCCTGAACAGAGACTGGGGAAGAAATACCATACTGCAGCAAAGATGCCATCAAAAGTAAGAAGCACCATTATTTACATACTACATACACACGCACACATACACACACACACACACACACACACACACACACACACGGAGCTGCCAGTTAAATCATGATACATCATCAATTGTTAGATGCAGTCTGATTTCAGAGATGTGAAAATGCACGTCCTAGAATCGACGAACTGTAGTAGACCCTGTCACCCCACAATCCAAATGTCTGAATTAAAAGAACTGCAAGTCCATGAAGTATGAGCCTCTATTGCCAAAGACTTCTTCAGATTTTAGGAGCAAGTCCCCCCGGGGTGGGGAGGGAGTGTGGGAGGAAGGACTATCTGGTGTTTTGACACTAAGTATCAACCACTCAAACAGCCAGTAAGAGCCAGAGCATCCTGGGGTGTCTCCCTTGCCCTGCTGGTGGCTCTCACCGGCAGCCACCGCACCCCACCCCAAGCCCCCTCCCCACCCGATCCAGTGCCCAGCAGCTGGCAGAGATACTCACTGAACACAAGAGACGCATTCATTCTCTCTTAGAAAGAAACCCGCGTGGCAGGTGCACACGGTGTTCTGTCTCTCCTTGCCTGTGGGGAGAGATGCAGCACAGCTAGGGAAGGACCGCCCTGCACCCCGAGGATCACAGGGAAAGCCAGGAGGGGCAGGAGAGTGGAGGTGGTCCCACAGACTTCGGGAGTGGGAAGGAGGGGAAGTGTTGCATCAGGGAGCGGGGGGCACAGAGGCGGAGAGCTTCCTCCTGAGCCAGGGCCACCCTGGGGCAGGGAGGGGGGCCGGGGTCGGGAGAGCCATGCTCACAGGAGATCTGCACCGTGCCATTGGGGCAGAGGCTGCAGTTCACACACTGGAAAAGGGTTTCACTCCAGTAATGCCGGTACTGGTTCTCCCGGCAGCCGCACACAGTGTCCCGGTACACGGTGCAAGGAGAAATCTCCACTTGGTTCATTTCTGGACAGGGGAGGAGATGGGGTGTGAGCCCCTGCCCCACTGCAGTGTGTGTGTTTTTTCTCTGCACACAGGTCCCCACCCATGCACTCACCCATGCACGCGCATTCCCGCCCACACCCACCAGCAGAGATCTGTCCACCCTCGGGGTCACAGGCACGCACACTGCTCTAAACCGAGCCACCTGGCGCTCTGTTTAGAGCCCTTGCGCCTCCTGAGACTCACCTTTTCGGCATTTGGAGCAGCTGAGGCACTGTCTGAGGTGGTTCTCAGAAGCTGTGAAGGTGCCATTTTCACATTCCCTGCAGTCCGTGTCCAGCCCTGGGCCGGGACAGTCATTGTACAGGTAGGTCCCTGTGATGGGGTGGCAGGGTAGAGCTCAAGGAAGGAGACCCATGCTAGAGAGGAACAGCCAGGGCCACCCTCCTCCCCAAGTCTCTAACAGAGGAAAGAAGGGAGAAAATCCCAGCCCAGGAGAGGCAGCAAAGTTAGGAGACTGGAGGTGAGAGACCCCTAGGTTCTAGAACCTCTGGAAAAGGCAAAGGAAGAAGCAGGACCCCATAACTGAGCAGGTTTGCTGTAACCGCATTCTTCTACCTTTGTGACACTTTGTACAGCAAATGGAATTATCTCGAGGGTGAATATATTTTCCTTGGGGACACAGAATAGCTCTCTTCTCCCGGTCCCTGAGGTGAGGGACCAGTGCCGTAACCCTTAAGGGGTATATTTCCACCAACAGAGCCAGGAGCACCTGGGGAAGAATCAGACAAAGGAGATCCCATCAGGAGAGGGTGGGTGGGAGCCTTAGAGGTAGCAAGTCCAAAGCCTTCCCAGCTCAAGTCCTTCCTCAGTGGAACATTCTCCCCAGGCCAGGCGACTCCCGCTCACACTCGTTCTTTCTCTAAGCTTAGACAGCTGGCCCCATGTGATCCAGTGCTTAATTCTTCCCTAGAACAACTAGGGACTAATTTTTGTCCCTCCAAGTCAAGGCTAGTAGACCCCAAGCCTGAGCTCTATTTTATCCTTCTTTCCCCATAGCAGCTAACAGTGCTGGAGGCGGGACAGGTGTTTAAGAAATGTTTTTTTGATTGAGAACTGGCAGGTTACCTCAATTATGGCCCTTCCTTCCAACAAGGAGCCCTAAGGATTGGGGTGGTGTTTCTCCATCCGGTGCTATGTTCGTAGTGTATTCACTTTGTGAACAGTCACAGAGGTGAACAGTTAGGATCTGTGCACTTTCCTGGATTGTGTTATACCAGCAAAAAGGTTTTTTATAAAATCGGATTGGTGTGGAAGTAAGTGATGTTTCTGTGGGCACCATTCCTGGGGAGTGGGCAGAAGCAAAAGGAAGAATTTCTTTATAAATCTCTATCAGAACCTCACTTAGGATTGTGCCCTCAGACTCCAGGCCATATCCCCTTCTACCACCAAATCTGCACAAAGGCCCCAGGCTGGCCAGGGCAAATGGGGAGGGGAGTAAAAGGGAAAGTTGTGGGTCAGGAAAGAGGTTGGTGATTGACGAAGTTTAGGGGCAGGCAGGAGTGGACAAATGCATGTAGGTTACACGCAATAGAGCTGGCCAGAGGCTGGTGTCCGGCTCAAAGGACCATCAAGTCTAGAGCTGAGGGTGGCTCAGGGAGTCCTGCAGCCATCTGCACACCAGGGCATGCTGGGAGGCATGTTTTACGGACTCGGGGCAAGCCCAGGGCAACTGAATCACCTGCTCAGTTCTGGCTTCAGAGCCAGGGACAGCAAAGCCAGGAGTCAGTGTCAAGCTCCAACCCAGCCTTGGCCCACTGATCTCGTGTCAACTTCGTTCCAGCTTTCCCTGGGTCTTGATTTGGTTTTCCCTCTGCTCTAAGCGCCACTTTATGTAAAGATAAGAGGATGTCCTCAAAGTGTGTTAAACACTGGGGAGCAACAGATCACAGAAACCCCAGTCTGGGACAGGAGGGCATCGCAGCCCGCAGCCCAGTAGGCGGGCAGGTGGGCAGGTGGGCAGGTGGGCATGTGATGCTCTGAGGCACCCTCTGGGGGATGCTGGAGCCTCAGCCTCAAACAGAAGCCACCCTGAGAAACACAGCCGCAACACCCCCCCCACCCCCACCCCCACCCCCCACAGGGCTGGGCTCCCCTACTCGGAGGGCAGCACCCTCCTTGGCCCACTCCAGAACTGTTATCTCCCCTGAACAAGACTGGGGCATCCAGCGCACCAGGAAGAGTTTGGGGTGGTTATGGGAAGAACTTCCCAATCCTGAAAGTGTGGTTCCTTTCCCTGAAGAAGAGCTGCCGGCGCCTAAGGTTACTAAGGTTACTGGCACTTGAAATTCCACGCGGGCCCGCCTACCCCCCACCCCCAGGAGCAAAGCCAACCAGCAGAGACAGAGTCAGGGAGAAAAACTAGGGGCTCCAGTTCCGAGACAGCCTTGGTAGGGAGCTTTTCAGGGCCCACGGGCCTGTGAGGTATAAGCTTCCCGGGGGAGCGAGCGAGGGAGGGAGAGAGGCTTTCTCAAGCCTAGTGTCTCCCTCCCTCGCCAGCACTTTTGGGGTTAAGTCAGATCCGGGAAAGGGAAATCTTTTCCCAGCAACTCCGCCCAGTGACTCAGGCCAGGGAGGGAGGGCATCTAGGGGAAGGGAGAGAGAACCAGCAGCTTCCCCAGCTCCTCAAGGGTCATGACTCAGCACAAAGACTGAGGGACCAGCCAGCCCTTAAGACCCCATGTGAGCCCTTCCTCCTGTGGGCCAGGCTCTCCCTCCAATCCCCACTAGGAGTGCGCTTCCTCCGCCTCCCCCTGACCCTCCCCCTCCTCCTCAAAAGAGCCAGGCAGAGGACCCTGGTCCCACTTGGCCCACAGATTTCGGGAAATGGCTCCCTCTCCCATTCCATCCCAAAGGGAAGTCTCCTCAAGCCCTGGCTTCCTCCCATCGGGTCACTACCCACCCCTCCCTGAGGGGCCCCTCAGCTCCTTCCCGCCCCTCAGCATCCTTCCTTTAGACCGGGCCCCGCCCTGGCTCCTCCTCCCCATTCAACCAGTCCCCAGCCCACAGGCCTTTTCCCTGGGTTCTCACAGGAGCCCCCTGACACTCCCCAGTTCCAAAAGAAAGCAAACCAAGGCCGCCCTCCCACCCGGGGTTCACTGCATTCCCACAGCTTGGCTGGTTCTGGCCAGTGGGGGTGAGGTTGGGGACCTCCCTGAGGTCCCCAAACAACCCTTAGGAAATAAGGCCAGTTCTGAGTCTCCACAGCTCCCCCCCCCCCCCCCCCACCCCCCCCCCCCGCCAAGTCCACTGGCAGCACAGGAAACATTCCAGAGCCCTGAACGCCCACGTCCAGGAGTGAGGAAGCAGGCGGGCGAGAAGAGATGTAACACAGCCAGCCCCTATTTCCCAGGGTTCTCATAGCCCCCGGCAGCGCCCCAGCCAGCCCTCTCTGACCCTAGTAGCCAGGGCCTCAGGCCCCCACCAGTGGGTACCGTTTGCTGGCACCAGCTGGCTCCAGGGAGGCAGGACCTCAGCAGGTATATCTTGCAGCTAAATTAGGAGGTGAGCAAGCTCTGTGCCCCAAGACCCTAGCCAGCCTGCACCTGTCATCTGGAGCAGGGGAAAGGCAGGAAGCTGGGAGGTGCCTGTGGAGAGATAGTTGAGGGGGTGGCCAGCACCCCTCCAACTCCCCCACAACTTCCGCCTGGGGAGACTTTAAAGTGTGACTTCCTGTGCTGGGGCTGCAAAGGGGGCGGAGAAGCTAGAGAAGCGGAGAGAGCGACCCTGTGGTCTAACCCTGACCCAGCACCTCACGACCTTCGCTGTGCCCTTCCCCTGCATTAATTTGTTCATTAAATTAAAACGTGTTTGTTCTATGAATGTCAAAATCTTTGGGGAGCTTACGACAGCTTCTCCTCCAAGAGCTCAGTCACGATCCCACCTCCCTCCCCTGAAGCCCTCCATTAACGCCACTTCCTCCGCTCAAGCTCATTAGATGCTCAGCCCCCTGTGAACCTCAATACCATGAATTAACTATATCTACTTTGGGCTCTTATTATAATATAATTATCCTGGGTGAGTAGATATGATCTCCCCAAACAGACCATAAACTCTATGAGATGAGCAATCAGAGAGCGTGTGTGGTCAGAGATAGTGTCTTATCCTCCTGGGTATCTTCTCAGCCCCCAAAATGAGAAGAGCAAAAATAAGTATAGGACTGATTGGCCTATCTAACAACTCATCTGAGCTCCACTCCAGTTGAAGCCAATGCTTCCCAGAGAGGGAAGTAGAGAGTCAGTGCCCCCTTGTAAGAACACACTTATCTCCAGGAGAGAGTTCTCAAACCATGCCCACTCCTTCACACACACACACACACACACACACACACACACACACACACTCCCCCACTGGAGAGTCTGATGAGTGTTCTTCTCCTTTTGAGCATCACTGGTGACTGAATGCAGCCCATACGAATGATATAAAGGCAGATAAGAGTTGGAGAAGCCCTGCTCTAGCCTGTTAGGTGTGCACTTCATCTGGCTGTTCCAGAACCCTTAACATGCCCCACACTCAACAGATCCATCTCCTGGTCTAGACAAATGTCACACCACCAACTTCTCAGCACCAGTGCCCAGAGCTCTGCTACCCTTCTCTCCTCGAGGCCTCCCTGTCCCGATCCTGCGGCCACTGGGTCTGTCGGTTCATCTTGCCAGTCCTTCTTCAGTGATCTCTCAGTCTTGTCCATACCCATGGGTTGCCTCGCATTTGGATTATTGCAACTGTCTTCCAGCTGACTGCCCAGCCACCAGCCTCTTTCCTGCTCCGATCCATCCTACTCACTTCTTTATCTGTGTTCCCACTTCAGCTCGTAGCCACATGTGTGGGAATCATCTTCTCCAGAACCTGACCTGGAACATCATTTCCACAGGTCACTCTTTCCCTGAACGAGTACTTGCAGAGGTCCCTCACTGCTATTCTGAACACGTTCGCAGGCGCCATGGGCCCTCAGAGAACTGTTTCTGAATGAATGAATGAATGAATGAATGAATGAATTCCTCCACCTGGGACCACATTCAAGATTCTCTCTTCATCCCCTCCCCCACTCCCTCTAATGTTCTCATTCTCATTTCTTCTTGTTCCTCAACATGCTCCTTCCACTCCAGCCAAGGTGTTCTGTCTGCTTCCTGCCACCACCACCCCCAACACAAAATCCCACCTCTCCCTTCCCCTACTCTCCCTCCAACCAGTCTCCCTTCTTTCTAGCCACACTGCCAGTGAGTGACTTCGAATCTCAGCCCCAAATCCACTTTTCTATGAGGTTTTCCCTTCCTCATTCCATCTGACCAATGCCTGTTCCTTGATTCAGGCAACAAAGAGTTAGGGAGCACCATCTAGGCACCAGGTCCCATTCGGCTGCTAGGGGTCTACAGCGAATACACTGCTCATGCTGTCCAGTTCTCAGCTGGGTCAGAGACAGTCCCTTGCAGGCTCTTCGGTCTAGGCAGGGGGTGCTCCTGGAGCACTGAAGCCAGAGTTGAGGCAGCTGGATGATGCTCATTCCCTTCCCTGGTTCTGCCTCGCATCGGTGTTCTAGGACACTACATCGAAATGCTTTTGTGGGTATTCTCCGCCCGCCGCCCCGGACTGTTCTGAAACCATTTTTTTGCTGCAGGCTGTCTTGGCTCCCAGACTGTAAGCTCTCTGAGAACAGCAAAATCCTACGAGGTTTGTCAGTCTCTCCAGTATTCTTCCCCACTATCCACCCACCCCCCCCCGACACACAGCATACTCCTGTGCTCGGTACTGCCCACTGAACAACGGTGAGCAATTGAAAAGCTCAGACACCTCGAAAACCTTCTGTTTCCCTTCAGGCTCCAGGATGAGCTCGGGTCCCTTCCCAGTCACACTCCCACAGGGGCTGGATGCTCCACCCCAGCCCCCAGGCACTTTCCTCTATCTGTTCAGACTACCCATACCCTCTGTTTTCCAAACACAGTAGCCACCAAGCAATTACTACCAATACTACTAATACTAACAAGACAAACCGAACATTTATTGAGTGCTTTCTATATGCTATACTTTATTTCTCTACTAGACTGTAGACTCCATGGGGGCAGCGATTTTGTTCACTGCTGTCATCCCAGCACTTAAAATAATGTCTAGCACAGACCCAGCACTTGCTAAGTTGAATACTTAACCCACAGTTGACCCTTGAACAACGCAGAGATTAGGAGCGCCAGCCCCCCACTTAATGAAAAATCCATGTATAACTTTGAATCCCCCAAAACGTAACTACTCATAGCCTACTGTTACTGGAAGTCTTACCAATAGCAGAAACAATTGATTAACACACATTTTGTATGTTATGGGGAGTATATACCAGATTCTTACAATCAAGTAGGCCAGAGAAATGAAAATGTTATTAAGAAAATCATAAAAAGAAAATACATTGACAGTACTGTATTTAATGGAAAAAATCTGCACATAAGTGGACCTGCGTGGTTCAAACCCGTGTTGTTCAAGGGTCAACTGTATATCAATCTATTTAATCTTCAAAACGACATTATGAGGTTGTGTTTATTACAGACGTTTTAGAGATAAAGAAACTAAGACATGGAAGGTTCTGTAGCCTGCCCAAGTTCAGGCAGCTAGTCGGTGAGGGAGCCAGGATTTGAATCTAAGCGATCTACCCCTAAAGAGAGAAAAGAAGGAAGACCAGGCACCTGGGAGAAGGACAGCCTTGAGAGGAGTCAAGAGAAGGGGCTGGGGAGACAGGAGGTGGGGCAGTGAGGCCTAGATGGAGAGAGGTGCTGCCTGGGGAAGCAGGGTCTGGCAATGTGGACTCCAGCAGAGAAGAGAGGGAGAGGGAGGAACCAGGGAGAAAAAGTTTCTTTTCTTCTTTTTTATTTGTTTATTTATTTATTTTTAATTACGTTCAGTTAGCCACCATGTAGTACATCATTAGTTTTTGATGTAGTGTTCCATGATTCACTAGAGGAAAAGTTTCAAAAAAGGAGACCATCGTGGGGAAACTGACAGAAAAGGAAGGAATGCTTAGGAGAGACAGCACAAGACCCAGAGGAGAGGACAGTGGGGGCATGTAGGCCGGGAAAGGGCAGAGACGTAGAAGAAGCCGGCCAGCGCAGGCCGGGAAAATCCACCCCAGTAGGTGGGAGAGAGGGGCTCAGAGTACGGCACAGGGTGACTCCAGGACAGGCAGGGAGATCAAGGATACATTGAAACGAGGCTGAGGCACAAGAAAGGGACATTTTCCAGTGACGAAAACAACTTTCTACTAACTTCCCCAAACCGAGCTGTAAAAGAAGAAACCAAGACATTGTTGTTTAGGCCTGTGGGAAGGGGGCTGGAAGGCTGGCACAGGGATGGGAACAAGGCACCAGGTGGGGGTGGTGCTGGTTGTCCAACAGAAGCCACCCATCTAGAAGCAGAGCCAGAGGCAGAGGGTGAGAAATGCCTCCAGGTGGGCGTCCTGGCCCTGGGGAGGGCACTGGGGATGCTCTCCATGGGGTTGCCCTGCCCCTACCCAGTTCCCACTCTACTCCCAAATACCCCCCTCCACACAGGCACACACACACACACACACACACACAGCATCCCAAACTTACCCACCAACCCATGTCCCTTCCCGGACTCAGTTTCCCCCTTCACTAGCATCCAACTCCTACCCTCTGCCAGGGTTTGTTCAGCCCAGGCCCACCGGCAGCCCCCCCTCTCCCAGCCCCCCCCCAACAGGCTGGCCAGCCCACCGATGGACAGAACTCTGAATCATCGGGACTCCGAGGCCTGAATGTCCTTCTTCCACCCCTTTCCTTACTCTCCCGAATCTGCCCCACCCTCGGGGATCACCTGCCCCCACATTCCCGGCCACCTCCTGGCCCCAGCAAACTTCTTTGGCTGTCCTCGGCTTCTCTTTCACTGTCCCCCTGGCCTCCGACTCAGGGCCGGCGGCCGAATGGGGAACCCGAACGTCTGGCCGCGTTTGAAGTGGGGCCACGCTGGCCCGAGGCCGGGGCGGGGGGGTGGGGGGCCCTGGGCGAGGGCCCACTCCTGCCGGGCGGCGCCCTCCTCCCCTCCCCCAGCCCACTGGGCCCTGGTCGCGGGGCTCACCAGTGGCAGCAGGAGGCCAGGCACGGTGGGGAGGCCCATGTCCGGCCAGCTGTGGCCTCTCACTCCCCCATCAGGGCTCAGGCAGTGGCGGCGGCGGCGGCGGAGTCCGGGATGCGCGGGCCCGGCAGGTCCCGAGAGGAGCCCGGGGCCGCGGGCAGGGGAGCTGAGGTGGAGACCGGGGTGAAGATCACGGCTCGGTCCCGGGCCGGGTCCTCCAACCCCAAAGGCCAGAGCTGGAGCCCGAGTCCTGCGAACTGGGAGAAAATTAAAGCCGAGACGAGCGAGGAGGTGGGAGGGCAGGGAGAGTGGCAGATGGGGTGTTGCAACTGCGGGACAGGAAGAGCCTGGGGGCGGAGAGGGGAGGAGGCGGGAGGAGGGGGCGAAGGGCTGTAACCCTTTGGAGCTCAGTCAGAGGCGCCCGAGTCCCGGATCTGGCGGCCCCCGGCCCCCAACCCACCAATCCGACCCCTCCCGAGCCGACGCCGAGGTGCCCAAGCCCCTCCCCTCCTCACTCACCCAGTCACCCGACCTTTCTCACGTGAACAGCAATAAACCGACTCGGGGCTCTGGAGTCAAATTCACTGGGTTCCAGTTCAGAAGGCTCTATTTTTTAGCTGGCTGGTCCTGGACCAGCAACCTACACCCTGTGAGTCTGTTTTCCAACTTGCCACAGGGAGAGAACCTAGCTCAGGGGGTGGCTGTAAAGGTTTACTGAGACAGGACAGGTTGAGGGTCTGATCCATGACAGGCACTCAGTGTTCCTTAGTAGCTCTTTCCTTGCCCCAGAGTTCTCCACTGACATCCTGATCTCCCACTTTCTTGGGTATTTATCCCTCCAATCCAGACTCCGAGTGAACCCTCACCCTAGTTTTCTGCCCTGCCTGGGGCCCTGACACCCTCCACCCACTCCGGGGCTCATCCACTCTGCCTGGCGGGGGGCCCCAGCTGCTGATCGTGGCTCTGCCACAAAAAATTGGGGACCCGAGGCAAAGCCTCCACCGAGCCTCATTTACCAAGTGACAGTAACATTGCCTGGCCCACCTACACGAGGAAAATGATGTCATGAGGATAAATGAGATCATACCTGTGAAACTGCTTTGGAAATTACAGATATCTCGATCGCGTTTTACCAGTACGTTCTCAGTGCCCCTCTCCCAAATATTCTGATATATAAATCCAAATTGACCTTAGACATAATCTACCACGGCCCTCTGTTTTATAGGTAAGAAAACTGAGGCCTGGAGACACACAAGGCATGTTCTCTGCACAGCCAGCTGAAACCTCTGAGCCCCAACTTCAGTCCAAGGGCCTGTTTTGCTATTATAGACAACATTACCGCTTTTCTATCTGTCCCCTTGAGTCAGACACCACACTCTGGGTATTTCACACCACCCCGCTTTGTGCAGGATATATCCCAGATGAGTCCCACAGCAAGGGCCCCACAACATTCACCCACATAGCCTCTGGGCACAATGACTTTCATAATACCCAGCTAAGGCCTGAGATCCCCCAGCCGCTGAGGTTGCTAAATGCAGGGAGACCGGAGAGGTCTTTGTGACTTGGAATCAGAGCTTCTGGCCCCTTCTCCCCTGAATCTATGATCTGACCCCACCTCTTGGACTCCAGCCTCCCTGGCTCTCCCTGGCCTCCCCTCTTTGATCCCAAGGGTGGGGCATCTGTAGGTGAAAATGGAGCTCAGATGCCCCCCACCCCTGGCTGATGTCACCCCATTTTCCAGCTTCTGAAAAAAGAAGTGTTTACCATATATTAAGCATTCAATAAGTGGTAGCAATGTTAGGAGTTGCACAATGAGCAGTATTCCCAATTAACAACAACTTTAATGTCCTATCTTAATGTTACAAGGAATTTTTAATAGTCTGTGCCAACTGTCAAAGCCATTGTACATAGCCTGACACAAAAAGAGAGTTTCTTTCATTGTTTAGGATAAATGTGTATTTACTTTAAATTTTGAAAAATGTGGTATTAAATTGTTCAATAAAATTCTGTCTCAAAAAGATGGTGAGAGGTGGGTGCTGGTAGGAATAGGAAAGGCTAGTCTCATGGAGGAGGTGAGAATGTGGCCATGACCCCTCCAGGGGAAGAAGAAATAATGGTGAGGGAGGGAATGGCAGAGATGGAGAAATAGGAGAGGGGTGAACTAGGGGATGATGGAACTGGCTGTTAGGGCTTGTGGAGCAACAGATGAAGAGGAAAGAGCACAGACCCCTCTCCCCTGCCATGTCTCCCCCCCCCCCACACACACACCCCACAGCAGCAGAGTGATGGAAAGGACACCGGACTCCAAGTCTGGGTGACTTGGGTTCTAGCCCCAGCCCTGTCATCTGACTCCATGTCTCACAGGGAGACAGGATGGGCCATAGCAGGAGATCTGGCTGGTTCTGTAAGAATTAGGAGCTTGGGCAAGTCACGTCACCTGCCAACCTCCTCAATAAGGAAAAGAAGGCAACCTAAAGCCTTTCTTCTCTGACACCCATTCTGACTCCTAACCCTGGGGCCCAAGGGTATGTATAGATAAGACATAAACAGCTCAGGGTGGAAATGCACTGGGCCAGGAGAAACTCCAGTGTGGGCTGTTGGGGGGTGGCGGGGTGGGGAGGAGCTGATTGAGCTCGTCCACAATAGAGCCAGCTTCGTCCTGCAGCCAGAGGAGAGGGGCTGGGGACCAGGAGGGGCAAGGCCCAGAGAGCAGACAAGGACAGGCTGAACCTGAGGGCTCGGACCGAGGAGACTGTTGTGACACCACCATTTTCCCCTCATCGGCTTGAATCGAGGAAAGGGAAGTCAGAAGTCCTCACGTCAGTGCCTGGTCACAACCTTTTCTACCTCTCCGCTCCCTTCACCACCTTCCCCTTTCCGCAAGGTTCCCGTGGCTCCTCAGGACAGGGAAGATTGTGATGGAGAGGGGTAAGACCAAGGCAGCAGGGAGGTGTCCTCGAAGATGATGAGGAAGAGTAACTTCCGGGTTCCAGGTCTGAGGCTAGAGTGGAGAAAGGAACCAGACTGGGGTTCCAAAAACTGGGGTTCCACTCACACATCTCTGTTTCTCCTCTACTAAAAGCAGGTGGATTCCTGCTGCTGCTCTCTGCAATGATGAGAGAATAAGAATATACCAGGCTTTGAGGTTCCAGAAGGAACTGGCCTGAGTCTCATCCTCTGCTGCACCCCGCCCCCGCGGACTACCGGGCAGCTGATGGGGAGGTGGGCAGGTGAGGGCCTTATCTTGGGACTGGGAGGAGAGTCACTCCAATTGCACTTAGCAGTTGGAGAGGTGGATGACTGATGACGGTAAGCAAAGTTGGGGAGGGAAAGGAAGTTCAAACCGTGGACAAGGGTGAGTCATCCCAAGCACTGCCCAGTAGGTGTCCTGAGGGGAGCGGCATCACGGCTTCGCCCTCACACCTAACATGGTGGTGGCCACATAGCAGATGCCCAGCAATGCCCATGGCAGAGCTGGAGGTCCAGTTTGTCTCTGCCAATGCCCCTCAAGAATGGCTGCTTCCATAGTGAAGCCAAGGGCTATGGAAGTCTGGCCCCTCGCCCCAAGGAGCTTGGGCAGTGACCCAGGGACTTGCAGCCACTCCCTGCCCCCTCGATGGTGCCCCCGTACAGCTCTCCAGACACGCCTTATGCAGCAAACGTTTATTGAGCACCTGCCTACTTGCTCCAAGCGGGACACTGGGCTAGACCCTGAGGATACATAAATGAACAAGACTCTGTCCCTGATCACAAGGAGCTCACAGTCTAGCTGGGCAGGCGGACACAAAGGAACAAGAAAGCATAAGCCAACATAAACCCTCCAACAGATGTTATGCCGTGCTATGGGAGTCCAGGGGAGAGGGAAGAGATCAACTCTGGGGAAGACAAGAAGGAGCAGAACTCTTCACAGAAGTAGTGGTGCCAGAATAGGGTTGTAAGGGATGCATAGGAATTCTCCAGATGGTGTGGAAGGCTTCAGGCTGAGGAAAGAACTCGGGCCAATATGCAGAGGTATGAAGGACGCAGAGGCACTGGGGTATGGCTCTGTTGGGGCGCAGGGTAGATGAGGCTGGAAGAGTCCTGGGGCCAACTAGGCATGGCCAAGCCTTTACTACGTCGGTCTGCTCCAGCCCCTGCCCTGGGAAGGAGAATTGCCCAAGAACTAACAAAGGGGGCTTTTGGGTGGGGTTCCCCACTCAAGTTCAAGAAGAGGAGCAAACATGTCACTGGAAAGCAGCGTGGCGAGGCCCAGGGCTGGCTTCAGTCATCTCTGGGTAGGACGTGTGCATGCCTTTGTGTGTCCTTGTTTTTGTTTCCGGTCGCCAGTGGTTTCCTAGGAAGGTTCCTTGTCGAAGCTCCAAGTTTGGCCTGGCTGATCCAAGGGAAAAGTGGACTTCTTTGCGCTCGGGTAGGGAAATCAGCATCTTCTAGAAGCAGGACCAGAGGGGACAGGGCGGAAGACAGGGCAATTCCGGGCAGGTTCCTTGACCCCTGTTCACTGGGCAATTTCTGTAGCCCCTTGTCCACCCTGCTTCCCTCCCCCACACCAAAGGCAGTGGGGCAGTTCTGAGAGGAAGTCCCCAAACTTTCTCTCATCCTGCCAAGCCTGGTCCCCTCCCACCGGGGGAAGCGCCTGCCTTGGGTGGATGGGGGACACACTCCTTCTCACGCAGGGCTCCTCCAGAGTATAGGCAGAGTAGTCAGTCCGCACCAAGCTGGATGGAGAAGGGCAGGGGCCCAGAGTGGCATAGGCAGGCGGGGGGGCTGTCAAGGCTGAGAAAGTGGCAGGGCCTGGTGGGGGTGAGGAGAGGGATGTGGAGTAGGGGCAGAAATGGGAAGGGAGGGAGGAAGCTGGAGTGGAGGCCACCTCCTGGGCACCCCTGCCCCCTCGGCCTGGAGACCAGTATCGGCTTCGGAACCTCCGGAGCAGCATGAGGAACGTGATGACCAGGAGGTCAAAGACGAACTCAGCCATCTCCACCACAGAGAGCACCGAGGAGCCGAACCACAGGCTCCACTGGCTGCCCAGGTTGGACAGGAGGGTGACCATCTGTGAAGGAAAAGGGCACGCTGATCACTAGGGCAGAGGTGGAAGAAGAGCCCCATCCCTCGTTCCACGAGGCCCTCACCCACCCCTTTTGGCTTCTTGGTGGTCCCCTGGACCCCTTCTGTCCAAGTCATACCCATCTGGCACACCCTTCCCTCTCACCATGCCCAGAGACTTCATCCCCCAGCCAAGCTCCCCTTCTTCCAACCTTCTCAACCTCACCCTTGCCCTCCCATCCTTTCCTGTTCCTCTACGTTCAAGGCCCAGACCCCTGTGGCCCCACAGAGGCACCCCCCCCCTTGTTTTCCCTGACAGCCACCCGCTAAGACCTCCAAGAGAATCGCTGGCTCAATAAGGACATACCGTGACAGAGGGAGACTCAGAATTGGTTTTGTATTTCAGCTCCTTGAAGAAGATGTTGAGTTTGGCAACCCCATTTCTTCGGAGTTGAGGAGAGGGTAGGAAGAAATGGCAATGGATTAACTTCTCAGACCCTCACAAACAGCCTCCCCCGATCACGTCCTCCTCCTAGACTGGTTTTCCCTCCCAGGGACTCCTCTCCACAGCCAGACCAGGGTAGGACTGACCTTTTGTTGCTGATGGTATAATTGTTCTGTCGGGATAGCATCCGGAAGATCCAGTCCTGGAAAAGAATGGGGGTGTCAATGGGGTCACCCCATACTCTTTAGGCTTATAGGGCTGGATGTGGCATCAAACACATGCATATACATACCCAGAGAAGACCACAGTGTGTTACACACACACACACACACACATCCCCTATCCCTCCCCTTCCCCACTTTACCTGGGATGTCACTGAGGGCCATCGTGAATAACCGGCAGAGAGCTTGTAGCCAGTCACACTGGGGATGGAGAAAGGAACTCAGTGATTGAGGTGAGGTTCTCCCGCTCAAAGGCTTAGCCAAGTACCCTGGACTCTCCCCAGCCAAGTGGCCAGCTAGCCAACCTGTGCCCCAGGGGACGGAGACACTCACCTGCATGGCTTCCGGCACTTGGTGAAACAGCCCAGACGGTCCGAGGAAAAGGCATCCTGAAGCTTATAGTAACAGTAACCTATGGGTGCAGAGAGGTGCCCATTTTCCTGGGGCACCTCCACCTTCTCCACCCCAGACCCAAGAGGTGTCCCAAGATACAAGGGTACCCACATCACAAGTAGTATTACAGGGATGCCTCCTGAGTGCTAGCACGAAAAGGTGTTTAAGAAACTAGGCTAAGTCAGGAAAATTAAAAACAAACAAACAAACAAACAAACAAACAAAAAAAAACCAACAACCCAGGACACACCTATGTAAAGATGAGTAAGATAGGGACAAAAATCTAAAATCAAAAAGAAAACCAGGAACAACTGTGTAAGAAATATGAGCTTAAAACCACAATGAGATGCCACTTCACACCCACCAGGATGGCATTGAAAAAATAAGTAAATAAGTATCGGGGAGGATGTGAAGAAACTAGAACCTTCCTACACTGCTGCTGGGAACGTGAAATGGTGCGGCCACTTTGGAAAAGAGTCTGGCAGTTCCTCAAAATGTCGAACACGGAGTTACGAGATGACCCAGAAACGCCACTCCTAGGTATATACCCAAGAGAACTGAAACATATGTTCACACACAAAATAGAAACAGGAAATAGAAACAACCCAAGTGTCCGTCGACTGATGAACGGGTAAAAACACAAGGCGGAGCTATACGACAGAGTATTATTCAGCCCTGAAAAGGAACCAAGTGCCAATAGATGACACAAGGTGGATGACCCTTGAAAATGCTATGCTAAATACAAGAAGCCAGTCACAAAGTACCACATAGTACAGGATTCCATTCACATGAAATGTCCAGAATAGGCAAATCTGTAGAGACGGAAAGTTGATTAGTGGTTCCCAGGGGTGGGGCAGGGGGCTGCGGGTGCAGGACACGGGAAGCTCAGAGAGTGCTAATGGGTAAAAGGTTTCTTTTGGGAGTGATGGAAATGTTCTAAAGTTGACTGTGGCTGCCACACAGCTCATGAATATACTGAAAACTAAAACTATACTAAAATCAAATTGTGCACTTTAAATGGGTGAATTACCTGGGACAGAAATGATCTCAATAAAGTTGTTACCTAAAAAGGTGGGGGATGAGTCTATGGATCCCCCTTCTCCCCTATTTGCCAAGTTCCAAGCAAGGTTATTGTGTCATTCTTGCTACTTTGTTGGCCCGTTCTGGAAGTCCTCCATTTCTGACCCCCAAATGACTGGGGGGGGGGTCTGGAACAGCAAAACGTGGGGGACAGCTGGGCCCTTTCCTCTGGGGAGTCAGGAGTCCTTAGGAAACAGCAGACGTATCCCCAGTTCCTCTCCCCCATCCTCCTGGCTTCTCAACAATCAGCATCGTTATTTTTCTCTCACAGATCCTCAAACTCACAGCCACTTAGCATCATTGGGGGCGGCGAGGCACAGTGGGTGGGGAGTCCCTGCTCTGCACATGGGAGGGGGGACATCACATCACATCTTCCCCCTGGGCCTCAGCCTGCTCATCTGAGAAAGGAGCCGGTGAGGCCAGATGGCCCCTGGGTTTCCCTCCAGCTCTGGTGCGCTCTGACCTAAGGCAGGAGAGATGAGAACAGGAGGCCAGAACTACCAAGTACAGGCAGGGGAGAGATCCGTGGGGAGCACACCCAGGGAAGGGAGGAGGCAGAAAAATCCACAGGACAGAACCGAGAGGGGTCTGCCCCGTCCCCCTTACACATGTGGAGGCTCATCTCCTCAGCAATGGCCACCAGCAGGAGGAGAGCTAGGATGCCTCCCGAGTGCTAGCTAGAGCCCCGGGGGAGGAGGACCTGTGGAGGACCGGTCAGTTGCACCAAGTAAGAGCATGTGCGCCAGGATTGCCAGTCCTCTACTTTCTGGTTTCTTGTTTGGGATTTTCCTTCCCTCTTAGGTTCCTAGAACAGAGCTTCCATGCAGCGTAACTCAGCTATAGTTATAGAAAGGAACAGGGATTTGTCTACTCCTAAACCAGGATACAAAGGAGATTTCAGTGCTCTCCAAACTTTTTTGATTGTGCCCTCCAGTAGGTAAAAAAATTCTTAAATTGGGGTGCCTGGTTGGCACCCCTCTGACACTTGGTTTCAGCTCAGGTGGTGATCTCAGAGTTGGGAGATCGAGCCCCGTGTCAGGTTCTGCACTCAGCGCAAAGTCTGCTTGGGTTCCTCTCTCCCGCTCTTTCTGCACCTCCCCACCCCCCCATGTGTCTCTCTGCCCCCCCAAATAAATAAATCTTTTAAAAAAAATCTTAAATGAGTAACTCTATATGTATTGATTTATAAATTCCATACTTGCTACTATAGAACTGATCCATTAGGTACATTATAAAACATATATAGAAGGGAAGATGTTAGGGAATTGGATAGATACATGTAACTTCTAGTATTTTCTTCCAGCACCCAGTGCGCGGTCTTGTGCCTTGCCCAGCACCTGGCAAGTGAGACGGGGAAGCTACTGGCAGAGTGTGCACTAGAACCTCAGCAGGCAGAGTGTGGAGTGAGCGAGGGAGACTTTCCTCATGTGCTTTGCCTGCCTTATGCTGTGAGTCATTTTTAATGGGGCGATTCTCTATAATCACACAGAAGCCAAAATGCAGAGAGAGAAGCTGAGAGGGAGGAACAGGGAGAGAGGAGAGAGAGAGAGAGTGAGAAGAAAATTGAGAGGTGAGTCTAAGGGCTGGAATGCAGGAGAGAGAGAGAGAGAGTTAGCGTCACACAGGGGACCCCAGAAGGAAGCACACACTTCCGCTCCAAGAAAGCCCTGGGGCCCAGCGGCAGACCAGGGGCTCCCTGTGGTCTCACCCCAGGAATTATGCTTCCTGTAGTCCACAGAACTCCACATTCTTGGGCAGCGGATAGAAGATGTAGGCACAGCCACACTCCTTGATCATGTTCTCCTGGAAGCAGGAGCGGATACACACCTGGAGGAGACAGGGGTGGTGGGAAAGGGGGTCAGGCCTGCCCTCCCCCACACAGCCCCAGAAGGGTAGGACAAACCATTCTCCGCACCCCACTTTCCACCTGTAACACACATACACACATACACCCCTCCAACTTTCGATGGGGCCAACAGGGCAGGCCTGGGGGATGGTTGCCATAGAAACAGGCTGGTCTCACCTGCTGTGTGTACTTGGAAAGATAAAGGTTCTCCACAGGGACATCACTGCCATTCTTGGTACAGTCACCATAGTTGCCCCCCAAGTCTGTCCAGGGCTTCCTGCGCACCCACACACACAATGAAGTCAGAGGTCAGAGGTCAGAGCAAGTGGCCCAGGCCCCTTCCTGAATTCTCTGTCTTCCCTCAGTCCAGAGGGTTTATATCTCCTACCCTGCCAGCCTCTCTGGTCTGCCTCGCCATTTCAGAACATGCCCCCAGGGGCCCCCAGTGCCCACCCCAGTGCTACTTGCAAGGACAGAGCGCCCTGGGAACTCTAGGCACGTCCTGAACCGTTCTCGGCACTCCCATCCACGGTCCCTCCTCAGCTCTCTACTTGTCCAGGCCCTCGCTCCCGATTCTGCTCCTGAAGACCTCCACCCGCCTCAGACCCACTCCACACGAACTCCCGCTCCGGTCTTCTGGCTGTCGGGTCACCTCCCCCTGCCCTCTCCAACCTGCGGCTCTCCTCCCAGGCCTCCCAGGCAGCACCCTTGCCTTCCTCATGCTGATGGAGGTCTCCACGCCAGGCCGCAAGTTAAAGCCGCCGTCGTCCATGAAGGCAGGCTCATCCTGCCCGTGCACCATCACCCTGGCCCCAGTCACCGTGGACAGCAGCGGGATGAAGTCATTCTGCTCTGTGCGCAGCGTCAGGGACAGGCCTGGGGGTGCAGAGGGAGCAGAGTGGGGGAGGTCTTGGAGAAGTGGGAGGGGACGGAAACCCCCTCTCCCACCTGCCCAGGCTCTAATGCTCCAGGGGAGGCCAAAGCCAGGAAGACCCACGTAGGGATTTGGCGAGCCCTGAGCTGGATTCGGGGGCGGGCAGGCAGAACTGGGACAGGATTCCTATCACACCTGGAATCGGCTCTGGTGCCCATGGGGGCAAAGAACTGAGAAGACTCCTCCCAGGATAGAGCTAGGCACGTTGTGGGGAGGCCACGCGGCACACGGCGTCTCTGAAGGTGTGAGCACGAGGTGGATAAAGGTGGGTGAGCAGGGCCATGGGAAGCCCTGAGGCAGAGGCCAGGGATGGTGGGAAGGAGGAAGGGCTCACCATTTTTGATCCCGGGCATGGAAGACATCCAGAGGTTAGAGTTGTTCTTGCCATTGAAAGTGTAGCAGTTCCCATACATCGGGTGGTGAAAGTGAGAGTAATTCCTATCCAGGAGAGGGAGAGAGTAGGATCAGAAAGGAAAGTGTAGGGGGTCAGAGAGAGCAGGCCTTCCAGTGACCCTTGTTTCCTGACCACCTACTATGTGCCAACACACCCTGGGAGCTTTACCCACGCTCCCTAAGCCACTCCAACCAATAGCCTGGAGGGCATCACCCCCACATCACAGAAGAGGAAGCCAGGGCTCAGAGAGGTCAAGGAGCTGCCCAAGGTCACACAAACAGTGATGACAAACTTGGAACTCAAACACAGGTCCTCTACCTTCTAGCCCAGTCTCTTCCCTCCAGGCCACCTGACCTCACTGGCCTTGTGACCTCTCTTGTGTCACTGTGTTGCATCATGAAGACTTTAGCAGTTTCCTTAGCTTCTCACATGTCTAAATCTTAGTTACCCTTTGGACTGTGATCTCCTTGAGGACAGGGGTCACACCTCACTCATCTCTGTATCATCTCTGGGTTAACTGCATAGTTCCTGGCATAGAGACAACAGAGGAGATGGCTAATAAATAGTGGTTGAAGGAATGAAGTGGAGAACTGGGAGGGAACAGAGTTAGAGGAGACAGTGAGACCAGTGGTGGAGCATGGAGCTGGAGGTCAGATCCCAGGGCAGGAATGAGCAGGGTTCTGCTGGGATGGCCCTGAGCGAGTCATTTTCTCTAAGTTTATCCTCCTCATCTATCAAGTGGGGAGACTGGAACGAGATGATCTGGACTATTCCTTTGGCCTTAAAGAACAAAAGCCCAGAGATGTGGAACACGGGTGCCCGTCCTAGGAAGTGCTAGGGATGAAGAAGAGGCTCCAGAAGTGAACAGAGGCCCATCCTGAAGGGCCTGGGAGCCCTGCTCAGGGGAGAGAGGGCACAGACAGGTCTGACAGACAGTGCTGGGGCGCCTGAGTGCGGCTCAGTCAGTCGAGCATCCAACTCTTGATTTTGGCCCAGGTGGTGATCTCATGGGTCATGGGATCAAGCCCTGTGTCAGGCTCTCTGCTCAGTGGGGAGTCTGCTTGCAGATTCTCTCCTCCTCTCCCTCTGCCCCTCCGCCCCCAAACAGATAAATAAATCTTTATTTTTTTAAAGATTTTATTTATTTATTTGAGAGAGAGAATGAGAGATAGAGAGCACGAGAGGGAAGAGGGTCAGAGAGAGAAGCAGACTCCCTGCTGAGCAGGGAGCCCGACATGGGACTCGATCCCGGGACTCCAGGATCATGACCTGAGCCGAAGGCAGTCGCTTAACCAACTGAGCCACCCAGGCGCCCTAAATCTTTTTTGTTGTTATTGTTGTTGTTAAAGATTTTATTTATTTATTTACTTGACAGAGAGAGACACAGCGAGAGACGAAACACAAGCAGGGGGAGTGGGAGAGGGAGAAGCAGGCTCCCCGCGGAGCAGGGAGCCCGATGCAGGGCTCGATCCCAGGACCCTGAGAACATGACCTGAGCCGAAGGCAGACGCTTAACCGACTGAGCCACCCAACCCAATAAATAAATCTTTTTTAAAAAGGTAGGGGGGCGCCTGAGGGGCTCATTCGGTTAAGCGTCTGCCTTCGGCTCAGGTCATGATCTCAAGGTCCTGGGATCGAGACGTGTGACAGGCTCCCTGCTCAGTGGGGAGCCTGCATCTCCCTCTCCCTCTGCTTGCCCCCCCCGCCCCAGAACCCTCATTCATGCTCTCTCTCTCTCAAGTAAATGAGTAAAATCTTTAAAAAATAAATAAAATTAAAAAGAATGAAGTGTTGCTACAACATGGACGGGCCTTGAAAACATTGTGCTGAGTGAAAGAAGCCAGAGACAGAAGGCCACATAGAATATGATTCTATGTATACGAAATGCCCATGATAGGCAATCCATAGAGACAGAAAGTAGATTCCTGCTTTCCAGGACCTGGAGGAGGGGAGGGAATGGGGAGAGTGACTGCTAGTAGGTGCAGGGTTTCTTTTCAGGGTGAGGAAAATGTTCTTAAACTAGATAGTGCTTGCACAATTCTGTGACTATACTAAAAATCACTGAATGGTATACATCTAAAGGATAAATTTTATGGTGTGTTGTATCTCGACCAAGCTGGCATTAAAGAAAAGATTACGGAGAGAAGGAAAAAGCCATGATAAGGGGCTTCAATTCGATTCCGGAGGCCATGAGAGACAGTGGAGGATTTTAAGCAGGACTAACTGGAAGAGCTACAGAATAAAGAGAGGATTTGGAGTCAGAAAGACGAATGGGAGGTGAGGGGATTATAATAAGCCGGATGAGATATGACGAGGCTCTGAGCTAAGGAAGTGACCTAACCGTCAAGACCGAGATGAACTCTGGACTTGCCGCTGATGGGGAGGTAGGAGCACGGGGCTGGCACAGTGAGAGGACCGTTGGGAAGGTGATATTTAGGCGGCAGGTGTAAGCTTCCCAGCAGGTAGCGCCTGTCTTCAAACAAACATGAGGACGAGAAACAGGAACAGAATCGTGCGCTGGCCAGTGTGTGTGTGCCAGGTGAGGGTGGGGGCAGAAGCAGGTGACACCTGTCCCTGCTGCCATGCTGCAGCGACATGAGAAGGAAGGGCCCCTCAGCACCCTTCCTCAGCCTGGCAGAGGCAGCGAGATGGCACCTGAGAACGTGAAGATTAAGGAGCAGGAGGAGAAGGGAAGGCGGAGGTAGGAGAGGCCAGAGGCTGCCACCTGCCATGACCTCTTTCCAAGGACAGGATGACAAGTTCTGGCAGAGGGAATGCCTGGCGGGCAGTGCAGGGGAGTGGGAAGCCCTTGGCTAGGGCTGGCCTGGCAGCCTAGGGCAAGCCACATTCACCTGTTGGAGTTCAAGAGCAATGAGACCCATTTCTCCTGCAGTTTACAAACGCCCTCACACTTATCTCATGAACTTGGAGATGGGTATAATCAACATCCTCATCGCTTGAAAAAAAGTGCCAAAAGGCCAAAGATTATATATATTTTTCCCATTTGGTGTATCCCAAATTCCTAAAACAGTGACTGGCACACAGCCCAGATAGTAAACAGTATTGGTTGGATGAACATTGAATGGATCTCATTTCCCACCCACCCCCCACCCCCATTTTACAAACAAACAAACAAACGGGCTCTGCAGAGTGACGTGAAATGCCTAGAGTCACCTGGCCAGGAAGTTACAGAGCCAGAGCAGGGACCCAGGTTCGCTCCCTCATTCAATCCATGCTATTTCCACCAAACCATTACTGTCCACCTTCTCCAAGAAGATGACCTTCCAGGCACTCTTGAGTTTGGGGCTAGTGACAAAGAGGCCTTAGAAAGATGGAGAAGCATGCTTCCAGCCATTGGAGTCTCAAAGCCAGGGCTCAACTCCAGCCTTCCCAGGGCATCCATATTCAGCTGTCTGACTCAGACCCAGCCCTGCAGGCAGCAAGAGCGGCAGAAGCCCTGCAGGATAATCCACGGGACAGAGGTGTGGACCTGAGGCGCTTTCCTCTCCTCCCTGCACCGAGCATTTCCTAGGCGCTGCCCATACGTGTCTCAGATGGGCCTCGGGGAAGGAGACCCTGTGGGGAGCAGGGAGCAAGGCAGGAGGGACTCACGCCTGATTGCAGGAGGCCTGGTTGAAGCGGCAGGCGAAGATGAAGTTGTCCAGCATGTCCTCCCCCGGGGACGGAGAAGTGTCCCCCAGGCGCGAGAGAATGTTGATGTAGTGGAAGCGGTACCACTCCCTCACTGCATCCACCCCTGACGAGTAAGTCTGGTAAAAGCAGTCCGATTTGTTCTGGTTGCACTAGACACAGAGATCACAGAGTGTCAGAGGGCCAGCAGCAGAGGACAGGCTGCAGGGCAGGCTGAGTTCAAAGGATGAGTGGTCTGGGGTCCCGAGGACTGAGAGACAGGGGTGGGGAGCCAGGAGTGGGGAAGAACAGAAGGCAGACAGAAGCTGAAGCCCGGAGGACAGCGGACCAGGAAAGCATGGGCTTAAGGGAGTGGTTGGCCAAGGAGACCGGGAGCTGTACACACACCTTGTGGGTCATTTATACAGTCTCCGCGAGAGGGTGGAGCAAACATTCGTCTCCCCATTTTACTGATGGGAAGACCGAGGAATCAAGAGGTTTGCCCTCGCAACTGCACCAGGACGAGAACCCAGGTCTCCTGGCTGTATGGTCCACTCTCCCCAAACGGGGTCTCTCTTCTCTCCTCTGTTACTCTCCCACTTCCGCTTATTCTCCATTTTATTTTTTAATAAAACACTTTTTTTAAGTCTTTTTCCTGTCTCCTTATTCTCTCTTAGGCCGGCAGAGCCCCAGTTCCCTACTGATGGGTCCCAACTGAATCCCACCAGTGGGGCCTGACGATTCAGAAAGGTGCTTTTCCCCGGGCGCCTGGGTGGCTCAGTTGGTTGAGCGACTGCCTTCGGCTCAGGTCATGATCCCGGAGTCCTGGGATCGAGTCCCGCATCGGGCTCCCCCTTCTCTGTGGGGATTCTGCTTCTCCCTCTGCCTCTGCCTGCCACTCCCCCTGCTTGTGCTCACTCTGTCTCTCTCTCTATGTCAAATAAATAAATAAAATATTTAAAAAAAAAAAAAAAAAAGAAAGGTGCTTTTCCCAGAACGGATTTGACTTCCGGCCGCTGGAACGCTCCCAACAGAGGCCGGGGCGAGGAGACCCCACAAGCCGACAGAGAGATGATAGTTATTTAATTAATGCATTTTGCCAGCGGGCCGGCGAAGTCTCGCCCCCCGTCGCTAGGCAACAGAGGCGGGGTCCGGAAAGGCAGCCCAGTCCAGGGCGCCGGCGGAACCCAGGGGCCGGGGCTCCGGGGCGGGGCGGGGCCTCCGGGGGCGGGGCCTCCGGGGGCGGGGCCTTACCAGCTGGAAGCCGATCTTCCAGTCCTTCCAGTTCACTTGGGGGTTGTTTGTCCCGCACAATGGAGGCGGCGCTGCGGGCTGGGCGGGCCCGGGAGGGCGGGGCCGGGACCGCCAGGCGCTCCAGGGGGTGCGGCCAGGTCTCCCGGAGGTCGCGGCGACCGCGGGGTTGGGCCCCCAGGGTGTTGGAGGAGTTGTATTTGTACAGGTCGTAGAGCGTCTGCTCTGTGATGCGGTCCAGCTCCTCCAGCTCCTCTTTAATTTGCGTGTACCTGGAAGGGGCAATGGGAGGAGGGTCGGACTAGGGGACGGCCTCGCGTGAGTGCCTGGCCCCTGCGGGCCTCAGTTTCCTCTCCCGAAACCGGTGAGGTCGGTTCATCAAGGAGAAGCCGGCGGGGAATAGCTCTGATGGCTCCAGGGCTCTCTCGGAGGACGGGGGACGTGGGGGTGTAGACAAGGTGCTCCGCGGGGGCAGTGGAGGCGACCGTGAGCCCCTGCGATGACGGCATTTATTACGGCCTGTTTATCAGAGGGGAGAGGCGGGAGGCGCCTGTCTGTGGGGCGCTCTCCTCCCACTCACCCTGGCCGCGATGGGAACCCGGAACTCGTCTGCCCTTTTCCGAAGCGGGAGAGGGTGTGGCCTCGTTCTGCGCCCACACGCTCGCTCGGACCCGCGCTGTGCGGGTCAGGACCTTTGGGCCCGTCTGCCACCCGGCCCCTTCTAAATTAGGGGTGCTTAACTGCACTTCTAGAATCTCCCCAGGAACTTTACAGATGCCGCACACGGCCCCTCCCCAACAAAGACTCAGTTTTAATGAGTGATGGGTGGGGCCCCAACACCAGAAGTTAAACACTGTCCAGTATAAATCATCACATTCCTTCTCAGTACAGGCCCTATTACCATCTCCATCATGAAAGTCCATAGTAGCAGTGCCTTAGGGCTAGAATCTACCAAAACAAAATACACACACCTAGAACTAATAAATTCAACGAGGTTGTAGGATACAAAACCAATGTACAAAAACTAATTGTATTTCTACATAATAGCAACAAAAAGATGGAAAAAAGAAATCACAAAACAAAACCATATTAAATAACATAAACAACATCAAACACCAGGAATAAATTTAATGAAAGGTAGGCAAGAGCTTTATCCTGAAAATCATGCTGAGAGAACTCAAAGGCCAAAACAAATGGAGAGTTACATGACTTCATGGGTCAGAAACTCTGTATAGTTAAGGTGTCTCCCAAATTGGTCTTGAGGTTCAGCACAATCCCCATCAACATTTCAGCAGACATTCTGAAGAAACGGACAGGCTGATTCTAAGGCGTATGTGGAAATGGAAAGAATGTAGAGTGGCCAAAACAATTTTGTTTTTAAGTTTATTTATTTTTTAAGTAATCTCTACACCCAACATGGGGCTCAAACTCAGAACCCTGAACTCAAGAGTCACTCACTCTTCTGAGCCAGCCAGGCACCCCTCAAAACAATTTTGGAAAAGAGCAAAGTTGGAGTGCTTTATCTGACTTCAAACTTACAGTGAAGCCACAGTTGGCAAAACAATGTAGTGCTTATGTAAGGACAGACAAAACTCACACATATACAGTCAACGGAGTTTTGACCAAAACACCAATTCAATTCAATGGGAGAAATAACTTTTTCAAACAGATGGTGCTGGAACAGCTGTATACTGTATGGAGAAGAAAAAAAAAAAAGGAAACTCAACCTCTACCTCAGTTTATACACAAAAATTAAGTCAGGTTGGATCACAGACGTAGACATAAAATTCAGAACCAGAAATATTCTAGAAGGAAACATCGGAGAAATCTTCATGACCTTGAGGTAGGCAAACGTTTTTTGGAATAAAAAATATCTAAGGAAGCAACTGATGAATCACTAAACTCTACCTCTGAAACTAATAATACATGACATGTTAATTAATTGAATTTAAATAAAATAAAATAAGAAATACCTTAGGAAGAATTTATCCTGCAATATAAAGACCTCTTACAAATCAGCAATAAAAAGGCAAATTGTTTTTAAATGAACCCAAAACAAAACAAAAATAATAAAAGTAAAAATGCACCAGAACATATACACAAATAGTCACTAAACACATGAAAAGGTGTTCAACATAATTAGTCCTCAGGGAAATGCAAATTAAAACCATAATGATTAATTCACTATGGTACACACCTGAAACTGATAGAATATTGTATATCAACTATACTTCAACAAAAAATACAAATTTTAAGACAGGCAAACTTCTAAAAAAAAAAGAAGCAGGAGGTACCATTTAACATCCATTAGGAAGGCTAAACCTAGGGGTGCCTGGGTGGCTCCGTCAGTTAAGCATCTGACTCTTGATTTCAGCTCAGGTCTTGCTCTCAGGGTCCTGAGTTCAAGCCCTGCATTGGGCTCCACACCCAGCATGGAGCCTCCTTAAAAAAAAAAAAAAAAAAAAAGCCTAAACCTAAGGTATAATTGGGCGTCTAAAAGACTGACAATGTCAAATGCTGGTGGGAATGGACAGCAGCTGGAGTTGCAGCTGGTGGGAGTCGAAAATGGCACAGTCGAGGGCCGTTTGGTAGCCCTCGACTACCAAAGTTAAACACACATCTACCTTAAGACTCAGCAATTTCACTTCCGGGTATTTTACCCAATTCCACTCCTAGCTATTTATTCAAGCACAATGAAAACATAAAGACTTCTATGTGAATGTTCATAGCAGCTTTATTCATAATAGCCAAAAAGCTTGAAAACAACCCAAATGTCCATCAATACCACTCAGCAATAAAAGGAGGCTGATAAGGCAAAAAGCATGGGAGAATTTCAGAAACATTAAGGTCAGTAAAATCAGTAAGTTGAGCCAGACACATGCAAAAAAACCCAAATTCACATTGTGTCAAACTAATTGATGGTGATAGAAGTCAGAGAATGACCATGGGAGAGGGAGAGGAATGGACTTCAGATGGCCACCAGGTAATGGAAATGTTCAGGATCTTGATTGTCAAACCTCAGTGAAGACTTAAGATTTGTGCGTGTTATTGTATATCAATTATACCTAAATTATTTTTTAAGATTTTATTTATTTGAAAGAGAGAGTAGGCGAGAGAGAGAGAGAAGGAGCAGGAGGAGGGGCAGAGGGAGAAGCAGACTCCCCGCTGAGCAGGGAGCCCACCGTGGGACTCGATCCGGGGACTCCGGATCATGACCTGAGCCCAAGGCAGATGCTGACCCGGACTGAGCCACCCACGCACCCAATTATACCTTAATTAAAGAAAAAGTCAATGGGGCGCCTGGGTGGCTCAGTCATTAAGCAGCTGCCTTCAGCTCAGGTCATGATCCCAGGGTCCTGGGATTGAACCCTGCATCGGGCTCTCTGTTCAGCGGGGAGTCTGCTTCTCCCTCTCCCTCTGCCTGCTGCTTCCCCTGCTTGTGCTCTCTCACTCTCTGTCAAATAAATAAATAAAATCTTTAAAAAAATAAGAAATAATAAAAAAATAAAGAAAAAGTCAAGGGGCGGTGAAATTGAGCCCTGCATCGGGCTCCACGCTAGGCATGGAGCCTGCTTAAGATTCTCTCTCTTCCTCTTCCTCTGCCCCTCCCCTCACTCACACTTTCTCTTTCTGTCTCTAAAAAAAAAAAAAAGAGGAAGGAAGGAAGAAAGGGAGGGAAAGGGAAAGGAAGGGAAGGGAAAAAGTCAAAAACCTGTGTGTCAAGGCGCCTGGGTGGCTCAGTTGGTTAAGCGACTGCCTTCCGCTCAGGTCATGATCCTGGGGTCTCAGGATCAAGTCCGGCATCGCGCTCCCTGCTCAGCAAGGAGTCTGCTTCTCCCTCTGACCCTACCCCTTCTCATGCGTGCTCTCTCTCTCATTCTCTGTCTCTCAAATAAATAAATAAACTCTTAAAAAAAAAAAAAAAACCTGTGTGTCAGGGGCACTGCCAGAGATCTGGGTTTCGTGGGAAAGGGTGGGGCCCAAACAAGGTTGTTTTACAAGAACCCCAGGGGCCCTAACCAGTCTCTAGGCCATATCCTCACTACCTCCTCCACTTGTCTCGGTTTCTCTCTCCTTCATAAAGTCTAGCTGGCTGGGCCCCAGGCATTAGCTCCAGCTGCCCCTCATCTCCTCAGAAAATGTAGCTCAGGTCAGAGGTGTGTGTTTGACATTCCCAGAGACTTGCTTGTGATTGGTAATTATAAACAACGGCAGAAATGGCTAGTCTTTATTGAGCACTTACTCTGAGCCAGGCACTGTGGTATTAGAATGCACATTATTTAATGTACTCTTCAGTGTAATTCAGCAAACTATTGGCCATGTCAGCTAATACTATTGTCATTCCTTTTTACAGGTGAAAAACCTGAGGCAGGTGGCTTGTTCAAGATCACCCAGCCAGGAACCGGGTCAGAAAGCGCTCTATCCACCACACTGTCCTCCTCTGTCCCTGCCGGCTCTGGCTACTTGAGGAGGTTGGCAAGCTGCCCCAGAAGGAGCACCAGAGCCAGGATTGACCAGAGGTAGGTCCTGGTGTTCCGGCCACACACTTCAGCAGGGTAATGCTGATAAGTAATTCAACCTTTCGGAATCCAGCCGCAGTTTCCCCACCTGTAAAATGGGCACAGCCCCAGATCTGCGTACGACGTGAAGCTCTCAGGGGGTTAAGAAAACATTCAGTGATACAAAATGAAGAAGCCACTGAACAGCAGGAAGACACGGACAGGAGCCTGAAGCCCAGGAAACGCAACCGTCTTTCTCCTGGTCACATAGGAAGAATCCCGGTCCCCCACCTTGGCTGGAGTTATTTTCACATAGGCCACCACATCTCTGGCTGAGCATTCCCTTTCCACATCCCCCTAAGCTGTCTCAAGTTCCTCTGTGCCCCTCTTCTGCCGTGTACACACCCCTCACCCTCATCATCGACTCAGAGTGGTCTGTCACCTTCTCTAGCCACACTGCTCCTCCCCACGGAGCCCCAGGCTGTCCCCATGCCGGTTCTCCCCTCAGCCCCCCACTCAGTCAGCTCTTTCCTGCCCCTTCCAGAGAGGCCTCTGATGAGACCCCACCCCTCACCCCCAGAAGAGGCCGGGCTCCATACAAAACACTCCCTCTTCAAGGTCTGCTTCTCTCCTTTTGGGGGGGAGAGACGCATTCCCATATCACCCCTTCAGAAAACAAATCTCTCTCTCCCTTTCGGTTGACACCTAGAATGAAGAGAAGTGACACTGAGTAAAATCCACTAATGACATCAGATCTTATCCTGCAAGCAGGAGGGTGCTGCCAAGAGGAGAGCAGGGCAGGGGAGGGAGTAAGGAATGCAAACATGGGGCTTCAGCAAGACAGTCCAGCCTTCGAACCTTGACCTCCTACTCAGTCACCCCCCCCCCCCGCCCCGTCTGCTCTGCCAGACGGCCCTACACTGGAGGGTGGGGCATGCCCTCACACAATTCAGTCAGGCAGGCATTACTATCTCCATTTGACAGCTGAGGAAACTGAGGACCATCCATCACCTGGGCAGCTTCTCCAGGGCCACTCAGCATAGAAAGTCCCAGAGCCAAGATTTGAGCCCAGGCTCTGGCCGACTTCATGGTCCCTGCTTTTCCCACTACTTCTGCCTCTGGGCTCAGAAGCACTTGAGAATGGGCAGCAAAACCTTCTTTCCCTGCAGCTGGCCATCTCCCCTCCGGTCCCTCTTCTGCTCAGGACAGACGAGCAGGAGCAGGGAGACTGAGGGACTTAGGGGCTGAGATCCCGGCCGCAACATTTTAAGAGCAATAGATGTTCACAAACTAATGCTTGTTCCAAGGAGGGACAGCCCGGGGGGTGAAAGCTCTAGAAACCATTTCATCCAAGGAACTATGGAACTAAGTTCTAATCAGCTCTGCAGGCAGATGTCTGAGCCGTGCCCACTGTTTAGATGGTTTGCCTCAGAGCAGTCACTTATCCTCTGCGCCTCTGCTTCACCACCTGTAAAATGGGACTAAATGTGGCATCGGGTTGTTACGGGAAGTAAATGAGTTAATACATGAAAAGTCCCGAGAAAAACACCCAGCAGAGGAGGCACTGTGCAACTCCTGCTGTTGCCTTATTATCGTCACTGTTAGTGGGGAAGAGCAGGCCACGGAGACACGGGGGCACTGCCTGCCTCTTATCCACCATGTAACTCTATGGGCTTAAAAAAAGTAGAGCCTAAGAGCAGATTCCAATGCTGGCCCCTCCGCCTAACAGCCGGGCGACCTTTGCAAAGCCTGTAGGTTCTCAGAGCCTTGGTCTCCCATCTGACTCGGGGGAGGAATCTCCTTCCTTATCTAACGAGCTCAGTGGGAGGATCAGCATTGATCGTGGATTTTGCAAGCTGCATGGCAGGTGCTGCTGTCTGAGTCGGTGGGTGAAGAAGGAGAAGGTGTCTTTACGGTTGCTTCAAAGAGAACCAGGAAGAGAGGCTAGAAGTTTTAACAAGGCCAACTGCAGCTCTATTTAAGGAAGAACGTTTGGTTCTTTTTGATTTTTTTTAGAGCGAGAGAGTGCACAGGTGCAGGGGTGGGGGAGGGCAGAGAGAGAGAGAATCCCAAGCGGGCTCCACGCCCATCCCGGAACCCAACACGGGGCTCCATCCCAGGACCCCGAGATCATGACCTGAGCCGAAGGCAGACGCTCAACCAACTGAGCCACCCAGGTGCCCCTAAGGAAGAACTTTCTAAGGACAGCTGCTACAGAGGTGGGGAGGGTCCTGACACGAGAAGGAGCCCAGTCCTGGGGGCCAAGGAGGGCAGTTCTAAGAGTCTGGGCTCTCGACCCTGCCAGGCCTGCCACCTTGCAGGGTTAGGGCTAGAAGGCCCAGCTCAGAGCCCTCCCTCCCCACAACGTCTCTCTTTGGGGAGTTGCCCCTCTCCTCATCCCACCTCTGTGCTGTGCCTCTGCTTGGCCATCTTGGGAAAGGGCTCCATGACCTCTTTTGTTGTCTGAGAATCTCAAGCTCTTCCTTAGGTCCAGCCTCAGTCCCTCCCAGGACAAGATGAAAAATATGTTCTAGGGCTCTGTTTTCCCTCGATGTGGATATGACTGGCTCTCTCTCTCTTGGGTCAAAAAAAGCCCTTTGGCTGACCAGAAAGAAAGGGACTGCACTGGCTGACGCTTCCCACTGGATTCTTAGTGCTTCCTTGCTTAGTATGGAAGGTCTTCGGCCCTTGCCCCCCTCTCCCAGAAGTGACAAAGCTGCCCAGGACCGCTCCACCTCTGCTGGCCACGGGCATCCTGCAGCGTCCCTGCTCTGACTTTGCCTCTTTCCAGTTATCTCACCAGCTCTTCTATCCTGTCTACTGGTCTCCGCCTCCTCCCTGCTGCTTGCCTGTAGGAATCACTCGTCGGGCCCATCTCCTGTACCTGGCGCTGACCAGCAGCCGTGAGTCACACTTGGGTCACCGCCCAGCCGGCTGCGTTAACCTGTCTACCCACCCCTGCCTCTCTCCTGGAACAGGAGCCAAGAGCCCTGCATCCCTCTCTCCTGCCCTCCTGATGAGTACCCCTCAAATTTTTTTTTAAGATTTTATTTATTTATTTGAAATGGGGGGTGGACAAAGGCAGAGGAAGAAGCAGGCTCCCCGCTGAGCAGGGAGCCCGATGCAGGACTCGATCCCAAGACCCCAAAATCATGACCTGAGCTGAAGGCAGATGCTTAACTGACTGAGCCGCCCAGGCGCCCCGAGTACCTCTCATCTTATTCCTGCTCTCCCCCATGGGCCCCCACCAGCAGCCTGAAACCCTGTGGTGCTTCACCCGGCCCCTCCTTAAAGTGCAGAGGGAGAAAGAGCTTTGAAATCAAACACACTTGGTTTGTGACTCAGCTGTAACCTGAGATGCACTGGCTGCTAGGTGGGGTGGGTGGGGGTGGCAGGGTGATTATTCACCTGTGTGAACTTGGGCAGGTTACTTAACCTCTCTGGGCCTCAATATTCTCATATATAACACAGGACTAATACTAGTACTTACTTCAGAAGTCTTCTGTGAGAATTAAATAATTTCATATAAATGTAAACTTATATCTGGCACATTAAGTTCTATAGAAGTGTTAGCTATTATTTTTTTAAAGATTTTATTTATTTGAGAGAGAGAGAGAGAGCTCACAAGCGGGGGGAGGGGCAAAGAGGGAGGGAGAAGGAGGCTCCCCCGCCCAGGCAGGGAGCCTGATGAGAGCAGGAAGCCCCCATGCGGGGCTCAATCCCAGGACCCTGAGATCATGACCTGAGCCAAAGGCAGACACCCAACCAACTGAGCCACCCAGGTGCCCTGAAGAGTTAGCTATTATTGTTGTTATTTCTTTATTATTTGCTGTGTGAGCTGTATTTGCTCAAATTATTTCACCTCCATTTCCAAATGGAAATAATAATAATTTCTTAACCATGGACTTGCCAAGATTAAGTGAGATAGTGCTTATAAAGCACCCAGTGCAGGGGCATCTGGGTGGCTCAATCGGTTAAGTGTCTGCTTTCGGCTCAGGTCATGATCCCAGGATCCTGGGATCGAACCCCACAGAGGCACAGGGCTCCCTGCCCAGCGGGAAGCCTGCCTCTCCCTCTCCTCCCCTCTCATGCTCTGTCTCGCTATCTCTGTCTCTCTCTCTCAAATTAAAAAACAAAACAAAACTCTAAAACATGACAAAAAGAGAAAAAATAATAAAGCAGCCAGTGCAGGAATGAGCACGTAGGAAGTGTTCAACATTGCTCCCCATGCTAGGGGGCCTTCCCTGGCTCCCCTCCCGTCCTGGGTGCACTCTCTCCGCTAAGCCCTGTGGCCACCAGTTGCCAGTCTCCGAGGAAAGATTCTTTCTGTGTGGACACCTGCCTCCCAGCCTGCCGCTCTGGTCTGGCTCCCTGGCGCTTTTTCCTGGCCTGCCCGTGTCCCAGCCCCTGCGGAACCTCAGGTAATATGCAGGCCTCAACAGATGGAGCCCGGCCCTCTCCATCTCCCACCTGTGTCTTCCAAGCACAGATATTTACGGAGAACCTACTACCCAGCCTGTTGTCCCTCCCACCTTCCTGCCTTCCCCTCCCTGCTGGCTCAGAGGGGTCCAGGGTCCCACCCCTCCACCATGGCCCAAGGGGGTGAAGGGGAGTAAGTGGGGGGAAGATCAGGGCAGGGAAGCAGCAGAGGGCCAAGAAGAAGGGGAGCAAAAGCCCATGGGCACCAAGGAAGAAAAATGAGGCTGAGCAGGGGTGGGAGGAGGGGAAGGAGAGCCAGGAAATGAGATGTAAACATCTGACTACAGACTTCATCTACTCCACGTCAAGCACCTGGGGTATTAAGAGGCAGGGGTTTGTGATCAGAGAGAGGGTCAGAGAGTGAGTCACAGCTCGGTCACTATCTCGGTGACCTTGTGACTTGTCTGTCTTTGCCTCGGTTCCCTCCAATGTTAACTAGGGGTAATAACAGTCCCTGCCTTGGGGGCTGCCGGGGGACCTGGGGGTGCTGCAGAGTACTTAGCAGTGGGGGGTGCACGAAGCAGCTTCTCAGGAAATGGGCCCTTCGCTGGGAGGGCATAGGAAGGCCAATCCCTGAAATGGCCGGCAGTGTTTTCTCTGTGGCACAGGACGTCCCAACCCTTATTGGTCCGTGACACACCTTAGGACACAACAGAATGCATGGGGGGCCTCCACCCCTAGTAGGTGACCAATCTCCGTCATCCGGAATCGCACACACACTCATGCAGTCACACCCGCGGGGACTCATAAATCTCACACTCCCTGAAGGCAGAGACTATGACTCTTCCAGTCTTTAGGAGACTGATCACACGGTCCTGCTCTTTTGGTTTTTGTTTTTTGGGGGGATTTTTTGTCCTGCTTTTATTTGTGCTGCCTGTCTCTTCCGTCTTACTCTATCTTCCAGCCCCCAGAACCTAGCCAAGTGCCTGGCCTTCGGTGAAGATTGAATGAATGATCCCATTTGCCGGGGGCCTAGCACTGTGTGGGACATGCTCCAGGTACCCTAAAGGTGCTGCGCGACCCAGTGAATGAATACAAATAAAAGGCATATCTAAACACCCAGCCCCGCCCTCCTTTCTTCTCCATGGTTACCATCCCCTCCGGCTTCCAGAAGAAAAGCCGGCAAAGAGCAGTGATGAAACCCAAAACTGCAGGACACACCCGAGCACTTAAAAGTCAGGCACCTGGCCAGGTGAGCCGTACAGCCCGGCAGGGGTCACCGCTGGACCGGGGGCTGCTTTCTGTCCTGTGCTGGTCTCCTCTGGCTCTACCCCCAGCCTCAGTGCTCTGGGCCTGCTTCGCTGCCACCCCCCCACCTTGCTTTCCCCGGAAACAAACTCCCCCTTCTACGCCAAGACCAACAGGCCGGGGCCCAGCCCCTGCCCGCTCCCATCCACCACCCACCACCCACCACCCACTACCCACCACCCACCACCCACCACCCGCAGCACCTGCCACGGCTTCACCGCTCCATTACATTCTTCTCTCCAGGTGGAGGAGGCCTTGTTCTTCGCCCTCCTCTTGCTCCGGGAAGGGATGGGAAGGATCTCTACCCGGCCCTTTGGAGTTATCCGCATCTCACTTCATCAGCTCTCCCTCCCACTCGCGGAGTTAGAAGGCAAGTGAAGAAGAGGCCGCTGTCGCTCCCACAACCGCACGGTGGTGAGCCGCGGGCGCTCGGAGGGCCCCGCGGGCCAGAGCCGCCTGCCCATCAGGTCGGGGAGTCCCTCTCTTGCCCCAAGGGCGGTCTGCCTGGGCGCAGGAGTACCACCTGCTACCGCTGCATCTGCGGGTCGACCTCGGGCCCCTCTGAACCCCTCTTCCTGGCGCCCGGGACGCGGCGGAGGGATCCGAGGGCTGGACTGACCTGTAGGGATTGAGGTTGCAGATGGTGACGGCGGGGAAGACGAGCTTGTCGGAGTTGAGGTTGATGTTGAGGCTGACGGGGTAGCTGAAGTACTCCCCGAAGAGCTGGCCGAACTGCCAGTACATCATGCCGAAGGCGCAGAGCCACAGCACGGCCCAGAAGGCCGTCTTCATGCGGTTGTGCTGGGAGCACACCAGGCGGATGGCGCCATGGATGGTGGTGTTGTTACAGAAGAACTGGAAGAGGTCTCGGTAGGAGCGGTGGAACTCGATCAGGGCCTCCTCCTCCTCCGTGGGCTGCGGGGGCGCCGCGGGTTCGGGGCCCAGCCCCTGCTCCTCCCGCTGCTGTCCTTTCATGAGCCTTGGGGGGGGGGGTCATGGAGGGCCGGGGGTCTGTGCCGAGTTCTGGGCCCTGGTGCCTCCCCCATCATCACCTTGACCCAGAGTGAGGCTGCTCCTGGCCAGGCCCACATCCCGCCCTGAGCCCCCTCTTCTCCGCCCCTCCCTTCCTCCCTCCCTCCCTCCACCTTCCCAGGCAGGAGCCGGCTGACCTGCGGGAGTCCGGGCCAGAAGAGATGCGGCTCGGCTTCTCTGGGAAGCTACCCTTCGGGGTTCTGCCCCTGCACCTCCCTTTCTGTCTCCTCAGCTGTCAGTCCGCCCTATCTTTAGTCCCTTCTGTAGGACCTCTGTGTCCCAGAGCTCTCTCTCTCTCTCTCTCTCTCTCTCTCTCTCTCTCTCTCTCTCTCTCTCTCTCTCTGCTTCTCTTTGGGTCTCTTTCTCAGCTCTCTTCTTCCTTGCCTGTCTCCTGTCTGTGTTCCAGGCTCTCTGACCCTGCCTCTCTTCCTCTTCCTCCCCGCCTTGCCCCTCTCAGTCTCGGTGGGCTCTCTGCTGTGTCTCTGGCCCTGGCCTTGGGCCGGGTCCCGAACTCCCTCTCTGTCCCAGGGACTGAAGGCCTCCAGGAGGTCTGAACTGCCTCCTACTCCCAGCTCCCGGGTTGTGGCTGGACTGGGACTGGTTCCTTTCCAGTTGAATCTGGCAGGCGAGCCTCTCCTCCCCCTCACCTGACAGGTGCAGCGGCCAGGCTGGGGAGCCCGCCCGCCAAGCTGGGATGGAAGCGACAGAAGCCTCATTAGCATCTCAATTAAAGGTGAGCAGGGCAGGGGGGAGGGACAAAGGAGGAGTCTGAGCTGAGAGTTCTCCCAAGGAAGGAGAGCTCTGAGGGCAAGGTGCCCCAGGAGTCCTGGGACTGGAGAGAAGGTGAGAGACAGCCCCCCGCCCCATGAGTAACGGTGGGGGGCTGACAGACAAGGAGACCGGAGACAGATTGACAGGGGAGGGCCGGAGATCATGGACAAGGACAGGAATCCGGAACACCAAGCCAGGAGGGCAAAACAAAGAAAACGAACCAACCAGGATGAGGGGGACTAAAGCGGGGGAGACTAGGAGAACAGGGAAGGCAGAAAAAAGGAGATCCATGGAGGGCAGGATGGACGCCTGGGAGGGAGGACAGAGTTGGAGGAGAAGCAGAGAAATGAGGCTGAAGACTAGAGAGCCAGCCCTGAAAGGACTCTCCCCTCCCTGGCAGGAGATCAAGGGGAAGAAGCCCCAAGTGGGCTTCCAGGAGCTAAGTGCCCTCCCTGGGGACTCCTTCCAAAGGCACCCCTGGATCAGCCTCACCCCCAGGTCTTGCAGAAGAAGAAGGGGTATCTGCAAGCGTCCTCCCTGCTCAATAAAGTGGGAACACCTCCTGGCCCCACTGGGCCCTGGAGCACAGAGCACCCCTCTGCCTCTCCCTCCATCTTCTTCCCTCCTGACTCCTCACTACCACCCCCTACCTTGTCCAGGCCAGGGAGGGGCCCAGGTGAAGCTGAAGGTTGGGCGGGGCCCTGGGACATTCTGTTCTTTTTTACACCATTGGCTGCCAGGCCAGGAATGTGTAATGTCCCCTGTTGTGGTCACGGGGTTGCAGGAATGTGGTCACCAAGAGGCAGCACCGAGAGGGGCCAGGCAGGGCACCTGGGCACAGACCTGAAGCCCAGGGCACATTAGGGACAGCAGGCACTGAGGGGACAGGGAGGGATGTGGGCAGCACTGGATGTCAGGGAGGAAGCGGGTGGGCATGGCCCAAGTCTGCACCACCCCTGGAAGGAAGGAAACGCTCACTGGTCAGGACTGTGTTTTTCCTCCAGAATCTCTGCTCCAAACTTAATCCAGCAAGAGGATAAAGAGTGAAGTGTAAGCAGTGAGCACACAGGGAGGGCAGGGGCAGGGAGAGGGCCCAGAGAGAGAGCCTGGAGAGGCACAGGAGACACAACCACACAGCCCAGGCCCTGAGCCTGATGGCAGGTCTGGGCCAGTGGACCCCCACCGGACCCCCAGCGGAGGCAGCCCAGAGTGCGTTCACTGGCTTCTCCCGCCTCCCGGAGGAGCAGACCCGGGATGTGCAGACACAGGCCCACTGATGGAGTCGGGTGGAAGACAGGCATGCAACCTAAGATAAGGACTCTCGGTGGCAGAGATAAGAACTAAGTGCTGAGGGAGCCCCGGGGTGGCAGGGAGAGGCACTCCCCGGCAGAGACTCAGGAAGACTTCCTGGAGAAGGTAACATCTCTGCTGCGTCTTGGGGAGCACAGAGGAGTGTACCAGGCAAATAAGAGGGAAGTGGGGTATCCCAAACTCAGGGCGCAGCTGGGTCCTGTGGCTTCCTCTTGGGGCAGGAGGTCTCTTGTGGCCTCTTCAAGTGAGAGGTGCTGTCACCCAGGAGTCCCAGCCCGGCTTCCCTTGATGATGCCTGGGGAGGACAGCCCCCTCTAGGAAGGGAAAGGCTGGGTTTTCTTTCATTTTCCAGATGAAGAAACTGACCCTCCACAAAAAGAAGCCAGTTTTCTGAGGGCACAGAACAAAATGGCAGCCAAGTGAAACACAAAATCAGAATTCTCCTGTGGGGTTGTCTGCTTAGGGTATTTGCCATTTATTTCCCATGACGAACCAGCCAGAGACTCCTGGGGAGTTGAGGCTCCCCCCGCCCCCCGCACCTGGCTTTGAAAGCTAGGGAAGTTCGCACACAGAGCCCATGGGCTCATCAGCAGTCTGGGTACCAGATTACCTCCCTCTCTCTGTGAAAAGCTCTCTACACTGTCCCCACGTTCCCACAGGACCGTGACACTCCTAGATCTTCCATTCTCCCTGGAGCCAGGTCCTTAAACAAGGAGCAATCCTACGTACAAATAAGGTATGCAGCACCCTGCCTGTTGGATCTGAAAGGTTCACAGAGGCACCTCCCAGTCTTCTGTATTCACTAGCTGGTGTCTGAAATCCAACCGTGGCTTAAAGCGGTGCAGCACATAGTTTTCATTTCAAGGGCTCTGTGAGAAGAATTGCAAGGTCTGGGCTGGGATGAGCGGGAAAGCACGGTGTCCCTGTAACTGCCCAGCAGGGTACCAGGAGGCAGCGCATGCTTAGAAAAAGTGCCCTTCTAGATCTGGAGCAGGCCAGATCAAGTTTGTGGTTGTGAGAAACAGAAATCTGAGACCTACAGTTCTGTTTCTGTCGTGGTGCCATTTAAAATATTATCTTTGAAAGTGCAGAAATAGTGCCCTAATACATTGTTGTCGCGATGCAACTTTCCAACAATACAGAAGTATACAGAACAACAAAAGCTCCCCTTTGTTCCCTTTCCTACCCACCCCTCGGCCCAAGGAGAGTCGTCGTAATCTGTAGATCCATCTGGATCTTTTTGTATGCTTTTATAGGCCTATGTGTATTTTTTTTTTAATTTATGCTTTTTTTTTCATAAATGGGACCATGTCATAGGTACTCTGTGACTCCCATTTTTGCCTTTAAACTATGTGACTTTGAAAAAGGCACTTTACCTCTCTGGGCTCCTGTGCTCTCACTTGAAAAGTGAAATGGCAGAGGGAAGGGAGGGCGAGGCAGCCCAGATGGTCCCAAAGGCCCCTTCCAAATGACTTAAAGCAGGAGGGAACCAAGGCCCGGAGAAGCAAAGTGACGTGCCCACAGTCACCCAGGAGTCAGGAGGGGGGCCAAATGGAGAGTTGAGCCTCTTCTTTTTCGACGCTCAGTGCTCTCCCCTGACTTCCAGAGAAGTGGAGTCTTGCTCGGTTGGTCACCCAGGGCCTTGTTGTCCTCATTTTGGAAGTTTCCCCAGCCTCTCCCAGAGCCAAGCTGTTGCTTCCCTCCCAGCACCAGCCATCCCCTGACCCTGGGGTGTGGCCATAAAATGGGCAAAGGCTACAGGGAGAGAAGTAAAACAGAGGGTCTGCAATGGGATGAGGTCATGAGTTCAAAGGGTCTTCTGGCCTCTTGCTCTCTGGGGAACAGGACATGATAGAAATAATCACTTTCTCTCCCACACTCCCAGAGAAAGACTTGTTGAGAATTCTATGGCAGCACTTACCACTGGATACTATTATTATCCTGGTATGCGCGTATGTACGCGTGTGGATTTGTGTGTGTGCATATGCACAGATCGTACTACGAGTTCTCTGAGAACAGGCCCTAGGCTTATTCGTCTTGGTGGCCCCACTGTCTACTGGTCACTGTTTGTTGACCCACTCTGCAGAAGACAGCAAAATTAGCATCTTCACTCAAGGTTTAACTTT